>NW_024543062.1:31375000-31860000 GCF_018167655.1 Microtus oregoni | reverse complement strand
AGAGCTGAAATTACACAGTCATGAGACACGGTTTAAACTGTCACTGGGCCAGCGAGCTGGCTTGTAGTGAAGCAGTCTCAGTTGACTCCGTGGAACCCACACCAAGGCAGGGGGCAGGTTCCACAGCCTGTTCTCTCCTCCGTGGAGCCCACACCAAGGCAGGGGGCAGGTTCCACAGCCTGTTCTCTCCTCCGTGGAACCCACACCAAGGCAGGGGGCAGGTTCCACAGCCTGTTCTCTCCTCCGTGGAACCCACACCAAGGCAGGGGGCAGGTTCCACAGCCTGTTCTCTCCTCCGTGGAGCCCACACCAAGGCAGGGGGCAGGTTCCACAGCCTGTTCTCTCCTCCGTGGAGCCCACACCAAGGCAGGGGGCAGGTTCCACAGCCTGTTCTCTCCTCCGTGGAGCCCACACCAAGGCAGGGGGCAGGTTCCACAGCCTGTTCTCTCCTCCGTGGAGCCCATACCAAGGCAGGGGGCAGGTTCCACAGCCTGTTCTCTCCTCCACATGCTTGTAGTGTGCATATGCATCAGTCACAGTACAGTTCAAAATGTGCAAATAGAAACAACGGGCACCATTGGTGCACGCCATTAATCCCAGCGCTTGAGAGCAGAGGCAGGTGGATCTCTGTGACTTCGAGGCCAGCCTGGTCTACAGAGAGTTCCAGGAGAGAGAGAGAGAGAGGGAGGGAGGGAAGGAAGGAAGGGCTGCCATCTTGCTTTTGACCTTTTGATGAACTTCCGGCTGACAGTCTGAGCATCTCACTGGGTCAATAGCCCTGCTGTACTTTAGAAAACCCAGCTACCTCTGCCTCTCTTCCTCATCTGAGGTTCTTCTTGATGTGAGGGAAGGCGACTCTAATACCTCTACTGGGAAGAAGTTCAGGTTCCACAGTGACATGTTTGGTCTGAGGAAGAGCAATAAGTGGGGAAAATGGCCGAGAATGTAATGTTGGGCGTGGGTTCTGAGAGCATCTTTTGTGACCTGCAGGTTCTGTAGAGTTGTAGGTAGGGAAGACCCCTGGCTTGCAGGAGTCAGGCTGGCTTTGTACATTCCCATACATTACTGGCTTAGAGACCGTGTGTGTGTGTGTGTGTGTCTGTCTGTCTGTCTGTCCATCTTCAAATGTCATTCTTCAGGACCCATCTCTCATTGCCCTGGAACTTGTCAAGAAGGCTAGCCAGTGAGCCAAGTTTCTAGGTCTCTGCCTCCGCAGCTCTTAAGATTGCAAGGGCATGTGCCTCCATGAATGGATTAAAAAAAAATACAGGTCATAATATAGACCAGGCTGGTTTCATGCTTACAAAGATCTGCTTGCCTCTGCCTCTCAAATGGTGGGATTAAAGTCATGTGCCAGGGGCTATAACAGTGGTTTTCAACCTTCCTAATGCCATAACCCTTTAATACAGTTCCTCATGTTGTGGTGACCCCCAACCATAAAATTACTTTCTTTATAATAATACAACACAATTGTACATATTTTGCTACTGTTCTGAATCCTAATGTAAATATCTGATATGCAGGATATCTCTGATATGCGACCCCTGTGTTGAGAACCCTCGGTCTGGAGAGATGGCTCAGTGGTTAAGAACACTCACTGTCTGTTCTTCCAGAGGACCTGGGTTTGATTTCCAGCACCCACTTGGCAGCTCACAACTGGCTGTAATTCCAGTGCCAGGGATCCAGTATTGTTCTCTGACCTCCATGGATACCAGGCACTTAGATGATACTCATACACACATGCAGGCAAAAAATGAACACATGAAATAAACGTAAAAATTTTTTAAAAATGTGACACTACACCCAACTTCTGGCACCTTTTTAAAAACTATAGGTTCTGAGACTCAAACTCGGGTGCACGTGTTTGAAGATGAATACCATACTCCTTCTCGCTCTCCTCCATCCTCCCCATCCTCTCCCCTCACCTCCCTTCCTTCATTTCACCTCTCCTTGCTACCACTACATTGGTTGGCAAGATGTCACTTCAGTGGGACTGTGATTTGCTCTCTTACTATCTCTCTGGATGTGGTGGTTTGAAAGGAAATGGCCTTCAAAGGGAGTGGCCTTGTTGGAGTAGGTGTGGCTTTGTTGGATGAAGGTGTTGGGGGGAAGCCCAAAGACTTCCTCAAAAGGTCTCATTTCTCAAACTTCATCAGTGTGACAGTCAGTCAACTTCCTGCTGCCTTCTGGTCAAGATGTAGCCAGCAGCATGTCTGCCTGCATGATGCTACAGTGCTCCCTGTCATGATGATAATGGACTGAACCTCTGAAACTGTAAGCCTCCACCTCAACTAAATGTTTTCTTTGTAAGAGTTGCTGTGGTCATAGTGTTATCTTCACAGCGATAAAAACCCTAACTAGATACTAGGTGAACAGGGGGAACAGTTTAGACAGGGAGAGCCTCAGCCCCTGGCTCTTGTTTCAGTCCGAGAGCCTCTCCTGCTTTCTCTCCCAGGCTGCAGGGCAGTCCCTGATGTTCAGAGCATGGTGGATGTGAGCACAGAAGGCGACAATGAGCTACTTAGTGTGTGAACCCCACATGCTCTCCTTAAGGGAAGGACATGTGTGACATCTGGAGCGCTGTGCATACTCAGACCAGGTGTCAGAAGCTGACAGAGCTAATGAGAAGGCTTGCCGTGTTCTGAAGCGGTGTGGGATGTATCTGGTGGTTGCTGCTCAGAAAGGGATGCTCCTGGCCTCAGGAGAGTAGAAGCCAGAGCACCCAGAATCTGAGTTCCCTCCCAGCACAGTGCTGCCCACCTCACTAGGTTTTGTTTTTATTCTTTGGTTGGGTTTTTCATGACAGGGTTTCTCTAGAACTTGCTCTGTAGACCAGGCTAGCTTCAGAGATCTGCCTGCCTCTGCCTCTCAAGTGTTGCTATTAAAGGTGTGCGCCAGCATGCCCACCTTCACCTCACTATTGATAGTGCACAATGAGAGTCTTGGTTTGCATCAGAAGCTAGGGCAGCTGCTGCTACGTAGACTTGAACAAAGGTGGGAGAATTCACACATCAGTCCAATGTGGGTAGTGCAGTGGGGGATGCACCTTCGGGGTGATGGGATGCAGGTGGGGACCGGCCATTGTGCTGCTTGCCCATGCCTGGCACCCATAGGCCAAGGTGGCATTTCAGAGCCAGCTTGGGGCACTGCATGACCCTGTCTGCAGTCAAACAGAAACCACAGCCAATTGTTTGCACAGATCAGCTGCCCATGTCCATGACTCAGGCTTTTCTGTTACAGGTCTGAGTCAGCCAGGAGCCAAGACACAGATTTTTATGAATGGCGCCTGCTCGCCATCCTTGTTGCCAGCCCTGCCTTCCCCGATGGCCTTCTCTCTGCCGGTGGTTCCTGACTACAGGTGAGGACGACTGAGGCACCCACTGTCCGCTCACTGTGCTCTACTGTTCTCAGTGTAGAAACAAGTGGACGTGTGGGGTGATCGCCTCTTTCGTTTAGGTGCAATCACATTGTTACTCCATTTAAAGGAAATTATGAAAGTGTATGAAATCTGCACATGTGTGCACACATGAGTAGTGTAAAGAGAACTGTTTCCTGGGATTCTAGCTAGGTGGCCAGTGCAGACTTCAGTGTTCACTGTAACACACTCAGTGTTCAGGCATAGAGCTGTGTTTAGCAGTATGCGTGTGGACCATTGCACTCACCTCCTATAGTGTGACACACGCAAGGCCTGGTTCTTTCACCAACAACTGGCATTTTTCCACCCTTCAGCTCCTCCACATACCTGTTCCGCTTGATGGCAGTTGTCGTCCACCATGGAGACATGCACTCTGGACACTTTGTCACTTACAGACGGTCACCACCTTCAGCCAAGAACCCTCTCTCAACCAGCAACCAGTGGCTGTGGATTTCTGATGACACTGTCCGCAAGGCCAGCCTGCAGGAGGTCCTGTCTTCCAGCGCCTACCTGCTGTTCTATGAGCGAGTTCTGTCCAGGGCACAGCAGCAGGGGCGGGAGTACAGGGCTGAGGAGTGACAGGCCAGCCCAGAGCCAGGCCCATGATGAGGGCCACATCTGTGTTAAAAGAAGGCATGCCACGTGTCCACGTGCGAGCCAGCCCCTGCAGAGCCCCTCAGCCTTCTGTGTATTCTGAGAGTAGGCTCCACACGGGAACCAGTCTTCGCAGCGCTGCCAGGGTGTACCAGAAGGTGTCCTTGTGAGGACAGCATCCATTGTGTCTAGAGCATTTTACTCATCTGACACAGGTCATTAAAGAAACTGACTCCAGGAGCCACCCTTCCTATACTGTAATATGCTAGGTGTTCTCAGAGGGCATTGCCTTTGTTTGATCCCCTGACATTTCAGCATAGATCTTTATTTTTAATAAGGAGGCCCGTAAATATCATTGGCAAGACTTAGTGACATTATTAAAGGCAACAATTCAGAAGAACAAGTGCCTTTCCCTTCTGGTTGTTCTGAGAACAGGCATGACCTAAGATTCACAGGCACAATGTTGGGAAAGCCCTCGTCCTTCCAGGTTCCTTGGAGGTCAAAAGAACAACGTGGTGGCTCACGCCTGGAGTCCCAGCACTCAGATGCTGGGGCAGGAGGATCATTACAAGTTCCTGGCCAGCCTGAGCTACACATAAAACCTTGTCTCCTCCCAAAAGCCTCAAGACCACCTCCCCACCTTTGGGTCTGTCTTTTGTAATCTTCAGTTCTTTATGTGTAGTCACACCACTTGCCAGTCCAGCCTGGGGGAGAGGTGGTGTCTGCACCGCTGCTGTCGCCTCCGTGGAAGATGGCTAGCTTCCTGTTATCAGTTGCCTATAGTAGGGTTTACAGGCAAGAGTCTGGGCGGGGTGACCTGAGAGCTGAGCTGGGAGAGTGCACTGGCCCAGGGCCAGTCTCTCTGAACCTTGCTTTTTCAGTAGGGCCCACAGTGAGGAGGAAAGCGGTGTGGTGTTTGAACAGAACTGCAGCCAACACATCCTGCCGTTACATTCTAGGAGCGTATTCTAAGTGTGTGTGTCTTCAGTGACCTTGTTAAGCAAAGGGTACTCTGGGCATTTTCTTCCGTTTTCAGATAAGTTTCATGAATAGCCCAGGGATGGAGGATGTTGATGGCACAATAGTACTTATGTGTTAGCCAAGTTAGTAATTAAAAAAAAAAAAAGATACCAAACCAAATTCAGACTGACTCTTCCGATGTAAGATTTGGAACCAGACCTATCCAAAGGTAACTAAGGTAAGGCCAAGGATGTTTTCTCTGCAGGGGTAAGCTGCAGATGTTCCAGATGTGCCTAAGCATTGGCTTTGAGATCAGATCTCACTGTGCAGACTCCGAGACTGCTGTGCTGGCCTCCAGCCACAGTTCCCACAGGGGCGGCTGAACCATTTGTTCTGGCCCAGGTGGCCCTGTGGACAAGTGCTCAGTCCCTCGGTCACTTGTGATCTTAGAGGTCAGCTAGGGAAGAGAGATGACCAAAAGGACAACTGTGAGACGCTGGTCCCAGCCCAGGGTTTGGGCCAGGCTGTAAATGTGTGACCCTGGCGAGTGCTAATATACTTCCTCATTTTGTAAATTATTAGACATTAGGTAGCAACCAAGGATGATTTCTAGTTTTAAGTTATTCACAGTAGGTAGCTTCTTCCTGGAAAAACCTAAGTTAAGCTAGTACTTAGGCTGTAGGCCGCAGAGTGTGGATCTGCTAAAGGCACTTTTGTATCTGCTGTGTACTAAGCAATAAAGATGGTTTGTTAGGAAACACTCGAGTGGTGGGCTTTAGTCTTTTTAAACGGGTTGTGTAAAAGACCTACCTAGGCCCCGGCCTTCTGAGTGCCAGCATTAAATATGCGGCGCCACGCCAGACCTGTGGTATTTTATTGCGGATGTGACAGGGCGTCCTCCTCCTGCACTGGGTGCTGTGTACTGGGTAATGAGAATAAATCTTCTCTTCAAGCAAAAAGAGAAAATACAAGGTATTGATTATTAGAAATAGATTTTAGGGGCTGGACAGATGTCTCAGCAGGTAGGAGCACTTGCTGCCATTCCAGACTTAAGCTCAGGTACCGAGGCTCTTTCAAGACCTCAGTTTGGGGGCTGGAGAGGTGGCTCAGAGGTTAAGAGCATTGCCTGTTCTTCCAAAGGTCCTGAGTTCAATTCCCAGCAACCACATGGTGGCTCACAACCATCTGTAATGGGGTCTGGTGCCCTCTTCTGGCCTGCAGGCATACACACAGACAGAATATTGTATACATAATAAATAAATGAATAAATATTAAAAATAAATAAAGGCTTTATATTTTAAAAAAATAAAAAAAAAAGACCTGAGTTTGGTTCCCAGCACCTGTGTCAAGCAGCTCACAACCACCGGTAACTCCAGCACCAGGTGATCGCACACCTCCTTCTGGCATCCCTGGCACCTGCACACATGCGGCATGCACACATACAAATAAAAATAATAAATAGAAAATGTTTTATTTCTTAGTAGGTAAAATTTTCCGAAAAGTCAAGTTGACCCGAGGAGCTAGGACCTTCTTGCGGATGGGGAGACTGTGGTACCAGTGGGTATTGGTGGGGTGGTTCATCATCAGTAGGCTTCCATGGGCCAGCTGCAGCTTGACTACCTCCACTGTCTGCCGGGGTGTCTTTCCTCGAGAGTCTTTGTGCCGGAAGAGGAAGTCTCTGCAGGCCCCAAAGGAGACAGATGCAATGGGACTCCCAGGAGCCAGTTCTCTTTCATCATCTCTGTGTTCCCCGATGTGGTCGCAACCATCTTTGTACCTGTAGTGGGAAAACAACCACAGTGCTGAAGAAACCCTCTCCATCACCTGCTGATACTGCCGGTGCCTCATCCTAGCCCGAAGCAGCAGTGTGCTGTTTCTGTACACCTGCGAGACCAGAGAGCCCAGTCTGAATGTCTTTGCCAAGCAAGGTGTTTGAATGAGAAAGGCCCCCAGTTGGTGGAACTTTAGAGCCAATCAGGAGTAGGTGTGTCATTGTGGTTGGGCTTTGAAGTTTCAAAAGCTCACTCCAAGCCCAGTGTCTCTCTGCCCGCTGCTTGCAGATGAGAAGGTGAAGCTCTCGGCCCCTGCTCCAGGGCTATGGATGTGAAGCTCTCGGCCCCTGCTCCAGGGCTATGCATCTGCTTCCCACCATAATGACCGTGGACTAACTCTCTAAAACAGAAAGCAAGCCTCAGTAAATGTTTTCTTTTCTAAGAGTTGCTTTGCTTATGGTGTCTCCTCACAGCAAAAGAACACTGACTAGGACATTTAGCTACATCTTGTCATGCTTGCAGACCTCACACATGAGATCAAATAGCCACGTCTTCCAGTCACCAGGTTCATGTAGGGAAAACCTGCCCACCACACCCTGTGCAGTCTGGCCCTGCCCTTCATACTCTTTTCTCCCTGGTTCCTGATTTCCACTCCATGGACACCATGCATTCCTCTGTTCTACTCAAGATGTTAGTATCGCCAGCTCTCTAGCTAGTTCTGTGTCCCTCATGCCAGATGACTTCCCCTGGAGCCTGGCCGCTCTGTTCTCAGAATGCACTATTGGTTTCTGCGGTGGAAGCAGGGCCCTACTGGCGCTTTCAGGGCGGAGGCTAGGGATGTGCTGACTTCACCAGTGACCTCACCTAACCCTGCCTTCCTCCTACTCATGAGCTCCATCTCTCCAGTCCCAAAAGTCCTTAGCCCTTCCCCGGGGAGCAAACGTTACCTGTTAATGAGCACAAAGTTGAAGGTCTGCCCTGTCACCCCGAAGATCCGATCTCGAACACGCTCTAGAACTGGAATCCAGGGCTTTGGTGTCAGTGTAAGACCAGAGAAGGTATATGTCAGTCCAGCGTCTCCGTAGGTTGCCTGCTTCCTGGGAACGCTGTGCCACTTTCCAAATACTTGGACCTTGGCCAGTGCACCTGGGCAGATGAAATGGCAGCTCTGACCTCAAGGGATATAGACAGATGAGTCCTGTGCATCTTCTGGGTACTCACAAGGGAGGGAACTAGAAACGGCATTTCCTCTGCTCGTTGTGTTATAGAATGCCCTTTTGGGGATCTCTTCCCCGAAGGCACTGTGGCTTACTCTCATTCTCATGAAGGGGTATGGTGGCATACCCCTATAATCTCATCACTCTGGCGCTGATGTAGGCAGAGCACAAGTTCCAGGCAAGTGTGTCTCAAAAAAACCCAAAGGGTTGGAGAGGTGGCTCAGCTGGTAAAGTGCCTGTCACAAGGTGTGGCTGCATGTGCCTCAAATCCCACTGCTGGGGGCTCACTGGCCAGCTGGTCTAGCTGGAAGAGCAAGAAAAATGGGGGGGGGGGTAGGTGCCTAGCTGGGCATTGTACAACATGAGGGGCAGAAGGAATGCAGGGCTCTGGCTTTGTTGTGTGCACATACAAAACATGCGCACACACTAGCATTAAAATCAGTGGGCCGCAAAACCAAAGACATAAAAGCACAACAGAGGCTTCGGACGGACGGCTCTGCAGGAGTAGGGGTCAAAGACCGAGTAGTGTGTGAAAATAACCAAAATGCATCATACACATCCATGAAATTGTTGAAGAACTAAAAAATAAAAAACAAATCACAGATGACTTGGTCTATAAGCAGCTGAGGCCACCTTTCTCCTCTTTTTCTTTTTCTTTCTTTTCTTTTAATAAACTGTGGTGCACACACCTTTAATCCCAGCAGAGAGGCAGGAGGATCTCTGAGTTCAAGGCCATCCCGGTCTATAGAGTGAGTTTCTGGACAGCCAGGGCTACACAGTGAGATCCTGTCTCAATAAAAAAACAAAACACAACACTTTTATGTTTGCCCGCATATCTTTACAACCTGTATGTGTCTGGTCCCTCAAAGGCTGGAAGAGGGTATCCGAGTACCTAGGACTGGAGTTACAGAGGGCTGTGAGCTGCCATGTGGGTGCTGGGAATCAAACCTGGGTCCTCTGGGAGAACAGCTACTGATCTTAACTTCTGAGTCCTCTTTCAACTCCTCATATATTTATTTATGGCCTTTAAAGACAGGGAGGGTCTCGTGCATCCCAGGCTAGCTTTGAACTCTCCATTTAGCTGAGGATGACCTTGAACTCTGGATCTTCCTACCTCCACCTCCCAAGTTCTGAAGTTACAGGTCTGCACCAGCACCAGGTTTTAAAACTGTCATTCATTGCCTTAACTAAAGTCAGAACATAAAGAGACAGCTCTGAACATAATGGAACATGGATGGAAGGTTTTGTCAGCTGTGTGCTCATTACAGCTTCTCAATATGTAGTCTCCAGGCAACAGCATCAACACCACCTTCAGACTCTTCATACACTGAACTGGAAGGGTCAGGAAGCAGCAGAGTTCTGAGGGCGGCAGGCGTCCAGCTAAACCACACAGCCTTCCATGAGAAACTACCTGGCTATCTGCGGTCTCGCCTACTAGACAAGCACAACTTAGCTGCATATGAGTGTCTGTTCGTTTGACCATGCTGAGGTCTAACCTGGGGTTTTGTGAATAGAGAAGCACTGGACCACTGGCCTGGAAGACTGGTAAAAACGCTGATGCCTAGGCTGCATCTCCCGCTATTCTGATTCAGTATCACAAAGAACCTAGAAAGTTTTGGAGTTTATTTATTTTTTTAACTTCCCAGGTAATTTCGCTCTAGCCTGAGTTCACGCTTCTCCTAACAGAGGCACATTCTTTCATCACCTAAGCCTAACACCTAAAACCCTCCGCTTACCAGTAAAATACTCCACTTCTTGCTCCAACTCTCGGAAGATCTCGTCTGCTTCGGCTTTGCCAAACAGGATGGTGTAATCACAATTCAGACCTTGCGCGCGAAGGTGCTGCCAGCTGGGGCTCGACTGGCCGCCCGAGGCTCCTCCCGACGGGACTGGCTCCTCCCCTCCCCCTCGGAGGTCGCCCGAGTCGGGCCTCACCAGGAACCTGTCCATCCCGCCGCCCCTGCACAGCCGTGGAGGTGAGTGGCCACGCGAGCGGGGCCCCCCAGGCTCAGTGCTCCACCCGCGTGCCACAGACACGTCTACAAAGGAAACAGAGGGCATTAAAACTAGGAACTGCCTGGCGGTCCCTATCCAAGTGGTGAGCTTGCAAACCCCGCAGGCCTGCTCTCCTGTTTACGTTTTCGTAGCACAAGCTGACCTCCACAGTACAATCCTCCTGCCTCTGTTGCCAACTGCTGGGATCGGAGGCACAGTCCCAGGCCCCGCCCCCTTCGGAATTCGCCTGCTCGGGCTGCAAACGCTACATATGGGAAGAGGTGCCGAGCACGGGGTTCGCCCAGAGTCACCCAGAATAACAGGGTGTCTCTGGCCTGCGCCCAGGGGATGGGACTGACACAGGAGAGTAGCTCCACTGGAGAGACCCAGGGTATGAGGCTCCACGCGAAGGCTCTGCAACTCCAGACGCCCACATCCGCCTTTCCAGGCTGTGCGGGACTTCCGGCACAGCGCCACCTACCGGCCCCTCTGCGCACCGCAGGATGCTGCTTTTCCAGCAATCTGCAATGTTGAGGCCTGTCGACTGATTCTGGGGTCACCTTTGTGGGGATCCAAGAGCCTAGTGTTGTACAGGATACTGTCTCGTTGGTGTGTGTGTATGGAAACAATGGATAAACCTGAACATCTGACAAAGCCACAGCATTGTCTCCCCACCACAGTCACGATGGGAAGCAATTACACAATCCCATAAAATCCTCCCCAGGTACCAACTTAATGGTCTTGTCTATATAACCTATACCTGCTCTGTCGGCTGCTCCTGTTGCTTTTCCCAGAATTCCAAATAAATGGAATTATATGCTGTAACAGCCTTTTCTATTTGACTTCTGTTTGTAAGCTTTTAGATAAAACTACGCTGCTTTTTGTCTCTAGCATCAAGTACGGACATTATGTGTATATATTGTATAAACAAACACAGATGCCATTTGTACCAGTGTCCCCCTTTCATTGCTGGGTTAGTGTTCTGGTGTATGGATGAAGCACAATATAAAGACCGTGTGGCAGTCATTTCTGGCTCTAGGTGACACAGCAAAATCACTCTTCAGGCTCAGACTTTTTCTGTGAGTGATTTTACTTCACTTGAGAAAACGCCTAGGAGGGTTGTTGTGGGGTTGCGCGGCCAGAGGAAAAGTGTCTGCTGCCTGTTGGAGCACATGCGCTCCGTGATGGCGGCTCACTTCCTAAAAAGCACTTCCTGTCCCTAAAAGCACTTCCTGTCCTGAACTCTGGCACCCTCCAGCAAAACCAAGGTCCTGTGTCACGCACACTGTATTTTGGAGATGGAAACAGGAAAAGGGCAATGTAAGAAATAAGATTACTTTGTACAGTACGGAAGTTCTGAGCAGGGTGACAGGCTGGGGGGTTGGGCGGAAGACCTCCCAGGGGAGGGTCCTAAGCCGGGGCTGAAGCTTTGCTTTCGAGGTAGAGGACAAAGAGCATCGGATGTGAAGATCTCAGAGGCCCCGCTGGGAAGCAGCCTGGAGAACTGCTAGGGTGTCTAGAGTTAAGATTTGAAAGCTGTAGCCCAGGCTGGCCTCTAACAAACCAATATAGGCTTTAAGATTCTGATCCTCCTAACTCCACCTCCCAAATGCTGGGGTTACTGGGTGTACAGCCACTCAGCGGCATAGGAGGTTTTTCCTGGGCAGTAGTCAAGGTTTAATCTATACCTCAAAAGATCACTCAGTAGAAAAGAACAGCTGGGATTGTTCAAGTATAGATTTGGGGATAACTGAAAGATGTTTATGGTCTGAATGGGAGGAAATAAGTGGGTGAGATAAACGGAGCCAGGGGGTGTGTAGCTCGGTGGTCGAGTGGCTGCTCAGCATGCACGAAGGCCCAGAGTTCAAACCCAAGACTGAAAGGGAGTCTTGGTGGTGTAACGAGGACGGAGGAGACCCGAGAGAGACCTGTGCAGGAGGAGGCGGGGCCTCGCAAGCCCCACCTCGCCAGGGGCGGTGCCGCAGCCCCTCCCACACATGCGCGCTGGGCCCCACCGCCCCAGACCTGCCAGCTTCCCCGCCCCCGGCTCGAACTGGCGCAGTCGGCGGAGCGCCAACCGTGAGCACTGCTGCAAGTGTCCCGGAGCTCGGTCCCCGGTGCAGGCATGATCGGCCAGAAAACCCTCTACTCTTTCTTCTCCCCGACCCCTACCGGGAAGCAGAGCACGCGCAGCCCCGAGCCCACCCCGAAGGGAGACGTGGCTGCCGAGGACAGCGGCGATACGGTGAGGCGTGCGGGGCAGTGCGGGACTCGGGGAGAGGCGGCGGGGTTCCGGCCAGGAGCACCGTGCTCGCCGCTGCTCGGCCAGACCCGGCCTCCTTACGGGTTCAAAACAGCCGCGCGCGTCGGCGGCCGCCATGCCGAGACGCCAACCAATGGGGATGGGGCTCGGCCTCCGCCGAGCCAATCGGCGTGAAGATTCCCTCCCCTCCCTTCATGGGGTCCAATCACAGGCGGCAGGGGGCGGGCGCGGTTTTGCCGCGAAAAGGCCGCGTGGGCCGTAGGCGCGTAGGCGGGCGGGGCGCTGCGGCGGCTCAGCCCGGGTCTTCTCGGCCCAGGTCGGCTCGGCCATGGGCGTCTTCGGGCGGCGACCTTTGGGGTTGGCGCGGGGGCTGCGGGGGGCCAGGGCGCGAAGTCTTACTTCCCACCCCGACTCCTGGCAGGCCAGCCCCGCCAAGAAGGCCCGGGTCGGGCAGGACGAGCCGGCCACGCCGCCCTCGTCGCCGCTCAGCGAGGAGCAGCTCGTCCGCATCCAGAGGAACAAGGCCGCGGCCCTGCTCAGGCTCGCCGCTCGCAACGTGCCCGCCGGCTTCGGCGAGAGCTGGAAGCAGCACCTGAGCGGAGAGTTCAGGAAGCCGTACTTCATCAAGGTCGGTGGGCGCGCGGGTGCAGCCTGCGTTTGCGGGCGGCTGTCTTTCGGCCTCCTAGTATTTGGGTTAAAGCAAGGGCTGGGAGGTGGTTTTCTGGCTGGTATTCCTATGGAGAGGAGGGCTATGCAGGACAATTTGAGGAGGCTCCTTTTCACGTGCATCTGGGATTGAACTCCGGTTGGCGCGCTTGGCGCCAGCTGCCCTCGTGGGTAAACCCTCAACCAGACTGAGTGAAATGACCTTTAGCCTTTTTTTAAAACAGGGAAAGAAGGTTTAAGGTCTCGGACTATAATCCCAACTCGAGAGCTGTAGCCTAGAGGGTCAGAAGCTGCCAACGGGGGGGGGGGGGCAGACTCTGGGCTCCAAAAGACGTTTTAAGGGGTGGCAAAGAGTCGGGGTCACTGAAATAAAAGTAGCTTAGTGAATCAACCTTAATCCAGCCCAGGGTAAAAAAAAAAAAATGGGGTTTAAATCATACAAAGAACCAAACGAGGCTTCAAACACATTTTATACAAAGGTTTTTAAGCCTACTTTTTATGGTTTCCTGTGAGAATCTGCTTTTAAGTCTGGTTTGTCTTTGAAATCAGCTAATGGGCTTTGTTGCTGAAGAGAGAAAACATCACAAGGTCTATCCGCCTCCGGAGCAGGTGTTCACGTGGACCCAGATGTGTGACATCCGAGATGTAAGTGAGACTGGGGTCTGTGTAGGGAAGCGTCAAATAGTGTTTCCTAATTTTAGACCGTGATTTGGGACTAAGTGACCCTGAAACGTGAGGCTCGGTTGTGTTGCGGGAGCAGAGCTGAGCTGAGCCACGGCACTCAGCCACTGGACGGAGCTCCAGCTGTTTATTCATTTAACCATATTCTATTCCAAAACAACAGGAAACGTATATGTACACATTTGCTTGCATGCTCACTTTTTTCTCTTAAATTCTTTGATAACAAAAAAATTTATAAGAAAGAACCTTGTTACCCCAAGGTTATTTCAGTCTCTTGATCATAGGCAGTGGGAACAGAGAAGTGAGGGTCTTTCCGTTCATATTATGTGCGATGTGGGGAAAATGCAAAGAAGTTAACACATACTCATAATCTCAGCACTTGGGGTTGGAGGCTAGCCTGGGCTACTTGAGACCCTGACTCAACAAAATAAAAGGCAAAAGCAAGTGCTGTTGTATCTGTACCGAGGTAGGAAGAATAGCCTGGGGTGCTTGTTTCAGGTAGCGTGCCTGCGCTACTCTGAATGACCGTCTGGTTGGATGGCTCCTGGTAACTCCACTCTCCTGGCTTCCTCAGCCAGCCTTTCTCAGACTGGTAAGGAGTAGAGCAAGTGAGCAGATACTCAGAGTTGAATAGTCCTGAGTGTCCTCAGCCTGCTCAGGTGCAGACCGTTGTTGAGTGTGGACCCTGAAGCCATGGTTTGCTTGAGCAAACTCTTGGGTGTGTGGATTTGTGTAGAGACTGCTTTGCCTCCTGCTTAGAGGGTCATACCCCCGGGAACTCTAGCATTGTCTGTCATAGCCTTTGCCACTGGCTGTGCTGGGGTCTGAACCAGGATTTCTCAAGGCTGTGCAACTGGACCTATTTCATTCTGACGGTGATCTGAGTTACCCATACTGGCTTTGAACTTACTTAGGCCGACCTTCAATTTCTGGTTTATTTTTGTTTTTTCTGTTGTCTTTGATTCTTGCAGTGCTGGGGAGTCGAGCTCATAGTGTCAGTATTGTGCCTTACCATTGAGCCATGGCCTTAATTTTTTTAAGATTTATTTATTAATTATGTATATAACATTCTGTTTGCATGTGCTTTCTGGTTCAGAAGAGGGCACCAGATCTACTACAGATGGTAATTAGCCATCATGTAGTTGCTAGGAATTGAACTCAGAACCTCTGGAAGAACAGTCATTGCTCTTAACCTCTGAGCCATCTCTCCAGACCACCCAGCCTTAAATTTTGATGCACTACCACAGCCTCTCAGCCGGAATTGTAGTCTGAGTGCTTGGTTCTTAGCATTTTGAACGTTGATTCATTTTCTTGGACTGTCGTTCTCAAGAGCTTTGGTGTACGGCATCCTTCCTTTCTCTTTTTTAAATGCTTCTTGTTTTATGTGCATTGGTGTTTCCCTGCATGTGTATCTGTGTGAGTGTCAGATCCCTGGAACTGGAGTTGTAGCCAGGTCTGAGCCGTCACATGGGTGCTGGGATAGAGCCCGGGTCCTCTACAGCAGCTGCTTTCTCTTCCAGAGGGTAACTTAAAGGAGTCTTGTTCCCTCCACCATTAGGTTCTGATTGAACTCGGGACATTGGGTTTGTAGTCAAGTAGCTTTACCTACTGAAGCATCTCAGCCCCGTATTTTTTTATTTTTGATGAACACGTATTGATTGTACGTGCTTTGCAGGTATGGTGACATTGCACAGCTGTCACCCCGGACATTTATCTTTACTTGTTTTCCTTTTTTCTAATAAAGGCTTTTACATTTTTTTGTACACTTTTGCCTGAATGTGTATGTCTGCAGCACATGTATGCAGACCCTTTGGGAGGCCAGAAGAGGGCCATGTGGATGCTGGGAAATGAACCTAGGTCTTCTGCAAGAGCAGCCAGTGCTTGCTCTTGACCATCTCCAGCCCTCATCTTTGCTTTGTTTTGGAAACATTCCAGTTCTTGCTCCTATTTAATTGTTGTCAACTGAGGTTACTATAGTGTGCTGTAGATCATTAGAAGTTGTTTCTCCTTGCTGGGTGGTGATGGTGCACACCTTAATTCCTGCACTTGGAGGCAAAGGCGGTCAGTGAGTTTGAGAGCTGCCTGAACAGAGTGAGTTCCAGGACTGTCAGCTGCACAGGGAAAGAAACCCACCTGGAAAAAACAAAAGGGCCCCGGCCCCACCCCATCCCTCCCAGCTTCCGCTAGTCATTGTTCTCCAGGAAAGTGAACTTCCTCTGTTGGAGTTGGTCTGAAGGCCTGGGTGGCACATGGAGGCTCTTCACTGATTGCCTGCCTTTACCATGTCTTCCGTGTCACTTCAGTGTGTGCCGTGGCTGCATGACTGTGCGCCCCAGCCTTGCCTCTGCCTGTCACTGGTTTTAGGGTTAGTAAATGCCTTGTTGTCCCAGGAGCTGTAAAGTAGATGGTGAGGCCATTGGGCTGCAGCCGTGCCTTACCGTCAGGAAGACCCCTGGGTCCTCTCAGCCTCTGCTGGGGACTTCTGTGGGGAACACACAGGCTCAGGGAAACCAAGTGCTCTGTCCACAGTTGTCCTTGCCCCATCCCCAGAGTCCTAAAACAGGAAAGTTCTGTGTGCCCAGGTTCTTCATGGAGAATGCTGTCTGGCACTGAGGCAGGCACAGAGCTGCACAGTGGGAATCAAAGCCTGCAGCTGAATTCTAAGGGAACAGAGGTGTTGACCATGGAGGAAATGCTGGAAGGACAGGGAAGCAGAAGAGTGAAGACAAGACGGGGTCTGTGTCCACACCTGAGAAAGGCATCAGCCTTCATGGCTAGCCAGCTACTCCAGCGCTTGTTACCTGGCCTCGTTCTCAGCGTGTTGCCCATTCAGTCCTGTGGTCATCGGCTGTGGGGAGGGATCTGGGTGCCTGTCTGTGAAGCTCCAGTTGGGTCTTCCTTTGCCCAGCCCAGCAGTGTTTTCCCATAAGGAGAGCAGGCTGACCGCCTGGGAAAGCCAGCACAGTAGGTGGTAGCAGGCCAGGAGTGTCTGGCCTTTTAACATTGTCATCCACAAAGGTGGTGGTCTGTGTGCTACAGGGACTTCCATGGGTACTGAGAAGTGCTTAGCTTGCAGTGACCACCTCCCCTTACCCCCATGCGGTGCTAACGTGTGATGGGCGAGGATGGTCCCTCCTCCGTATGTTTTCTGAGTGGTTCCATGCGTTACCAAGTTTTGTCGTGTGAGAAGTGAAGAGAAACCTAAGTGGGCCATTACATCGAGGCCACTGAGTGAAGGATGGGGTGTTAATGGGGCTGCAAGCAAGCATGTGGTGGGTTGTTCCTTTTGGGGTCCTCAGTTGGTCCTTTAGTGGGGCTCCACTGTTCATTGTGGTGTCCTGTGTGTCCACCATGTGTTGCTCTTTACTGAACCTGGTATTGTCTGATACTTGGGTTTACAGGTGAAGGTTGTCATTCTGGGACAGGATCCTTATCACGGCCCTAATCAAGCTCACGGGCTCTGCTTCAGTGTGCAAAGACCAGTTCCACCTCCACCCAGGTACATCATAGTGCAGCTGGCATCAGTCAGGTCATGGGCGGTATGATTGGGATGGCTGGGTCATTGAGGATTGGCACTGCTGGTGGAGGGTGCATATACCAAGAACTAGAAGGTGGGTTGTGACTGCCCTACTCAGTTCTTCCACGGTGCTGTAGTAGGTGCTAGTCGGTTGTGGGTGTCTGTCTCTTCCCATGCCATCCTGGCTTTTTGTTTCTAACCTTTTCGTGCCCACTGTGGAGACTTGTATTTTCAAACTGTTGGGGATTCTGGTTGATTGTGCTTTTCTCTGCCTTGGTTTCAGTTTGGAAAACATTTTTAAAGAGCTGTCTACAGACATCGATGGTTTTGTTCATCCTGGCCATGGGGATTTGTCAGGGTGGGCCAGACAAGGTAACCAATGCCAGTAGCCTGCTCTTGTGCTTCTTGTCCATCCTCTGTCCCTGTATGCCTGGGTGTGTAGGTGTGTGTAGGTGTGTGTGCTTGAGTGCTAATGTTGGTGGAGGCAGAGGCACTGTGTTCCCTGGAGCTGCCCACCATGGGGCTAAATTCAGGTCCTCTGTGAGGGTCGGTATGCTCTTAACTGCTGAGTTGTCTCCATTCCCATTGCTGTGTTTTCAAAAGTCGCCCATCCTGTAACAAGGACTCTAAGATCCTAGAGCCTTTTTACCCTGTGTTGTCCTTAGCTACTCTTTTTCTTCTTTTTCGATGTGCATTGGTGTTTTGCCATGGATGTCAGGTTCCTTGGAACTAGAATTAACAGACAGTTGTGAACTGCCATGTGGATGCTGGGACTTGAACCCTGGTCCTCTGGAAGAGCAGTCATTGCTCTTAACCACTGAGCCATCTCTGCAGCCCCTCCTCAGCCACTCTTAGCCATTGTAGTTTTAGTTCCAACACACTTGCTCCTGGCAGTTTGTTCTTGGCTCCTAACAGTTTGATTTTGTTGCCATCAACTATTTTGGGCCCATTTTCTTTTTTGGTTCTTTAATATTACTTAGCATATGAATTTCTGAACACTTTGTTTTTTGTTTACTACCCAAAACTGGGAGGTGCTAAGGGGGCAGATATGAAACAAAGAGTCCTGAATCTGGCTCAGAGGTCACTGCTGGTCGTGTTGTAACTTTCTTTATGGCCCAATTTCACTTCTTCCCTGGGTCTGTTGTGAGTGGCTTGGTCGGTGCAGCCTCTGTAGAGCTCGTTTGTGCGGCCCTAACCCTCTCCACCCTGTTCACAGGTGTCCTCCTCCTCAACGCTGTCCTCACTGTCCGCGCCCACCAGGCCAATTCCCATAAGGAGAGAGGCTGGGAGCAGTTCACTGATGCAGTTGTGTCCTGGCTAAACCAGAACCTGACTGGCCTTGTCTTCCTGCTCTGGGGCTCCTATGCTCAGAAGAAGGGCAGTGCCATCGATAGGGTATGTGTCTTCTAACCGCTTCACAGAGAGCCAGGGAGCCTCGGGTGCCTTGAGTGCACAGCCGTGAGACACTGTTTTAAATCTATTATAATTAGAATCAGGTTCCCACTGACAGTTAGGGATATAATATAATAGAAGCATTAACCTGCCCTGTGATAAGTACACCATGGTCCCTGGCACCCTGTTTACATGTGATGTAGTACTTGATGAATAAGGCGGGTGTCCTGCTTCCGAGAAACTTGGGGCCGTACAGAAAACAGGCCTTCCACTGAATCAGACAGATGTACTCGCAAATGCCCTAGGCAGTGAGCACTTGAGCTGGGGTGCTGCTTGTGAGTGCCCAGCAGCACCAGAGCGCTTGCATCTTCTCCCTGTCACCAAGACACGGAAACAAGAACCTGAGGCAGCGTCTTCCTTGAGCCCTCTTACCCATCTTACCAGTGAATCCTGTCTTACCAGTGAGTCTAGTCACCTGTGTCCCTAAAATGTCCCAATACTGCTTTGCGTTGCCTCCTGGGCTGAACGCCACTATTTCTGTAGTAATGGCTGCAGGTGGGTGTAGACAGTGGGGCAGAAGTGGGGAGAGGGGGCCAGAAGAAGCTTACTAGGGCCTCTGGGAGCAGCTGCGTCCAAACCGCAGTGAGACTGAACCTGGTATGTGTCAAATCTCAGAATGACTTTGAGGGTAGGGACACAGTCACTCCGTGTTAAGGAGCTAGACAGTCTCAAATGGAAAGAAACCTCAGCACTTAATCACACTTAACTACTCTTACAGAGAGGACCAAGGTTCTGTTTCCAGCCTTAAAGCAACTCAGCTGCCTAGGGGACAGGGGTGGGTGAACTTAGAATCGCTGCTGCTTCATAGCAAATGTCACCTGACCATGGTCAGAGCAAGAATAACTGGGTAGTAAGTGTGGCCACTTACTGTCATTGCAGATGTTGCCCTATGCCTCTGAGCCCGGCAAAGCTGAGCCTCAAGTTTGTGAGTGCTAGGGCTGAACACACTGCAAGAAGGTGGGCGGGGCAGAGCGTGCACAGTCTAGAGGGACAAGGTGCCTGCTGCTACACTCAACTCTGTTCTTTTTCAGAAGCGTCACCATGTCCTGCAGACAGCCCATCCCTCCCCACTGTCGGTGTACAGGGGATTCTTTGGATGTAGGCATTTTTCTAAAGCCAATGAACTGCTCCAGAAGTCTGGCAAGAGGCCCATCAACTGGAAGGAGCTGTGATCTGCAGTGCGGGCCACCTGTCTCCAATAGTGGCTCTGGGATGCTGCCACTGAAGCATTGACCAGTTTAGAAGTCACTGAAAATGTCCCTGCTGTTAAGTTTCTGTTTGTGAGGACAATGGAAAGATCTCTGTAAAGCAGTCACGTGCCAGCCAGGCTGCAGAAACCACAACTTTAGCAACCAGACCCCGATTGCCACTTGGTTGAAACTCTATGGGCTAGTCAGGGTGGCTTCTCATGGTCCAGTCACATACTCGGCCCTCTGGGCTATATTGGCTTGCGGGAGAGATTTGTACCTTTTGATCAGCTAAAATTTTGGCACCTACTGCTGTTTACTTTTGCCTTTAGACTAGAGGTTTCAAGGTGTTCTGGCTCTAAAGGGTGTTTTGTGATCTTAAGAAATGAGGCTAGAAATTGAGACTGTTCCCAATTACAAAGGGAGCAAGTGTGTGTTTTCCTGGGCTCAGGAGTGGCTGTTGCCCATCCTGCTGCTTGTCTAGATTTTTGCCTTAAGCAAGTGGTAAGTTGAGCAAAGCAGAAGACAGGTTTGTTTTTGTTTTAAATGGGGGGGGGAGTTCTTCTCCTGGCTTTGGGGTTGGGGTTCCCCACAGCAGATGGCCGGATGCTGGTTTGTGTAAAGAGCTGGGGATCCAGCCCTAGGGTCCTGGTTTTTATGGACTGAATTCACGCAGATTATGTTTTTCTGCAACACTGCAGGATATTGTCTTTTATAAGATGGGCAAGTACATCTATTTTTTTCAATTCTTTTTTGAGAGACAATCTACTAAGTTTATACCTCACCCTGGATTCAGTAGATCGAGCTGGTTAGAGAAGTGACCCTGCATGGGCAGGATAATAAAGACTGTTGAGTTTGGATTTGTGCTGACTGTTCCTTAGCATTTATTTGCAGGTACCCTGTGCTGCTTTTGTCACCATAGCAACCACTGATTGCAGGAAGAGCAGCCCTTTGTCCTTATGGCCTATGTGTAGCTCTCCACGGGGCCACCCACTGCCAGCCTGTAGCAGTATACTGCTGCTGTGGGCAGGTTGGCCGGGGTAGAGGTCTGCTGGGACCCCAAAGACAGTTTTCAGCGGGGAAGCAAGCCTTTGGGGATTCTGGCTGAGTTCTGATCTGTTCTTGGGAATATGAGGTTCGGGTGTGACTGACCCCATTGGCCCAAGTGGCTGTCAGGCGGGCCTTCTAAATGAAGGTGGGATTCACTGGTGTTGAGGAAGGAAGCAAAATGAATCAAGGAACAGGGTGCAGCTTGGTTCCCATGGGTGCACACAGCCGGCTCCAAGTTGCAGAGTGGCTGTATGTAGGCCCAGGAAGAAACGGTGCTTCCTTCCTGGCCTCGTCTACAGAAGGTGGCTCGTAAGATTCTGTGTTCCGGGTCAACAAATAGGCTCCTTGAGGAGGAAGATGCCTGAGTTTGCCTACTGGGGTCTTCAGGGACACCCCAAAGCCATGTGGTGAACTCCCTTGCTCAAAGGCAAAGTGAGAAGCCCATCTCTGCCAGCTAGGGTGACACTGTGCAGGTCTGTAAGAGGGGAGCCATCTTAAAAGCAACAAGGAGCAGACAGCCATTGATTGGTGGCACACACCTTTGATGAGCAGAAGCAGGTAGATATCTCTGGCCTAGGATAGCCAGGGCTACACAGAGAAACCCTGTCTTAAAAAATCAAGAGAGGCTGGAGAGGTGGCTCAGTAGTAAAGAGCACTGGCTGTCCTTGCAGGAGGACCTGAATTTATAACTCCAGCCACACACGTGCACAGATAGGCATGCAGGTTAAACACTCAGCCTTAGGGTCACTGTGCTGTGATAAAATACTAGAAGCACCTTGGGGAAGAAAAGGTTTGCTTCATCTTACACTTCCAGGGAAAAGGACAAGAATGTGGATGCAGGAACTGATGAGAGGCCACAAGGGAATACTGCTTAGTACCTTGCTCAGCTTTATAGCCTCCAGGTCCACAAGCCCAGGGGAGCCACCACACACAATGCTGAACTGGGCCTCCTGCATCAGTCATTAGGAAAATGCACAACACTAGCTAGGCGGTGGTGGCACTCGCCTTTGGTCCCAGCACGCCAGAGCTGGCATATCTCTTGAGTTTGAGGCCAGCCTGGTCTACAGAGCTAGTTCCAGTACAGCTAGGGCTACACAGAGACACCCCGTCTCAACCAAGTTGAAGTTGCTATGACACATACCAGTGGTTCTCAACATGTGGATTGTCACCCCTTTAGGGATCAAACAACCCTTTCACAGGTTGCATCAGATATTTTCAATTTTTTTTGTTGTTTTTGAGACTGGGTTCTCTGTAACTTTGCAGCCTGTCCCAGAACTCACTTTGTAGACCAGGTTGGCCTCAAACTCGAAGAGATCCACCTGCCTCTGCCTCCCAAGTGCTGGGATTAAAGGTGTGCACCACCACCTGGCAGGTATTCACAACAGTAGCAGCGAGCATAATTCTATGGTTGGAGTCTCCACAACATGAACTATATTAAAGGGTCAGAGCATCAGGAAGGTTGAGAACCACTAGCTTAGACTGAGTTAGGAAGATCTGGAGTTGGATACCAGCCTGGACTTCATAGCAGTGCTCTCTCAACAGTAAAAGACGAATAATGGCAAATAGATGTGGAAATGTAATAGAACATTCTGAAAGGTGAAGTGATAGAGTTTGCTCTATAGCCCACACTGGCCTTGAACTCACGGCAATCCTTGCCTCAGCTTCCCAAGTTCAGGAATAAAGGTGTGGCCATCATGCCTGAGCATCTTAAAGGATGTATGACCCTCCCAACTCCGCCCCCTGGAAAGACACAAGTTAATCGTATACAAGTAGTTTTGGGGGGATTCCACATTGCAGGTGTGTTCTTCCGTACTGTACAAAAATGAACAGAGGGGGCTGGAGAGATGGCTCAGAGGTTAAGAGCATTGCCTGCTCTTCCAAAGGTCCTGAGTTCAGTTCCCAGCAACCACATGGTGGCTCACAACCATCTGTAATGGGGTCTGGTGCCCTCTTCTGGCCTGCAGGCATATGCACAGACAGAATGTTGTATACATAATAAAATAAATATTTTTAAAAAATGAACAGAATGGGGTGGGCAGGGTAGGTTTAAATGTTTACGTTTGCAGGAACGACTAGGGTCTTGGGAGAAACAGCCAAGGACACAGTATGTAAGGGCGTGCGGGTGAGGCTGTGTAGATGGTGGCATCAATTTCATCTGGCTTCGGTGTCCATCCAGTAGCTTCCCCTCAACATGTTAGTGTAGACACTGTCTGCCTATAACAGCTCGCTGACCCTCGTATGGGGATGAAAAGTCCAAGAAAACGATCCCTTAATGCTGGTCCAGCTGGGGATAGAAGGACGATTCCCTGGCCAGTCAGGAAGAATTATATGCATGTAAATCAGTCTACACAGCCAGATAGCAGAGGCCCCTCTGTGCGGCACAGTGTAGGAGGCCTGAGAAGACCTGCCTAAAAAAAATGGTTACTGTCACCTCCCTCTGGGGCTAGGAAGTCAGTTATGCAAATGTCATCCTGGGAACCCCAAGTTATAAACTAATTGTGTGAAAGTTCATTCCCTGGTTTTGGCCCAAGCCCAGCAGGACAAAGTTGAGTTCTCCGCTCTGAATGCCAGGTCCTCTTCAGTCCTCTCCTGGAATAGTCTCAGGCTTCAGTGGAGAAGCATGTATGGGTATGTATGTGATACTAGCAGCTTTTCAGCCTTCCAAAACTTTATGATGGATGGGGGTAACCGAGAGACACTTGAGTTGGCCCAAGTCAACCTGAGGACACCCACCCCACCCCACCCCCTTCCCGATCAAGCTGAGCAAAGACTGGAAGGTTCGCTGGAGATGGCTCTGTAGATTGAACTCACGTGAGCCTGTTAACAAAGCTGGATAATCTTGTCAGTCAACCCCTGCCTAGATCATAATTGCAAGGTCACTGGGAGAGAAGGGAAGAGTGGCTGGGGAGAGCACCTGGGCCCTTGGAAACCGCACAGCAGGAGCTGTGTACTCAGCCGGAAAAGGAAATATATTTGGTGGGCTTGTCCAAAATGCCTTAAGTCACTCAGCTCTCCAGGAGAAGCACTTTCCAGGGAACCTCTTTGGGGATCATGTGAGCTCCGCTAATGGTTTGGGAATGAGGCTAGGCTACCGCGCTACCCCTGGGCTTCACTCTCTATTCCCAGCTGTGTGCTTGAGTGCAGGTCTACACTGCAGCCAAGAGGACAAGAGGACAAGTTTGCTTCCTACCCCAAAGCCTGTTGGAGAATCCCCACCCCCAGAAAACAACTGGAAAATAAGCCCATAAGTGAAGTAGCCCAGGCAGGGTAGCAGGTGACCCAGGAGTGGCCAGAACCCCCTGTACTGACTCCGTGCTCCTCATTGGCTTCACAGCATAGCACAGCCATGGCTAGCACAGCCATGGGGACAGAATTCGAAACCCTATACTATTGTCCCCCCTTCGTCTGAGCACAGTGCTGCCAAGTGGCTTCTGCTCACTTGTCTGCTGCCAGTTCCAGCTGGGACCTGGAGGTGACCTTTGGCCCACAGGTCCCAGAACACCCTGTGACTGCAGCAGGGGCTGGCTTCCTCTGTTCTGCTCAGCCCTCCCCCGAACCAGCCAATTCCGAATAAGGCAGCCTTGTTTTTTAATCCTCACGTCCCCAAAAAAATTAGGAATATTTTATGAGCAGGACACGATTGCAGAGGGTCCCCTAAAACTGTGTTGGGTAGGGCTGCCAGACCATCTCTGGGTGTCTTTCCCTCGCTCGCTCACCGCTCACTGTGTGTGGACTCACTTCTGTCACAGGCCAGAGTCACCTCCCCCTTTGCTTCTGACACTTTGGGCTTTAGCTGGCTCTTGTTTAAGTCCCTAGGAATTTGGAAGTAAAGTGAGCTGTGGGGTTGAGGGGTGGACCAGTTCCCAGGGAGTGCAGCTCCAGGCAGGGCTGCAGTTTCATTTTCCTCCCTGCATGGGTCAGCCTGGCCATTCAGGGCCTTGAAGGTTAAATGCTCTGGGGGATATTTTTAAACAGTAGGGGTTGGTTAATCTAAAAGTGACATTTACAGACACAGCGGTGAGGTGCCAGCAGCTTAGATCCTGGCCTCAGCCAACAAGGAGCTTGAAAACCGTCTCTGTGAATTCACAGCTGGGAAGCTATGGGGAAAGCAAGGCCAAGTAAGTGAGCCCTCCCCTCCCCGGGGTCACAGACCTCAAAGCCAGTCAGCCTCCAAGGGAAGGTGTGTGTGGTATGCGCGTGCACAGTGTAGTGTTGGCCCCAGACAAAAGCAACCACTTGGGGTTTAGGGGACACTGAGGGAGCTGGTGAACAGTTTGTTTTTTTTTTTTTTTTGGTTTTTCGAGACAGGGTTTCTCTGTGGTTTTGGAGCCTGTCCTGGAACTAGCTCTTGTAGACCAGGCTGGTCTCGAACTCACAGAGATCCGTCTGCCTCTGCCTCCCAAGTGCTGGGATTAAAGGCGTGCGCCACCGCCGCCCGGCCAGTTTGTTATAAGGGTTCTATACTTTCATGCAGTACATGCCTCTTTCCCATGCTACTGCGTTACAATTATTTTACAATATAAATGGCCTTACATATAGGTGGGTGGTCATCTCAACTGCTCCAGGACAGGGTGATTCCTGAAACTTAGCATCGTCTTTTGTTGTGTCTTTGGTTGGTATTTGTTTTTCCAGGACGTCCTGGAACTTGCTGAGTCATCCAGACTGGCCTGGAACTCACTGCAGCCCCCCTGCTTCTCCAGTCTTCAGTGGAGTCCTAAGTGCAGGCCTGGCACCTGCTTTGTCCGTGACTTCCACCAGAAGCCCTGGGAAGGCGTTGTGGGTGTGTTTATCCCTATGTAGGAGCTGCACAAACCACCTTGTGTATTTATCGTGTTTCCATCCAATGCAGAAGTGACAATGGCATTAGACAGTTTTTAGGTCGTGCAGGGATACGGGCATGTTAGTATTTTGACATGGAGGCGGTCTCCAGATCTTCCTCTAATAGAATCTTGGCTATCTTTTGTTCTAACACCATCTCTGAATTATGAGTCAGGAATTTCACTTCCAAATTGAGCCCATGTGTCCCTAGTGGAGTGTGGGAGCAGCAGCCAGGAAGGGCACGCATTCCACGTTCTGTTGTCTTCAGCTGTTGCACTGACTGACGTACTGTGGCAGGAGTGGGGTGAGGTGGGGAGATGGCTCCCGGTGGCCGGCTTGTGCACCTGGATTCTAGGAACCCAGGGCTGCTGTCATGGAACCCAGCAGAGCACTCCAGGACTGATTGCTGTGGCAGAATGAGCAGGGTGCTCAGGGGAAGCCACGGGTGTGATTTATTCCAGTCCCCAGGTCTGAATGCCAAGCCATGATGGCTCAGGTCATTCGAGTGGTAGATGATAAAGGTCTCACCCAGGTCCCCCCTGCTTCTACCCTGCTCTGTAGCCTCTTAGCCACTCATGTCTGTGCCTGGTCTGTGGGAGCAGCCATTCTCTAGGAAAGGCCTCTTTAGTTTGCTCAAGGGTGGTATCAGTCGTTTTTCTCTTCCTTGAATATTTTTTTACATTTGTGTATTTGCGCAGATGTGGAGCGTATGGAGGTCAGTTGGTTCTCCCCTCTCACCACTGATGACGTGGGGTCATCGGGTTTGGCAGCAGCAAGTGCCGTTCTTTACCTGCTGAGCAATCCCATTGGCCCTCACTCAATCTTGTAAAGTGAAAATAATTCCCGATTAAGAGTGGTACTGAAGGTATAATTCTGAGCTCTTCTCTGTAAACTTCAGTACTTAGGATTGTCCAGTGTAGGAATTGTCATCACCTGACTAGAAGTTCTTCCTTACTCTTGTGAGGGAAGATTGGTCTCATGTTTACCCTTTCATCAGGGTGGGACAGTGGGTGAGCAAGGTGGAGCCAGGCTGTGGACCAGTCTGGGACCCACATTGTCCCTAGGAGCACAGAGCCTTGGAGGCAGGACCACAGAGTTCTGTCACTGTGGGGCACCTTCAGGGACCCTGCATGGCGCAGCTTGGCAGAGGTGAGGCACAGGTGGGAACTGGGCCTTGACTGCAGGCTCTGCTGTTGCGCTCACCTAGCTCAGTCCCCGCTCTCCTACCTTCTGGGGACATTGCTACTCATGCAGATCCATGATCTGATACCGTAGTTTCTCTGTATTCCAAAAGAAATTAGAAAGCAGAAACCAATAAAGGAAATGGTATATTTACCGTTTGGCAGACTAGCAAGAGAAAGCAGCCATTTTCCAGTGGGCGCATGCCAGCCTTGCAGCTGGCAGAAGTTAGAAGGATCCATTGATTTTGCTGTGATGCTACAGCCTGTTCTTCCCTGGGGGTGGGGGAGGACGCCTAGGCCTCTCCCGTGTCCTGGAGCATCAGGACATGAGTCAGAGTTCCTGTGGCTGTTAAGCGGGAATAAGCAGCTAGTGAAGTCACAGTCCGCACTCCGTGCCATCGGCAGGCCTTGGTCGCATCTTGAGTATCTGCTCCGTCCCTCGGAGTTCACTGGATCTGCGACCTGCAAAAGGATTTATTTTCAAAGTTGCATTTCAAGTATCTTGGTAGAAAGGGACTGGGCAGAGGCCGTCAGCCAGGAGTTCTGTAGTGAAGAAGCATGCCCAGGTTTGAGCCTTGTCTGGTCTCACGGAGCTTACCTTCCAGTCGGGAGATCCATATACCCAGAACAGTTGGTTTTTCAAGACAGGGTTTCTCTGTGGTTTTGGAGCCTGTCCTGGAACTAGCTCTTGTAGACCAGGCTGGTCTCGAACTCACAAAGATCCGCCTGCCTCTGCCTCCGGAGTGCTGGGATTAAAGGCGTGCGCCACCACCACCCAGCTGTCTGTGACTCTCTTATGAGATGTTTTTGGCTCCTCTGTGCACAATGGACCAGACTGGAAACAGGGAGATGGGCTACAGGTTTGTGCAATGGCCCTAGGGCTCATGGCTGCTTGAAATTGATCTTAGATTATTTGCTTAGCCTGGTGCCTGGAACACCGGTGAGCACAGTTAGTGTCAGCCAGCTTTCCTGCCATCTGCCTTCCTTGTGTGCACCAGAAAAGCAAGGCTTAGGAGCTTGGCGAGAGCTCAGGGTTGCGCAGGAATGGAGAAACGCTTGAGCCCTTCAGGCCGTGAGCCTCCGGAGGGCTCTTGGGGTGTTTGTTTGTTTGTTTTATTTTTATTTATTGATTGATTTGAGACACTCTGGGTGTGCCAGGCTGGACTCAGGCTTGTCTGTAGTAGAGGCTGGCAGTGAGCTCCTGCTACTGCCTCCTCTACATGCAATGGCTGGGATTATAGGCATGTGCACCGTGCCTGCCGGGTTCTTTTTTTTTTTAATGCTTTCATTAAACAAATTAGGGAGGCACCCACGCCACAGTGTGTGCGCGTGTAGGTCAGAAGATGACCCGGGAAAGCTAGTTCTCTCCTTACACCATGAGGGTTCCAAGGATGGAACTCGGGTCTGTCAGGTGTGGCAATCCCTACTTTTATCTGCTAAACCATTTAAACCATTTCATCAGTCCCGGTTTTTGTGTTTTTGACATAGACCCTGCTCCCTCAGTGAGGTCACCCTGCTCCCACTTGGTGAGGTAGAAGAGAGGTTCCAGCTGGACTTCCGGGGCCTGGATCCCACTTTGTACTTGTACTTGGAATTTCCACATCACTGATCTTGCGGAGCTGAAGTGGCCTTAGGAGCTGCTCTCAATGCGCTTGGACCCACACCACCTCCCAGCCCTCCCCAGCCCCATTGCCATCCTCACGACAGCTAGGTCAGCGCAGGAAGGCCGCAGCATGAGTGTGCAACAGATAGTCAGTGTTGAATCTGCCTGGCCGGCAGTGGCGCAGAGCTCTGACCCCAGGAGGGGAATCTAGAATGACTTTCGGTTTTGCATCTGGAAATGGCAAGCTGGGGAGCACACTGTTCCTTCCCAGGGAGGCTATTCGCCTGGGGCTCAGTTCCCACCAACACTGCCACCTCAGTTTCTGAGGCTGGTGGGAAAGCCCCCTCTGGAGTCTGGAGATTGCTCCACTAAACCAGGCCATGTGTTGTAATAGTCCAGCCTCAGGAGCTGCTTGGGGGAGGCCTCACTTGGTAGAAGAGATGTTCCAGCTGATACCAGGTAAAGCAAAGGGTGAGATTTCCCAGGGGCAGCCAGCACTACTTGAGGAGCAGTGTGAACTAGCAAAGTGCAGCTATCATGGCGGTCACCGTGGACATGAAGTCAGGCTAAGCAGTTCACCCTGGTGAGCTCCATCACCTAGCAGGCTGGTGGGGTTGCTCCTATCTTTGTCCCTGTTTTGCAGATGGGGAAGTTAAGGCTCCCATTAACTTCTCTTACAGCTTGAAGTTCGGATGGGCTCTCTTGGCACTAACTGGGCACCTGTCATGTGCTGGGCACTGTGCTTGTGCCTTTTCAAGCCAGCACTCACAGAGTGCCCTGTCGTGTAATCACCTGAAATGCTTATATCAAGACGCACCGGCTTTTCTCAGGTGTGTTTTCCACTCTGAAGTTCCGATCCGATATCTCCAACGCTATGCATGCCCCATGCCCCAGCGCCTAGTGGACTTGGCACCAGCCATGTACCTGCCAATTACCTGCTTGTTCTCGGCCTGGCAGCTGGGCTTCTCTGGAGACCCATTCTCTGGCATGTGATAAGTTTGGGAACTACTGACTGACTGATGGGGCCTCGCCTCCTGCTTACTTCTTTTTCTGCTGCTTGTGGAAATTGTTTTCCTTTGAGAACATGGACAAGGCCCCCACCCTAAAGCCCAAGCTGGCCTCAAGCATGCTGCAATCTTCGTGGCTCCGCCACACCTGAAGCATCATCCTCAGCTTCTCCTTAGCCAGCTGAGGGACTGAATAATCCACAGCCTGCTCCCTCTACATGTTAAGTTGTCCCTGTGCCTTGGAGCTGTGTGACTACAGGCAGCTGCAGTTAGCAGGGGCTTCCAGGGGCCGGGGAGACAGCTCAGCATGCGCTGCTCTTTAGAGGAGTTTGGTCCCAGCGCCCCACATCAGGCAGCAGGCAGCTCCCTGGAACTTCAGCTCCAGGAGCCTCATGTCCTCTTCTGGTCTTCACAGGCAAAGGCATTCATGTGCGTAAACTCATGCATAGCCAGACATACACAGAACAAAAATAAATTATCTCCAAAAAAAAAAAAACCAACCCACCCCAGCTTTTTGAGCTAGGTGTGATGGTGCATGCCTGTAATCTCAGTGCGTGGGAGGCTGGGGAAGGAGCCTGCTACCTTCAAAGCTGGCCTGGCCATACTGCCAGGCACTGTCCCCCACCCCCAAAAAAATAAAAAATAAAACTAAAACCAGGAAAGTCCACACACGGTAGCTCATACTTTTAATTCCAGTACACAGCAGCAGAGATAGGCAGATCTCTGTGAGTTCAAAACTCGCCTGTTGTTTATACCAAGTTCTGGGCTCTGTAATGAAATACTATCTCAAAAAAAAAAAAAGCTTTCCTTTATTTGAACAAAACACTCCTGTCTCCCTAAAACCCTTTCTAGGAAAACCTGAACTGTGGGACTCTGTTCTGTGTCTGTCCCTGAGGTAAGAGAACAGATGAAAGTAACCCACAGCTCTAGGAAGCCACAGTACACCCCGCAGGACTTCCTTCTGAAATGAGACGGCTCTGTTTAGTTTTTGTGTATATGTGTATACGTGTGGTCTGACAGCCACACGCCATTTCATGGGTGTGGTGGGCCCCACAACAGCTTGCGACAGTTGTTTCTCTCCTCCTTTTGAAGTGTGGGTCTTCAGGTTTGGCAGCATGCACCTCCCGCCGGCCGGCCACCTTTCTAGCCTTGAGATGTACGTAGCTTTGCTGTGTAGCCCAGGCTGCCCTCTGCCCTCTTCCCTTTCCTGCTTGGGCCCTGAGATTGCAGCCAACAGCACACCTGATCAGACAGTACTTCCTGCTCTCATGACCTGGGCCTTCCTTAGGGTTCAGGAGGAGAGCACCCCACCTGTGAATCAGAATGAGGGCTGGGTACTCAGACTCATGAGTGAGGCCACCAAGGGCCAGAGGGATTGGCCAGGCCTTGGTTTTCTCTTCCATAGGAGGGAACCAGGAAGTGGGGCTTTCGTAGAGCAGAGGCACAGGAAATGAGGCCATGAGGGAAGCCCCAGCCTGTGGCTGTCCGCCCTGCCCAGTAGCCTTAGAGATGCAAGTTAACTCTGTGCCACACTGGGAATTGCTGCTCCCTACCACACTTCTGGCATTCTCAGTTTCATTGTCCCTGTGGATTGTGTTTCTGACCCTTCTCTCTCCCAGTAACCTGCAAAGTGGTCTGGATCTCAGCAGCCCCCATCCCCGGGCCAGGGAGCAGATGGAATGTTGGTGCAGCTTAGGGCCCAGAACCTCCTCACTTTGGAAAAAGCACCCGGGTTGTGTTGCCCCCAGCAGCTCATTGCTGGCAGTTCAGACATCTCAAGAGTCCTGGGGTGCCTGATGTGGGGGTTTTCCTGTCTGGGCTGGCCCACCTTATGAGTGGCCTTCTGCCTGAGTAGAACACCCGTGAACCCACCTTAAGCCTGTTTCTTTCTGTTCGTGGAGTGGGGTGCTCAAAGTCAAAGCTGTCGGCCTTGTTCTGTCTGGAAGAGCCACTGGGATCGACAGAGAATGATTAAACAGGCTTTATCGGGTCTCACAGCAATACTGCGTGCGAGGTGGCTTTTCTAGATGCGGGACACTGGTTCAGAATAAGGTCAAAATCTGGCCAGGATGATGCTCTCTGAGTGCCAGAGCGTCATACTCTGCCCCAGGCTCTCTGAGTGCAGATGGCATGTGGCCCATGCGTGACATTGGGCTTCTGTTTACTCGGGTACAAGGCAAACTGGACACCATGTCATCTTACATCAGGTTGCAGATGGGATCGGCTTTGGAGAAATACTGTGGCCTGTGATACCCTTGTCCCCACAGGCAGGGGTACAGATCAACCATCCCCAGGGGCAGTGTTTCGTATCCTAGTAACTACGGTTGGCTTTATGCCATTCTCCTGGCAGCTGGGAAGTCCTTGGCCACCCACTTTCTATCCTGAGACATTTTCCACAGTGTCCAGTGTGGCCCATCACAAGAAAATGCTGCCGGGCGATGGTGGCACACGCCTTTAATCCCAGCACTCGGGAGGCAGAGGCAGGTGGATCTCTGTGAGTTTGAGACCAGCCTGGTCTACAGAGCTAGTTCCAGGACAGGCTCCAAAGCCACAGGGAAACCCTCTCTCGAAAAACCAAAAAAAAAAAAAAAAAAAAGAAAAGAAAATGCTGAGCCTCCTCCTCCTCTCCAGGCAGGTGTCGGAGGGCTGAGGACAAGGCTGCACTCTGTATTCTCACCCACTGGCACCACCTGGCCTGGCTGTGGGAGCATTTAAAATAGACTCCAGAGAACCAGGCTGAGAACCAGGCTTAGGCAAGGAGAAAGATTGCGTGAACACAAAGTAGGCTTAAGTACAGGAGTGTGGCAAGCCAAGGGGAGGTGGTCCTCTGTGCTGGCAAGCCCAGACCACGGAGAGAGGCAGGTGAAGACCGTGAGGACTGAGCCAGGGCCAGGGCTGTCGTGACAGGTAAGGGTGTGCTGACATGCTGCAGGGACTTCCAACCCCACTCTGCCCTGGGGCGCGGGCCAAGCCCCTCCCCTGTGGCCTGATACAGCACACCACAGCCTCCTACTGAAAGGTGATACTTTGGAGGCTGGTTTCTCTTAGTCACCCTGTGGGCACTTGTGAGACCAGATGAGAATGGAGTTGGTGGCCGTGTCCCCAGTGTCGGTAAGTGGCCCTAACCACTCGGGAACTAAACTGGGTGGGAGGAAAAGTCCAAGTATAGACAGGGGCTGCGGGACACTGACATGCTGTCCCTCCAAGACTGTGCAGAGACAGGGTGAATGTGTTGGGGCTTTTTCTTTTTGGGGGGTGGTGGTGGTGGACAGCAAGCATACCCTCCACCTGCTACACTGTGGTGCTGGCTGCAGGCCAGCACTTGCTGGAGCCCAGCAGCTTCCTGTATCTGTCACGGGAGGCTTGTGGCTCGGGCACCAGACTGCTGTTACTTAGGTTTGAATTGCAAGAAATAAAAATAAGCTTAGGGGTGTGGCTTAGAGATTGAGCATTTGTCTCACTCAGGTGAGGTCCTGGGTTCTAGTCTAGCCCTAGGGAGCAAAGAAACTAAATAAAACCTTTGACAAGCATCCAGTTTGGGGGTCAGCTGTGTCAGTTCACGGGAAGGCAACCACTTGGGGGACAGATGCCTACTCGGGGCCCTCCTTCCGTCCCTGTTGTCCACTTTAGACCCTGAGCTTTGAAAACTCATACCACTTCCCACTGGCAACCGTTAGCTGAGACTTTGGTCTGCCACCCCTTCTTAAAGGCACACGGCCAGCACAACTTGGAGTGCCCTGGGACGTATGGTAATTATTTGTATCTGTGTGTTGAGAGGGGGACGTGTGTGTGACAGGCCAGAGTTTGAGATAGGTTGAGAGACTGAGCTGCTCTGAGCCTCAGGTGTCCAGACTCTAAAGTGGAAGTCGGGTAAGGGCGGGCTCATGCAAACACAATGCTCTGGGAATGGAGGGATCGACGGAGGAGCCTTGAAGGCCCTCGGCAGGCACACGTGTGTGTAAACTGAGTGTGTGCGGACATGCCATTCTGAGAGCAACTCCCGAGAAAGGGGGAAGCTCTGCGTTTTGTAGAGGGAGAGGGACAGGCCCAGAGGGGGTCTTGGCAGCTTTATAGAACAGTTCCCCACTTCCACTCACTCCTGTTCCTGTAACCTCTGGGCCCTATGCTATGATAAACAAACAAGGAAGGAAGATGGGAAGTGCATACTTTTAATCCTAGCGTTTGGGAGGCAGAGGCAGATGGATCTTTGTGAGTTTGAGATCATCCTGGTCTACACGGTGTGAGTTCCAGGACAGCCAGGGCTATATAGTAAGACTGTGTCTTTAAATAAATACATAAGGAAAAAACCTGAAGTTTTCCACGTGGTAACTTTGGCCAAGCTTGGTGTTAGAATCACGGCTCCCCATCAGAATAAGACTGGCATGGAGCGAGAGGAGTCAGTCCCGGGAAGCGCTCCTTTTCTCTTCATCAGAGTTTCCAGGTCTGAGTGTGGTTCACTTGCTGTGCACTCAGCGAGACTGTCACGAGCCACCGCTGTGTCTGCCTGCCTGGGTTTGGTTTCCACGGTAACAAAGTGCCTGATGCTTGATACTGTTTAAAAAAAAAAAAGTTTATTTAACTCAAAGTTCTGGAGGTCTAAGAGCATGCTTAGCTTCTGTTTGGCTCTGGTTAGAGCCTTCTTGTGACTTCCCAGTGTGGAAGATGGCATCCTGATGGGACACATGAATGTGGTGAGGCCGGAGAGCCGAGAGATTTTTATGGCATCTCATCCCCACAAAGCCCTAAGGCACCTGGAGGCCAGCACCAGTCCTTTCTGGAGTCTGTGTCTCCATGATGGATTAGCTTGCCCTGGCTGCACCTCTTAAAGGTCCCGTCCTCACCAACACCATTCCAGCTGCGCACAAGCTCTCCAGCACATGGCCCTTTAGGGGCACAGCATAGCCATAGTCCCAGGCCACTGTCTGTTGCACGTTGGAAATGCAACAAGCATTTCCTAAGCAGGTTCCATGGAGTTTGCATTCTCAGTGGGAGTGAGCACAGAGTGCGTCATCAGATCACCAGAGGTCGCTCCATCCGGGTGTTTTTCTTTCCATCATGCTATTCCCTCAGCAACAATTGAAATGCTTTTCACACACTTGCTCTTTCTAACGACACTATTTCATATGTCCACGTGTGGAACTTGCCTGTGTCAGGGTCTCTCCCTGGCTCCCCCCTCCCTCTGCCACCTCCTGTGGTGGTGACATTAGCTTATGTCCTTTGCTCATTTTCTTTGCTGCAGGTGCACTTGCAGGAACCAGACCTCTAAAGTGCAGAAGTCCAGCTCAGTTTATGCCATTGCTTGGTGCTCAGTGTGTGCATGGGTTTACTTATCCAGTGCCATTATTAAACACCAACTACATGCTTAGTACCATGCCAGGCATAATGATCTACAAGCGAATGTCCCTACAGGCCACCTTGTTGTCAAAAAAGGTGACGATATCTTTCATCTTAATCTGTGCCTACAGGTCTTGGCAAAGGTGGACTGAGCCCTGAGGGAAAAGGACTGGGGAGAGAGGCTTGTGTGGTTGTGAGGGTACTTGAGTGTACAGGCAGCAGGGTGTGTGAGATGGGAGTGGCCTCTCTGCAGAAGCCGGGGGTGGGGGGTGGGGGGGGCCTTGACCCCGTCACACGCTCCTGCCTGAGGAACCTGTTGGGCCTCTGAGGGTGCCAGGGTTGCTTCTGCAACCTTTTGGAAAACTATCTGTCAGTGAACAGAGAGAACTTCTCCTGAGGACTTGTAAAACGCTTTCAGGATGGTGACCTTCCTTGCTGCTGTTTTATTGCCTTCTTGTGACAATTTATGAAGGGCAAGAGAGACAGTGTTAGACGCAACCCCCAGCCAGGCCTGGGGTCGCACACCTATAATCCCAGCACTCCAAGGCAGAGCTCTGTGAGTTCAAGGCCAGCTTGGTCTCCATAGTGAGTTCCAGGACAGTCAGGGCTATGTAGAGAGATCCCCCCTCCCCCTAGACACTCAGAAGTTTCTCACTCAGCATCCAGAAGCAAAAGGGAGCTATATGGGGTGGGACATAAGCATTAGAAAGACTGGTACTCACCCCAGGGAAGAGTTTTGACTCTCATGATACATTTCTTAATTTCTGGAGGCATTTAAAAATTTTTAAATTACATTTATGGATTTGTGTGTTTACGTATGTAGGCAAGTGCATGCCACAGCATTTGTGTGGAGGTCAGAGGGCGATTTGTAGAAATCAGTTCTCTCCTATTATGTGGGCCCTGGGGATTGAACCCTGGTCGTCTCAGATTTGGCAGCAGTCGCCTTTTGTAGTAATATGAGCGGCGGGGCTGCGTCCCCAGCACCCCACTGCCCACAAGGCTAGCTTTACCTGAAATAATTACACGGACACTGTATTCTTTTAAACACTGCTTGGCCCATTTCTATCTAGCCTCTTCTCGGCTAACTCTCGCACCTGGACTAGCCCATTTCCAATCAGGTGTGTAGCACCCCAAGGTGCACTTACCGGGAAGATTCTAGCCTACGTCCATCCTGGGTTGGAGCTTCATCGCATGTGCCTCAGACAGCAGAGCTATCCCCGCATCCGCCCAGGAGCCAGGAGCATGGCGTCTCTCTGAGTTGTCTTGCCTCACTTCCTCTTCCTCCCAGCATTCTGTTCTGTTTACTCTACCCACCTATGTTCTAAGCTATGAGCCCAAGCAGTTTGTTTATTACTTAACCAATGAAATCAACAGATTGATATATGACACTCCCACATCAGCCTTTAGCTGTGGACCCATCTTTTTTTTTTTTTTTTTTTTTTTTGATTTTTCGAGACAGGGTTTCTCCGTAGCTTTTGGTTCCTGTCCTGGAACTAGCTCTTGTAGACCAGGCTGGCCTCGAACTCCCAGAGATCCGCCTGCCTCTGCCTCCCGAGTGCTGGGATTAAAGGCGTGCGCCACCACCGCCCGGCTTGGACCCATTTTACTGGCCCTGGAGACATTGGTTGTCCCAACGGCGGGAGCTGATGCTACTGCTGGCTGTCGGGCAGAGCAGGGGCAGAGCAGGGGTGTATTCTGTAAAGCACAGGACAGCCTCATGGAAACTGTCTCACATGTCAATGGCACGAGGGAGGCTCGAGAGTCCCAGGGAGTGGGGAGGGGAGTGGACTTTGGCATCAGGAAGGAGCCTGGAGTGCCCGTAGGGACACAGGTGCCTGTTTCCGGTTTTCCTGAGATCTACATAACAGTGGCCTTGCTAGATCTCAGGATAATTTGGTGTTGTGACTTGCTCTTTGTTTTATGTATTTGAGATAGTGTGTCCCAGGTGGGCTAGCCTTCAGCTCACCTTAGCTTAGCTTCAACTTTCAACTCTTCATCCTCTTGCCTCCACCTCTCCCTTACTGGCAAGATGGGCGTCCACCTCATGCCTGGCACTGTGTTCTTCTTCCATTTTTGTTTTGTTAGGCAGGGTCTCTCTATGTAGTCCCAGGTGTCCTGGACCAGGTTGGCCTCGAACTCACAGATTCACCAGCTTCTGCCCGTATCACCAATCCCGGCTTTGCACACCATTCTTTTTATGGACCCACTCCACACTGTCTTCCTCAGCATTTGCTCTCTTAGTTAACTTCCCAGCAGCAGCGGGCACTGCCCCTCCCCGACACTTGTTGTTTTGTCCCATTGCTATAAGGAACTGACTGAACCAAGTGTCAAGAAGCGGTTGGTTTGGGCTCAACATATTGGAGATTCCAGCCCAACATCGAGTGTCCCACTTGCTTTGTCCGCATATTGAAGATTCCGGTCCGACGTCGAGGGTCCCTGTTGTTGCAGGCCTTACTTTGGTTTATTCTCCTACTGTACAGCTTAAGTTGACCTTGAACTCACAGTCCTTGAGGCAGAGTGGGGTAAAGTATTTGTCAAGTCAGCACCCATAGAAACAAGCCTGGTTGCCATGGCACCCGCCTTACCTCCAGCAGGTGGGAGTATGGGTGGGATTTGTAGGGCAAGCTGGTTGGCTAGAAGCTCTAGGTTCTCTATACAAGGTGAAGTGTATAGGCTCAGTATATAAGGTGGAGTGTATAGGTTCTATATACAATGTGGAGTGTATAGGCTCGGTATATAAGGTGGAATGTATAGGCTCAGTAAATAAGGTGGAGAGCAATGTGTGTCAGCCTCAGGGCTCCATGTGTACCCGGGCACACGTCACCACATGCACACACACGTGCCGAAATCAGTCCTTTGCTTTCAGCATTGCAGGCATCTGGGTGTTTTGGAATTACATTTGTTTGCCTGCGAGTGTGTGTGTACACACATGGAGGTCAGAGGAAGTCGGTAGATGGTGTCTGTTCTCTCCTTCCACGGGGGGGCGGGGGGTTGGGGACTTGAACTCACCTTATCAGACTTGATGGTGAGCAACTTTTCTTGATGAGTTGTCTTGCCAGTCCAAATTTTTAAAAAATCGATGAAGTCAAGTTTATCAATTTCTAATGTTACTCACACCTTTGAGCCATATCTAAGAATCCGCATCAAACCTGCCTCATGAAGGTTTGTGAATTTTCTAGATTGGCCCATGGAGTTGATTCTGATGCTACACGGAACAGGAGTCCAGCCTCATCCATCAACATGATGGACAGATTGTTCCAGCAGCAGGCTGCCACCACTCCTCTTGCTTGCCTCGTCACAGGCGTGGCTCTGTCTGAATCTCACCTCTCCGCCCTGTATCCCCACATCAGCACCACAGTTCACCACAGCTCCAGTCATGTTTTGTTGGTCCCGGGATCACACAGCCCCTGCTGCTGAACTGTCTCCCCAACCCTGGAGGAAGTTTAGAAATTGGGAATTGTCTTTGATTTGGAGAAAAAGAAGATTTGAGGCAGGGTTTCATACAGTACAAGCTGGCATCAAAGTCTCCATGTGGCCAGTGACTGTCCTGAACTTCTGATCCTCTCTCCTCCACCTTCTACTTGCTACCATTCCAGACCTGTGCTGCCTTATGCAATTGTACGCAGTCCTAGGGAGTGAACTCAGGGTCTCGTGCATGCTAGCCAGACACACCACCCATGAGCCCCATCCTCAGCCCATTGTTCTTTGAAGCATTATTTTGCCTATGGGCTTCCTTGTGATTTTACATCCACCTGTTTCACTTTGTGTGGGGAGGCTACCTCAGCAACAGTGAATGTTCTAGTCCTTCAGCATGTCGTGTCAGTCTGTGTACGCAAGCCTTATTGAGTTCCTGTCAGTGTACGTGCCTTCCAGCTCTTTGGATACATTTGTTCCCATGTATTTTGTTCTTTTGATGTCACTGTAAACTGGATCTCGGCTTGCTGATTGCTGGTGTGAGGAGTGCGGTTAATTCTGGGATGGTGACCTTTGGTCCTACAAATTAAACTTACTCCCACTCCCCCTAGTAGTGCTCGATTTCTCTCTGTCGTCATCCCCCTTCCAACCCCTGGACCTTTGGGACTTCTGTTTGTGTGGGGCCAAACCCTCTGCAGATAGCCTGTGTTTCTGCTCTCCTTGTGTAGGTGCCTGCTTGGCTAGAACCGGACAGGTGTCTTTCCCAGTCTCATCTCTGGTCTTTGGGGGCATCATTGTTATTTTAAGGCCCCCTCCTATTTCTGGTTCCCTAAATGTTTTTTTTTCAATCAGGGAAAGGTGTGGGATTTATCAGTTTCTGTGTGTGTCAGTTGAGACGACCATGAGACCATGACATTGACATTGATTCACTCTTGACTCGCTTTTCTTTAAAAAAGAAACTTGACGACCTTCAAAGAAAATAAAACCCGAGTTTGTTCCCTACCCAGAACTCCTTGCCAATGGCACACAGAGATCCAACTGCCAAGCGGTCATGAGGTCCATGCTTGGCTCCCGCATTTCCAGGAAAACTTAAGAACATTTTCCATTTCCCTAAAGAATGTTGTGTGGAAATCACAAAAGAAGACGCCGTTTAGACGCCACAGGCCTGAGCTGTGCATCCTGATTTTGTAGTGTTTCTGACATAACCGTGACAGCATTGGTCAGTCTAGTTCTTCTTTGGGGGAGTTTGGGTACCCCAAGGCTGCATGCCTGTTGGGCAAGCACCTGCTCGCCGCTCAGCTACAGCCTTAGCCAGGCCAGCAGATTGGCTTCAGAGATGTCCAAACCATGATTTTAGGAGATTTCTCTGTGTGAGCATGGCTTGCCTGCCTGTAGAGGTCAGAAGATAACTTTCCTGGGAGTTGGATTTTGTTGTTATTGTTGGAGACAGGGTTTCTCTCACAGAGGTCCACCTGCCTCTGCCTCCTGAGTGTTGGGATGAAAGGCGTGCGCCACCACTGCCCAGCCCACCTGTGTTTTGAGGCAGTGTCTCTCTGATTTTTTTCCATTGTGCTGCCGGACCACATGTTTCTGAATGACTGTCCTGTCTCCCCTCCCATCTCGCCACATGAGCACTGGGATTACAGATGTGCCACCATGGTCAGTTTTTCTCGTGGCCTCCGGGGATTGAACGCAGATCTTCCGGCTTACATAGCTACCACTTTTAGTCGCTGATCTCCCTGGCCCCAAATCCCACATTTTTTTAAGGATATTTCCTTCAGATAGTAATTATTTGCTCATCAGAGGGCAGAGCTGTGAGAGGAAGAACTGGGGTTAGAATCAGAATCCTAATTCAGTCACCCCACCCATGCTTGCTCAGTCGACTGTACTCCAGACCCCTGGGCCGGCTCTCTGTGGTTTTGTTGAGAGTCCATTCTAGTTGTGAGCGCCGGGTCAGGTGCGCTTGCCCTGGGTCAGGATGCAGTCCTTCCTCCAGGGCATGAGGACAGCCATGACACGGTGAGGAGGTAGAGGAAGCTAGCCACAGCAGCAACACTGATCTTGGGTGGTTTGCAGCCATCCTTGACCCCTACCTCCACAGATACCAAAATCCCTCATACAATGGTGTGTTTACCTGATGCCTACACGCAGCCCCTCCATACTCCAATCTCTGGGTTGCTTATAACCCCACATGGTGTAAATGCTAGAGAGCCATTAGACGGCATTGTTTAGAGAACAGTGGCAGAAAAGTCAGTGTGCAATACAGATCCAGTTTCTTCCCAATGTTTTCAGCATCGTTAGTTAAGTCTGAAGAGGAGTTTGCGGTACAGAAGGCTAGCACTGTGGCTAAAGTCATTTACAGAGCACAGAAGTCATCCACATAGCATACAGGGTATTTACATAGCACACAAGTCATCCACATAGCATACAGGGTATTTACATAGCACATAAGTCATCTACATAACATATAAATAATTTACATAACACACAAGTCATCTACATACATACAAGATATTTACAGAGCACAGAAGTAATTTACATAATGTACAAGTAATTTAAAGAGCATACAAGTCACTTGAATAACATACAAATCATTTATGTAGCATACAAGTCATTTATATGACATATAATCTGTTGTAGGAGGCTGCTTGTTTGTTCCCAGCTGCTCAGCTCAGAAACTGTTAATTAAACCACTGCTTGGCCCATTAGCTCTAGCTTCTTATTGGCTAGCTCTTACATCTTAATTTAACCCATTTCTATTAATCTGTGTATCACCATGTGGCTGCAGCTTACCTGCAAGGTTCTGTCCGGCATCTCTCTCTGGTGGGGCTACATGGCTCGTCACTGACTCTGCCTACTCGCTCTATATCTTTTCCAGCCTGGCTATCTTCTGTTAAGCCACTGGCCGAAAGCAGTTTCTTTATTCATTAACCAATAAAGGCGGCACATAAACAGAAGGACTTCCTACACCAATAAACCACTTATGTAAAGAACAAATTCGCAAGGCTGGAGAGACGACTCAGTGGCTAAGAGCACTGGCTGCTCTTGCAAAGAACCCAGATTCAGTTCCCCGCACTCATATGGTGGCTCACAGCCATCCCTAACTCCAGGAGACCTGACCTGATGCTCTTTTTTTTTTGTTTTGTTTTTTGAGACAGGGTTTCTCTGTAGCTTTGGTTCCTGTCCTGGAACTAGCTCTTGTAGACCGGGCTGGCCTCGAATTCACAGAGATCCGCCTGCCTCTGCCTCCCAAGTGCTGAGATTAAAGGCGTGCGCCACTATTGCCCAGCTCCAGATGCTCTTTTTTAACCTCTATATACGTACATGATATACATACATACATACATGCTTGCAAAACAATCCTATACATAAAATAAATACATCCTAGAAAACTAGAACATGCCAGCACTGTCAGTGTGTTCAGAGTGCTTGTGGTCACAGTAAGTCTTAGATTCCATCCCCTGAACATCATTCCCATCCCACTTCCCTCAGTAACCATGAATCTTCCTGTCTGGGGTTGGCCTGGTCTGGACGTTTTGAAGATATAGAATTATAATCTGTGTTTTCTTATGATTGGCGCAAGGTTTTCAGATTCAGCCATGTTGCAGTGTGAATCACAGACAGCTTTATCCCTTTTTACGACTGAGTAATACTCCGTTGTGTAGACGGGCCTCATTCTGTTTATTCCTCAGTTAAAAGATACTTGACTTTTATTTTTGAAACAGTCTCAGTATGTATTCCAGACTGGTCTGGGATGCAACAGGGACCCACCTGCCTCTACCTCCTGAGTACTGGGATTGAAGGTGTGTGCCACCATGCTGGGCCTTAAAGAATATTTGAATTTTCCATGTTTTTGATGTAATAAATAATGCTTCTAGAACAGAGTCCTTTGTGGTGTATTACGTCTTTAGTTCTTTCTCATGGGTGGCTTATGTTGAGCAAATGTTGATTGTGATCTTAAAGTTTCTGAGACTGTATTTATAAAGAACAGATGAACCCTTTTAAAAGATTTATTTGTCTTTTTAAAGAAAGATTTGTTTCTTATTTTGTCAGTATATTTTGAGACTATAAAATAATTATAGTATTTTCCCTTTCCTTTCCTCCCTCCAAACCCTTCCATAGACTCCTTTTTGCTGTCTTTCCAATTCATGGTCTTATTATTATTATTATTGTTACATGCATATATGTATATGCATATCTATCCCTAAATGTACAACCTACTACATAGACCATATAATATTACTTGTATGTTTTCCGGGCTGACCATTTGGTATTGGATAACCAGTTGGTGTGCTCTTCCCTGAGGAAGACTATTTCTCCTGCTCCCAGCATTCCTTAGTTGTCTATAGTTCTTGTGCCTGACACACACACACATACACACACACACACACACACGTACACACACACGCACACACATATGCCACATGTGTGTCTGGTGCCTTCTGTGGTCAGAGGAAGGCCTAGGATCCCCTGAAACTGGAATTATAGATAGTTGTGAACTGCTAGGTGGGTGCTGGGAATTGAACCCAGGTCCTCTGCAGGAGCAGCCAGTGCTTTTAGCTGCTGAGCCATCTGTCCAGTCTCAAGAATGCCTCTTTAGCTCCTGGTTTGAGGCTGGAAGCTAATGTTGAAAAGCCTGTGTTTCATGAGAATCTTCTTGTACCTCACCCCTGGTAGAAGCAGATGTGCAAGAGAGCAAGAGACCCACCCTTGACATCCTCTCTGCCTGCCGTGTTCTTCCTCACTGCCTCCTGCACTGTTTAATTGGGGATCACACATGAACTTTGGGGGGACATATTCAAGTCACAAAATATACCCACATCCAGGAGGTTAGCAGCATGCCTTGGGTCACAGGAGCATGGTAGGACCTGAGGTCAGAGGAGAACCCTATTTCTCTGCCCACTGTCCCTCCAGTAGAGGACCCCCAATATCCTTGCCCCACTTGCTGCATTAGGAGGGAAATCTCTTGGTTGTAACTGTAAGCTCTCTCTTCTCTTGACAGGTGTCTGAATGGTCTTGCTTCTCTTTTTAACCTGCCTGGTTTTCTCCTGCCTGACATTTTCCTGGTTAAAATTCTGGGGGACAATGACAGACTTCAAGCCACTCACCAGCAGTAAGGTGGAAGCGAGCCTTCTTTCAAGCGAGGAATCAGACAGGTCAGCTGAGCCCCTGCAAAAACATGGCGACTGCAGCAATCTGGACACTCCAGACCAGGAGAAGCCAGCCTCCCACAGAGGCCCCAGAGATGCCAGTTGTCAGAACTCCCTGCCCCCCTCACACCAGAAGCCTCCGAGGAATCCACTGTCTTCCAATGACACCTGGCCCTCCCCAGAACTCCAAACCAATGGGACAGCAGCCCAAGGCTCAGAAGTCCCAGGTACCAATGGTTTATCCTCTCCTGCCAGGCCTCCAGGCCAGCAAGCCAAACCCCCCTCCAGAGAGGACAAGAAACAGGCACACATCAAGAGACAGCTGATGACCAACTTCATCCTGGGCTCCTTTGATGACAACTCCTCTGATGAGGACCCCAGTGCTGGCTCCTTCAGGGATTCTCCCCGGAAGGGCAGCAGGCCCAGCCTGGGCACCCTGTCTCTGGAGGCTGCACCAAACTCAAGTGACCCTGAGTCCCACACACCCACTATGAGGTAACGTACCTTCTCTTCATACTGGGAGTTGGGAGAGAACTTAGAGTGACTTTCGTATCCTTGATTTGCAGTGAGATTTGCATCCTTCCCCAGCACCTAAGCCAATACCTGAGGGTAGCTATGTGAAGAGCAGAAGGCAAGGCCTGACTTCTTTGCTTCCTGTTCCTTCCTTTCAGAATCACTAATTGTGCACCTCTCTGTGCTTCTGCTGTGTGTATCCGCTGTGTGCACCTGCAGTGTGCATCTGCTGTGTGTATCCGCTGTGTGCACCTGCTGTGTGCATGCACCCGCTGTGTGCATCTGCTGTGTGCACCTTCTCTGTGCCCCTGCTGTGTGCACCTGCTGTATGCACCTGCTGTGTATATCTGCTGCATGCTTCTGCTGTGTGCACCGGTTGTGTGCACCCGCTGTGTGCACCTGCTGTGTGTATCTGCTGTATGTTTCTGCTGTGTGCACCCACTGTGTGCACCTGCTGCGTGCACCTGCTGTGGGCCCAGGGCCCCATGCCAGCAATGTGGCTTTCTAGAGCTCTCAGCCCAGCTGGGAAAGAGGAGCCTGTGGGTAACTAGTTACCAGTTAAAGAACCCCACGTGGAAGCTGGGTAGTGGTGGTGCATGCCTTTAATCCCAGCACTTAGAGGCAGAGGCAGGTGGATTTTTCTATGGGTTTGAGGCCAGCTTGGTCTACAGTGAGTTCCAGGACAGCCGAGGCTACACAGAGAAAGCCTGTCTTAACAATGGAGGGTGGGGGGTGGAGAGGGGGGAGAGAGAGACAGAGAGAGACAGAGAGATAGAGAGAGAGAGGGGTCATTGGTTCCGAGAAGTCCAGGAGCAGCAGGGCCTGTCACCTGGTGGGGGCCTTGCCTTGCATCCTAATATGGCAGAGGTATCACACAAGGAGATAGGCTAAAATGCCAGCTCAGGTCTCACTTCCTCTTCTTATAAAGCCATCAACGCCATCATGGGGTGGGGGTCATATCCTCATGACCTCATCTTAATTCCCCAAGGCCCTGTCTCCAGATATGAATTCAGCATATGAATTTGGAGCTTACGTCTTCAACATGATAACTTTTCAGGGGAATATCCTCACATCTCAGCAACTGCTAGCTGGGTCTCCTAAAATCTTGGGATACCCAGTTTCTGTAGGATACCCAGACTAGAGGTTTAGCCGATTGTCTTGGCTTCTTCCCATTGCAAACACAGCTAGTGAAGACCTGGGAGAAGCCTGGGTGTCTGCCCTTCTGTAAGAACCATGGCGGAAATGACATGTCTATGGCCTCTTATGGCTTCTGATCAAGCCCTCTGGCTCCAGCTCTGCTGCAGGTGCCAATTTCTAGACGGGCTTCTTCTGACCAGGCCGCAGTGGCAGGCGGAAGCTCCTTCCCTTCCTACTGCGTCCTCACCTTCCTAGAGCCCTCCTCCTTGGCTCTTTCTCCTGCTACCCTGAAGGCTCCTTTGTTCCCACCAGGGCCGCAGCCCACAGCAGGGATTCACACTCTTCTGTCTTTTGTTTTTTAAAACAGGGTTTCTTTGTGTAGCTCTGACTGTCCTGAAAATTGTTCTATAGACCAGGCTGGCCTTGAACTCACAGAGATCCACCTGCCCCTGCTTCTGAGTCCTGGGATTAAAGGCCTGTGGTGACCACACGATTTGGGACTTGCATTTTCAGCGGCTGTCACTATCCTAGAATTCTTGGTGACACTGAGGATGGACTGGCCTCCTCCTTTTCATCTTTGTAAGGACCCCTGTCCCTGATCCGCCTTTAGTTTCTGTAGTCTAGCTCCTAGCTTCTTCAGAGCCCGCTCTGTTTGCTGTGTTCACAGCCTCAGCTGTGCCCGCTATGTCTTTATCTGCTTGTGTGTGTGGCCTCTCTCCTGGGCTGGGGAGCAAGTCCCTGAGTACGGGGTCTGCCTTTGCTCACCGCCCCACCCAACACTGGCTACGGTAGCCTCTGAATATTTGCCAAACGCATGGACAAAGTGGACAAAGTAAGTGATGTGTGCTCTCTACAGACAAAATCTACATTCTGGGGCATGCAAAGATACAAATGTGGAAACTGATGATGGATGGTTGGTGTGTTGAGTCCAGGGGTTCGCGCAAAGATGGGGACAGTCCACCAAAGTCTAATAAACCAGAAGCAAACTTTATTCCAGAAACCAGATTCCAGGAAAACCAGAAGCAAACTTAAAACAAAACAAACAAAAAAAACAAACAAACAAACAAGCCGGGCGGTGGTGGCGCACGCCTTTAATCCCAGCACTCGGGAGGCAGAGGCAGGCGGATCTCTGTGAGTTCGAGACCAGCCTGGTCTACAAGAGCTAGTTCTAGGACAGGATCCAAAACCACAGAGAAACCCTGTCTCGAAAAACCAAAAAAAAAAAAAAAAAAAAAAAAAAAAACCAAAAAAAAAAAAAGAAAACAAACAAACAAACAAAAAAACAAACAAACAATACCACGGGGCACGGAAGCTTATCAGCTAGCTGAGACCACAGCTAGAGATGGTGTTTATTAGGCTGTGGCCAAAGGCCGGTTTCTAAGTAGGGGCACCGAGCATTAGGTCTGAACAAAGGAATTTTTATGATCTTGTCCTGACTAGTGGGCCAGTCAACGGAGACCCTAAGGGAGGGGAGTGGGTTCTAACGTCAATGGGTAACTAGGCAGCAATCATGAAATATGTTTCAGAGGAGATTACAGTGAAAGTCACTAATTGCAAGAAAATAGATGTCTTTAGCGATTGGTTAGAAAAAGGGACTGCTTGCTAGTAATGTCAGAGGGTTAATAAATCAGAATAATTGGTTCTTAGGCTGGGAACTTAGAAGATAGAAGAAAGTTCTTTTTTTGTTGTTGTTTTTTTGTTTTCGAGACAGGGTTTCTCTGTAGGTTTGGAGCCTGTCCTGGAACTAGCTCTTGTAGACCAGGCTGGCCTCAAACTGCCTTTGCCTCCCAAGTGCTGGGATTGGATTAAAGGCGTGTGCCACCACCACCTGGCTAGAAGAAAGTTCTTCACCCTATCTCAAGGTAAAACTCAGATAAAGACTGCCCTTCACACTTTACAACCTCCTTTCTCAGAGCTCGTTAGTCAAACCCGTGTTTCTGCCTTGTCCACCGTCTCTCCTGGTGCCTCCGGGCAGTGTGTACTGAAGCCCCTGCCTCCCCTTTAATGGTGCCAGTTTCCCATAACAGAGACAGTGTCCATCCCAGAGGTCAGCATCTCTGTCTCCTAAAGGTTAACTCAGTTCACATTTGTCGTTTATCAAGGATGGCCAGAACACTACTCTCAGTTTGCAGAGAGAAGCTCCGGCCTTGTAAATAGAGCTATGGGTTGTAAAGCGAAATAGCCCACTGTTAATAGTTAATCCTTAAGCTGCTGAGAAAGCTGCTGACAGTTTGTTCTCATTCTCCTAGACTTACAACTTTATATTTCTTTATTTCTACATTTCTCTCTTTGGAATCTACATTTTTTTTCTTTTTCTTGGACTCTTCAGGTGGATCAATGGATAGACAGGTAGGCGGATGGATAAGTAGATGGGTGGATGGAAGGCTGAATGGGTACTTAGAAGGATAGATGGATGGATATATGTAGATTGATAGCTGAATGGATGGATGGGTGCTGACTACAGAGAAGAATGGGTAGATGAAGGGATGGATGAGAGATTAACTAGGGGAATAGACTGATGGAAGAATATGTTGATGGATACTGATACTCTTTGGTCCTTTTCTGGACTTGGTTGGTCGTCAAGGGTTCAAATTCTCCCATAACTCATAAGTACACCGTGTGGTGTGTCAAAACAGTTGCTCACAGTCTCTGAGATTCAGGTCACAAACCCCGGATGCAGTGTAACCCTTCCTGCCAACTATGTACCCGTAGGTTTGGTGCACAGTAAACCTGGTGTAAGACACCTGGGTTCAAAACTGCCACTGTCCCCTGTCCTAACAGGGACACACTGTGGCGCTGACTGCATGCTGTGGGTGGATTAGGTGGGATAGGATGGGGTCCAGGGTTAGGACACCGCGCTGCTGAGGATAAAGCTATGAAAGCGGACTCTCTCTCTCCACAGTGCTGAGCTATCTTATCTGCAGGCTTCCCTCCCTGTGCTGAATTACCAGTGTGATAACACGGAGAACACAATTTAGCCTTTCTAAAAAACACATTCCAAATCCCAATGTACATGGGCCCTGGGAGTTTCAAAGGGAGGACTATACGCTGTGTGCCGTGTGCTAGAACAGGCCCTCAGCATATGGTCAACAATGTCTGCATCTTAGGGTTGTACTTGTGTGGTTGTGTGTGTAGTGTGTATGTTTTAGCACGTGTGGTATGTGTTAGTGTGTGTAGTATAAGTGTGTGGTCAGGTGTGTAGTTGTGGTTGTATGTGTAGTGTTTACATATGGGTGTGTTGTGTGTAGTATATGTGGCATGTGTGTGGTTGTGTTGCATGTGTGTGGTTGTGTTGCATGTGTGTGGTTGTGTTGCATGTGTGTGGTATGTGTGCAGTATGCATGCGTGTGGTTGTGTTGCATGTGTGTGGTGTGTGCAGTATGCATGCGTGTGGTTGTGTTGCACGTGTGTGGTATGTGTGCGGTATGCATGCGTGTGGTTGTGTTGCACGTGTGTGGTATGTGTGCAGTATGCATGTGGTTGTGTTGCACGTGTGTGGTATGTGTGCGGTATGCATGCGTGTGGTTGTGTTGCACGTGTGTGGTATGTGTGCGGTATGCATGCGTGTGGTTGTGTTACACGTGTGTGGTATGTGTGCAGTATGCATTCGTGTGGTTGTGTTGCACGTGTGTGGTATGTGTGCAGTATGCATGTGGTTGTGTTGCACGTGTGTGGTATGTGTGCAGTATGCATTCGTGTGGTTGTGTTGCATGTGTGTGGTGTGTGCAGTATGCATGCGTGTGGTTGTGTTGCACGTGTGTGGTATGTGTGCAGTATGCATGCGTGTGGTTGTGTTGCACGTGTGTGGTATGTGTGCAGTATGCATGTGGTTGTGTTGCACGTGTGTGGTATGTGTGCGGTATGCATGCGTGTGGTTGTGTTGCACGTGTGTGGTATGTGTGCAGTATGCATGCATGTGGTTGTGTTGCACGTGTGGTATGTGTGCGGTATGCATGCGTGTGGTTGTGTTGCACGTGTGTGGTATGTGTGCAGTATGCATTCGTGTGGTTGTGTTGCACGTGTGTGGTATGTGTGCAGTATGCACGTGGTTGTGTTGCATGTGTGTGGTATGTGTGCGGTATGCATGCGTGTGGTTGTGTTGCACGTGTGTGGTATGTGTGCGGTATGCATGCGTGTGGTTGTGTTACACGTGTGTGGTATGTGTGCAGTATGCATTCGTGTGGTTGTGTTGCACGTGTGTGGTATGTGTGCAGTATGCATGTGGTTGTGTTGCACGTGTGTAGTATGTGTGCAGTATGCATTCGTGTGGTTGTGTTGCATGTGTGTGGTGTGTGCAGTATGCATGCATGTGGTTGTGTTGCACGTGTGTGGTATGTGTGCAGTATGCATGCGTGTGGTTGTGTTGCACGTGTGTGGTATGTGTGCGGTATGCATGTGGTTGTGTTGCACATGTGTGGTATGTGTGCGGTATGCATTCGTGTGGTTGTGTTGCACGTGTGTGGTATGTGTGCAGTATGCATGCGTGTGGTTGTGTTGCACGTGTGTGGTATGTGTGCAGTATGCATTCGTGTGGTTGTGTTGCACGTGTGTGGTATGTGTGCAGTATGCATGCGTGTGGTTGTGTTGCATGTGTGTGGTATGTGTGCAGTATGCATTCGTGTGGTTGTGTTGCACGTGTGTGGTATGTGTGCAGTATGCATGCGTGTGGTTGTGTTGCATGTGTGTGGTATGTATGCAGTATGCATTCGTGTGGTTGTGTTGCACGTGTGTGGTATGTGTGCAGTATGCGTGTGGTTGTGTTGCACATGTGTGGTATGTGTGCGGTATGAGTGTGGTTGTGTTGCACGTGTGTGGTATGTGTGCAGTATGCATGTGGTTGTGTTGCACGTGTGTGGTATGTGTGCGGTATGCATGTGGTTGTGTTGCACGTGTGTGGTATGTGTGCGGTATGCATGCGTGTGGTTGTGTTGCATGTGTGTGGTATGTGTGCAGTATGCATGCGTGTGGTTGTGTTGCACGTGTGTGGTATGTGTGCAGTATGCATTCGTGTGGTTGTGTTGCACGTGTGTGGTATGTGTGCAGTATGCATGTGGTTGTGTTGCACGTGTGTGGTATGTGTGCAGTATGCATTCGTGTGGTTGTGTTGCATGTGTGTGGTGTGTGCAGTATGCATGCGTGTGGTTGTGTTGCACGTGTGTGGTATGTGTGCAGTATGCATTCGTGTGGTTGTGTTGCACGTGTGTGGTATGTGTGCAGTATGCATGTGGTTGTGTTGCACGTGTGTGGTATGTGTGCGGTATGCATTCGTGTGGTTGTGTTGCACGTGTGTGGTATGTGTGCAGTATGCATGCATGTGGTTGTGTTGCACGTGTGGTATGTGTGCGGTATGCATGCGTGTGGTTGTGTTGCACGTGTGTGGTATGTGTGCAGTATGCATTCGTGTGGTTGTGTTGCACGTGTGTGGTATGTGTGCGGTATGCATGCGTGTGGTTGTGTTACACGTGTGTGGTATGTGTGCAGTATGCATTCGTGTGGTTGTGTTGCACGTGTGTGGTATGTGTGCAGTATGCATGTGGTTGTGTTGCACGTGTGTAGTATGTGTGCAGTATGCATTCGTGTGGTTGTGTTGCATGTGTGTGGTGTGTGCAGTATGCATGCATGTGGTTGTGTTGCACGTGTGTGGTATGTGTGCAGTATGCATGCGTGTGGTTGTGTTGCACGTGTGTGGTATGTGTGCGGTATGCATGTGGTTGTGTTGCACATGTGTGGTATGTGTGCGGTATGCATTCGTGTGGTTGTGTTGCACGTGTGTGGTATGTGTGCAGTATGCATGCGTGTGGTTGTGTTGCACGTGTGTGGTATGTGTGCAGTATGCATGCGTGTGGTTGTGTTGCACGTGTGTACACATGTGCCATGGAGCGTGTGGAGGTCAGAGAACAGTTTTCTGGAGTTAGTTCTTCTACTTTGTGAGTTCTGAGGGCTGAATTTGGGCTGTTCAAGGGTGACTTTGACCACCTGATCACCCTGCTCCCCTCCCCACTCCCCGGTGCTGCGATCACAGGCACGTGCGTGTGTGAGCCTGGGCTTGCCGTGTGTGGGCAAACACGACCAGCTGAGCTAGAGCATTATTCCTGAGTTTTCTTTTGGTGAAAGCAAATTATGCGGTGGTTTTATAGATCAGAAAGTGCAGAGAAGGGTTCAGTCAAGGTCACATTGGAGGGTAGGGCAGCCAAGTTTGTCAGAACACAGTTTTCCACCCATAGCCAGCCTCTTGCAATCAGATTCTTGTTGAGCGTGTGTCTTGCAACTGACCAAGACTTTCCTTTGCAATTCCCAAGAGGTAAATTTAGCTGATAGTGCAAGAAGAAAGGCTTAAAAACGAGGTGGAGCCATGGTCGTCCCATCTGAGCAACTCCGTTCAGCAGCGCAGCCACTGGGGGAGGGGAGCTCATGCCTGTAAACCCAGGAGGCTGAGGCAAGAAGGTCGGGAGTTCAAGGCCAGCTACTTGAGACCCTGTCTCAGTTCAAAAGAAAAACAGGGAAAAAAAAGGTAAAGAAAAGAAAAAAGAGAAAAGCACATGTTGGTTTGCACGCAGGCAGAGTGGCACACCAGGGTGTGTAGTGTTCTGTCCTTTCCATCTTTATTCCTTAATATATGCAGGCGGACGGAAATCAGCCGGGGTGTGGTGGTGCCACCTGGAGTCTGGCCGCCTAGGATGGCTGAGGCAGGAGGATGGCCCAAACCCAAAGGTTTGAAGCCATCCTGGGCAGCAGCAGAAACACCAAAATAGAATTTGACCCGCACAGTTCGGATGACCTTGGTGGTCTGGCGAAGTACAGTCCCAGGGCGTGCTGCATCTGGTTTCTTCCTCGCACTAGGCCAGAGTTCTGGGCTCAGGGGAGCCCAGAGGTAGAGGTCCACTTTCACTAGCTCTACCGAGTCCATGCTGTCAGCATGTCTGTCGAGCCAGTGCTGAGATCAGATCTCTGCCGGACCACGACTTCCTCTCTCCTGTCAAAAAAGAATTCAGACAAATCCACGTCAAGCTTGCAGTTGATCCTCTCACTGGGGAGCTGGTCTTCACATGGTACCCGTCACACTGTTAGCCCCAAGTTAGAACATCCACAGAAGATTGAGGGAGCTTTGGGAGTTTGGCTGTCAGGAAGCTGCAGAGACAGACTTTTCTGCAGGATCCTGAGCGGGAAGGGAGGCTGTTTGGGTGTCTTTGTTACTTTAGTCAGTGGGAGGATGGGTAGTGCCGTGAAACTTACAAGAAGAAAACCAAATTGTGGGTTTCCTCCCTCCTTCCCTTCCTCCCTGTCTCTCTCTTTCCTTCCTTCCTCCTCTTCTTTTTTGAGGAGGTGAAGTTAAAAACCATGGTTGGGGTGGGGAGACCTAGAAAATCTAAACTGAGAATTTGGCCCATCCTTTTTTGTTTTTCTTCAATTGTCTAATGCAGGCCTCCCAGAATCTCCGACTCTTGTATAACTGGGGCAAGGGTTCTTGTTCACATGGCTGTGGGGTGCTTAGTGGCCCTCTAGAGGGAGATCCTGGGCGTACAGCCCAGGGAACAGGTGCCATCAGGGGTTACCACTAAGCTACGCCCTCAGTAACCCCGCCCCCCCCCAGGGTTCATTGCAGAATTGTTTGCTATGCTTCAGAACGTACTTATGTATGTATAGTCCTGTCCCTATGAGGGCCTTCTCTTCTCCGGACCACGCCTTCCTCATCTGTGAAGCCAAGGTGTGGTGGGGATGAGCCCAGGGAGCCTCCTGGACTTCTCCCGATTTTGTTGATGCTTAATAGGGACCTCGGTGGCTGTGAGGTGGCTCCAATGAGTAAAAAAGCCTGGTAACCCAAGCAATCCCCAGGACCCACGTGGTGGAAGGCGAGAACCGACTCCCACAAATTGTTCCCTGATCTCCACACTTGCTGAGGGAGGTCCACCCCCTGCCTAAAAAAATAATAAATGTGTAACTTAAAACATCTTTAAACTGAACGTGGGAAACTCACCGAGCCCCCCCCCCCCCCCCCCCCCCCGCCTCTGTAACCAGCACAAGAGTGACTGCCTTCTTCAGTTTCAGGATTTTCATCGGATCCCTACCGTGCATGTCAAACTTATGGAGTCCAGTGTAGAGGGCTGTGAAACATCTCCGGGGTTGCTGGGAGGAAGAGGACAGATTCCCTGAGTTCACCGGTGGTCCGGAGCAGGAGCTTGGGGAAAGGGGAGGCGGGGCCTGGGCGGGATAGCTCTCTGGGGGCGTGGCCTGGGCGGAACTGGGAGTTGGCTGGAGGCGAGGCCCTGGGCCGTGGCCGAGCCGTAGGGGCGTGGGTGGAGCCACATAGCCTGGTGGGAGGTGTAGGGGACTGGCAGGAGGTCGGTCATTCTAGCAGGGCGTGGCCAGGCGGGGCTTTGCTTCAGCTTCCAAGAGTAGACAGCAGTTCGGGATGGCCTGCGAGGCGCACTGCCCCGCTTGTTGCAGCTGTCGCAAGCTGCGGTCAGAGGCCCTCCGGGAGAACGCTTCCAACTCTGGTGGCGACCTGGCGACCGTGCTGTGCCTTGGGAACGGGGCTTGCTCCCTGGGATTAGGGGTTGCAAACTGCGCATCCCCATGGGAGCCGGCAAGGATTGGCCGGTGGGCCGAGCAACATGAGCCCCGCTAAATGCAAGGTCTGTTTCCCTGAGCGCACAGGAAAGTAAGTAAGCCCGCGATTTTAGTAACTGCTTTTGCAAACTCGTGTACCCCTCCCAGTCTAGATCCGCTGTCCGCCCTTGAACACCCTATCTTTCCCCCACCTTCCTCCCAGAGATGCGAGTTTAGCTTGTGCCGCTATAGGATGGAGCCCACCTCGCAAACTAGCGTCCTAGGTGGGCACTCAGTGAAGTTTGGAGAAAACATTGCCCAGCACACAAGTGCCTCGAGATTGATTCCTGGGACGCGGCACCCTTCCTATCTCCTCTCCTCTTGCCTCTTTGGCCTTGAGAAAGTGACGCTTGTGGGAGGCAACACTTTTTGAAGCTGAAGCCCTTGGAGAGCCCAGGTACCCTGAGCAAGCTTTGTATTAAAGGTCATTTTCTGGGCATACTGATTGGGCAAAGCTTCTAGCCCCACCCACTCTACTGTTAATTTCCTTTCCCCTTTCATTTATCGCACTATGAAAACAGTCACCAAAGGGATGTTGCATTCGTTGCTGAGAATTCAGCCCTTTAGCCCGGAGTGTAGTGCACATTTGTAATCCTGGCTCTGCTGAGGCAGGAGGATTGAGTTTGAGGCCAGCTTGGGCTGTATAAGAAAGCCAACACACATAAAGCCTTAAACAAACAAATGCACAAACTTAGAAAATTATGAATAAACAAAAAGAGAAGTAAAGATATAATTCCACGTGGATCAACAGTAGATACTAGACAAGCCTTGTTTCCAGTGCACATGTTTAATTTAAAAATTGAACCATACAGAATTTATTGTATTGTAAGTCACTTTTAGTCTTTTTTCAAGTGGGCTCTGCAAATGATGAGTTTATCTGTGTTTTTCTGGCCTGAGAGCAATAGTTCCTATGGGGAAAGCAATCAAGAGAACACCATTTGTGTGAAAACTACGAGAAATTCAAAGGTCAGAGTGCACAAATAAAGTTTTATTGGCACATAGCTCCACTCACTGGTTTCTAGAAAGCCTGTGCCACCACTTGTGGGCTTTGCTAGATGACCTGAGTAGTCGGACAGAGGCTAAGGTTATAACACTTGAGGTATCAACTAGCTGGGACTTGACTTGCCAACCTTGCTCTGTGTGCCAGGCTTTTCCTAGGTCCAGCGTGTTCCTGCAAATGATACACTTTAACACGTGCAAGCAGTCACTGTGTGCAGTGGATAGTCCAGCTTTGTCTCCTCTGTGATGTAGATACAGCACAGCTAGCCACAGCCTGGAGCTGAGGCACTGCCTTCTCCTTAGCTACTTTCTTGCAGCAGATAACCTGGTCCATCAGGATCCGCTATGCACGTCCCATGTGTGTAAAGTTTGCCTCTGCAAACAAGAAGGGGTATAGCTGTGTTTGGCAAGAACTACTTGTATCTTCCAGAAACTCCCAGTCAAGTGGTAGCAAAATCTGGTCAGTTCAATAGTCTTCCTTTCTTTGTGGTTTTACCTTCTATCAATCATGGTCTGAAAATATTGAGTTAAAAATTCCAGACATAGTTCGTATGTTTTATGTTGTTGATGGCTCTGAGGGATGTGATGAAATCTTGTGAGAGCCCATCCCGGACACAAAGCGTCCTTTTTACAATGCTATCTGCACCTCAGTATTTAGTGCATTCCTGGTCACCACATGGCCATTATGTTACCATGCTACTTCTGCTCAAGTCACTCTTATTTCCTTAACAATTGCCTAAAAGCAGGAGGGGAGAGATGCTGGAGATTTTATTGCGGTACTTGTTACAATGAATCTGTTTATTAATATTATTGGAAATCTCTTTTGTTGTTGTTTTGTTTTTGAGACAAAATTTCTCTGTGTAGCCTTGTCAGTCCTAGAAGTAGCTCTGTAGACCAGGCTGACCTCAAACTCACTGCGATCTGCCTGTGTCTGCTTCTGGAGTGTTGGGATTAAAGGCATGTGCCATCACCGCCGGCACTGTTATTCTGAATCTCTTACCATGACTAATTTATAAGCTAGACTTTATTATTGGTATGTACATGTAGGAAACCAAGCCAGCCAGCCAGTATCGATGGGCTCAGGACTAACCATAGTCCTAGGCTTGCACCCCAGGTCTAGAACAGGTTCCCTAAAGATCTCCTGCAACTCTAATTCAAGGTCTGGTCTCTCCAGGTGATCAGGCTAGATAGAACAAATATGTGTTACAAGGAGACTTATTAGATTAGCTTGCACAGTCATTATACCTGCTATAATTTGTGGGATGCTTTTCCCATGCTAGTATGAGTTCTATGTAGATGTCATGCCAACTTCTCATGCTATAACCTCCAATTTCTCTTTTCCTTCCTTTTCCTTTTTTTTCCTTCTGTTTTTTTCAAGACAGGGTTTCTCTGTGTAGCTCTGGCTGTCCTGGAACTCACTCTATGGACCAGGCTGATTTTAAACTCAGAGATCCACCTGCCTCTGTTTCCCGAGTGCCAATCAAAGGAGAGCGCCACCACTGCCCTGCCTCCGTTGCTTTGAGCATAATTTGAGCAGGGATTCGACTGACCCTAGGCTGTTGCCCACAGGGTTCATTCTACCAGCTCTGAACTATATCTGCTATGTTAAAAGCTCTACCTGCTTAACTAACAAAGCCTTTAGAGACCCTTTGTGAAGTCCTTTAGCTGGCCATGTCTAAGCAAAGGGCCAAGAAAAGGACCTAGGGCTGGGGTCTGCCACATCTTCATGGGCACAAGTGGTTCATGGAGCATGGAGATCATATTCCTCCACCTTCACCTTTCAGGGGCCTGCTACCCAACTCCCAAATTAATCACACACAGAGTGATGTGGGATTCCCCTCTGTGTGCTCTGAATATGTTTTATTACCATTGGGTAATAAAGAAGCTGCTTTGGCCTATGGCAGGGCAGAATAGAGCTAGGTGGGAAAACTAAACTGAATGCTGGGAGAAAGAAGACAGAGTCAGGCAGAAGCCATGTAGCTGCCCAAGAAGCAAGATGTGAGGTTAAAAAAAACCACAAACCTTGTGGTAAAATATGAAATAATAGAAATGGGTTAATTTCAGATGTAAGAGTTAGTTAATAAAAACCCTGAGCTAATAGGCCAAAGAATATGTAATTAATATTAAGCTTCAGAGTGGTTCTTTCTTTCTTTTTCTTTCTTTTTTCTTTTTTCGTTTTTTTGAGACAGGGTTTCTCAATAGCTATGGAGCCTGTCCTGGAACTTGCTCTGTAGACCAGGCTGGCCTCGAACTCACAGAGATCCGCCTGCCTCTGCCTCCCGAGTGCTAGGATTAAAGGCACCTGTCACCACTGCCTGGCAGAGTGGTTATTTCATAAACAGCTTCAGGCTGGCGGCGAAAAACTGGTCCAGGGGGACTAGCAGGACAGAGAATTTTTGTAGCTACAATGGAGGTTTATTTCTTATAAATGCCCGGTCTTAGCTCGGCTTGTTTCTTGTCAGTTTTTCTTTCTTATTTATTTGTTTGTTTATATTAAAAATGTGTACGAGTGTTTGGCCTGCATATATGTGCACATGTATGACACATGTGTCCTGTACCAGAAGAGGTCAGAAGAGGGCATTGGATCCCCTAAAACTGGAATTACCAATGTAATTTGTGAGAGCTACCATGTGGATACTGGGAATCGAACTCAGGTCCTCTGGAATAGCTGTCAGTGCTCTTAACTATTAAGCCATCTTTCCAGGCCCTTGCCAGCTTTTCTTAAATTATCCCATCTACCTTTTGCCTCTGAACTTTAACCATTCTCTATTCCTGTATATTTCCTTCCCTTCTTACTCATTGTCTAGCTATATGGCTGGCCCCTGGAGCCCTCCTCTCCTCCTTTTCTTGTTCCTTGATCTCTTTTCTCTCTTTTTCTTCTTCTATTTATCCACTCTGAATGTCAGCCCCACCTATCCTTTCTCCTGTCTTGCTTGCTATTGGCCATTCAGCTCTTTATTAGGCCAACCAGATGTTTTAGGCAGGCAAACTAACACAGCTTCACAGAGTTAAACAAATGCAACATAAAAGAATGCAACATATCTTTGAATCATTAAACAAATGTTCCACAGTATAAACAAATGTAACACATCTCAAACTAATATTCCACCACAGGGCCCTTGTAACATACCTAAGATAATCTTCCCCAGCAGGCCCTCCTCTTTCTGGGTCGAAGGATGTGCTGTCACGAGGATTTTGTCATTGCTTACATAAGAGATCTTGCCATGGTCCACCTACCCTCACCTCCTAGAGATAGGGTTCATCTTATTCCTCAGCACCCACCCCTTCCATCTCCTTTTGATATTTTTAGACATGATTTCACATAGCCCAGGCTGGCCTTGAACTCCCAAGGATAACTTAAACTCCGGATCCTCCTGTGTCTACTTTCTGAGAGTTGGGATTACAGGAATCAATACAAAAGTCCCCATGTCGGTCTAGCTCAGAGTTGGTGTGCTGTTTTTTTAAAAGGCCAAATAGTAAATACTTTCTGCTTTGTGACCATATAGTTTCTCACAGCGACTCATTCTGCCTTTCATAGTGGCAGTAACTACACAATTAAATGGGCCTGGCTGTGTTCCACTAGAGGACTCTAAAACAGGATGTTCGTGTAATTGCTTTGTGGCACAAGAGAAATCTTTGGACGTGGTAAAGTCATTCATGGCAGATTGAATTTGTTCAGGGACCACCTCTGCTCACCCTTGACCTGCTGTCATTCTAGAAGGCATCGCGAGGGTGTGTGTCCTGAGAAATTCCCAGGAGTCAGGCTGTCAAGACAACTCAGCAGGCAAAGGTGCCAGCCACTAACCTTGACCTGAGTTTAATTTCTGGAGTCTACATGATGGAATGAAAGAACTGACTCCCAAAAGCTGCCCTCTGACCTCTCCATACACACGGTAGTTCATGCAGACCCCTCCAAATAAATTAATAAATCCATTTAATTGAATGCTTTTAATAGAAATCTCCAAAGGTCTATTGATCTGGTATCCTACTTACCTGTAAGATTCGTTTTTATTTCTGTGTGTTGCTGTGTGTGTGTCTGTGTCTGTCTGTACATGCTGTATGCCTGTGTGTCTGTCTGTATGAGTGTGTGTGTGTGTGTATGCTGTGAGTGTCTCTCTGTGTATCTGTCTGTATATGCCGTATGTGTGTGTGAGTTTATGTGTGTGTATGTGTGCACCCTCAGAGGCCAGAAGAGGGTGTCAGATCCCCTGAAACTGGAGTTAGAGGTAGCTGTGAACCACCCATGTGGGTCCTTTGGAGGAGCAGCAAGCTCTCTTAACTGCTGAACCGTCTCTGTGGCTCCAGGAACCTAGTTTTGAGTTGTCTGTAGGAAAGTGGCTTTAGCAGCTCCATTGGTTTCTTGCCTTCTTCCTGTGCCCCATTACCAACTGCAGACATGCTTTGTGTAAACGTTGCCTCCCTCCCACCATGTGGTGGTCAGGGTGCTGGTTCCTGCCCATCCCCTAGTGACGATAAGAGAGGGTGAGGGATATAAGTGTTGGGGGACACTGGGGCCCTGAACAGCTCTGTTTGTTCTCTGGTTCTGGGATGGTACCCAAGGTCTACTACACCACAGGCAAGAGTACCACCGTTGAATGGCACCCCACCTTCCTTGATGCTGTATGTTTGTTTAATTTATCTTAAAATTATTGGAGAGAGGGTGACATCTGTGGCAGTCAGAACAGTTTGCATTAGTTGGTTCCTTTCCTCCATCTTGGGGGTTGGAAGGCTCAGAGTTAGATCATCAGGCTTGGGGGCCCAGCCTGCATTTGCTTGTTGAGACGGAGACTTCCCATGTGGGCTCAGACTGACCTTGAATTCACAATCCTGTCTCCACCTCCCAGGTGTTTTGATTTCAGGGTGCATCACCACTCCCCATTTCAGGTCTGACTGAGGGGAGGAGCGGAGTAGTGGCAGGGTGTCACAGGTTCTGGAGCAGAAGATCAGGAGGGTGGCCCTCGGCCAGCAAGGTTTGCCCGCTGGAGATCTCCTGGAGCTCGGGGCCGTCCTGTGCATTGTATGGGACTGAGAAACATCTCTGATCTCGACCCATTAGGTACAGACTCCCTGAGTTGATATTGTCACACATCCTCCTGAGGAGCAGAAGTGCCCTGCTTGAGGACCCCTGTGCCTCTCTCTTATTTCCAGAGGCCATGTTGCAGGGTTTGTCTTTGCACCTACTCAGTCTTTTCTACCCCGGTTAAATTCTGAGGTTAGATAGGGTTAAATCACCCGCCCAGCTCTGTCATTTATCAACTTTGTGGTTGGGGTAAGTGGTCCTCTCTGTCTCGTTACTGAGAACAGAAGGCAGCTTCTCCTATGCAGAGCGGTAGGAAGTCAGTGAGAAAGTCCAGGCTATTGTATGCCCTTGACAACATTGATTTCCTCTGGAACAGCCTGGTCTTGTGCCCCAGCACCTGACTGGGACTGGTGTTTGGCTGGCACCTCTGTTGTTGGTTGCTGCTCGAAGCCATTTCCCGAGCCACCATGGCTCATTTCAGCCCTCACCGTTGTCATCCTGCGTAAGGTCAGGACTTAGTGTGCTTAGGTTCTCCTTCAGTCGGCTCCAGTGCCAGGGGAAGGTTGTCTGTCTGGAGCCGATACTGGCTGGCTTCCAGCATTGTCAAAAAGAGTCATAACAGCCCTGTGCCTAGAACAAGGCTACCCCTTGCCTTGGATGCTTCTTTGATGGTCTTCAGGGAAGGGTTCGAGGCCTGCCTGAAGAAGGGATTCCATCACCAGCCAATCAAAGTGACGCCACAGATGGTTCCTAAGCCTCAAAAATGGAGTTTTTCTTTTTTCTTTTTTTTCTTTTTTTTTTTTTTTTGATTTTTTGAGACAGGGTTTCTCCGTAGCTTTTGGTTCCTGTCCTGGAACTAGCTCTTGTAGACCAGGCTGGCCTCGAACTCACAGAGATCCGCCTGCCTCTGCCTCCTGAGTGCTGGGATTAAAGGCGTGCGCCACCACCGCCCGGCAAAAATGGAGTTATTCTTAACTGTACATATTTCCATCAAGTCCCAGGAGCTGGAAGGTTTGTGTGTCCGAGAGTGGAGGGGTCAGACTTTCTGATGTAGGGGGATATCAGCCTGTGGGGGAAGATCACTGAAAGGCGAGGATAGAGTTCAGATGGGGGCTTCGTGGAATAGGCTCAGCGAGTGACTTTTTGCTCCTCTTGGTTAAGGAGCAGGTGGACCCTGACTCTCCTGGTGTGGTCCTTGATTCAGTGGGCGCCACATGTCACCCTGGGCCCCTTTCTTTCCCTCTACTGAGGGTCTGAACAGCCTCACTTAATTATAAGTAAACATGCGGCCCTACCGAATGAGCTGTGTGTTATTGTCCCCATATCCCAGCTAGGAAAACTGGGTGCTCCAGGAGACGGTGGAATGACCATGGCTTTGGAAACAGCAGACACCATTCAGGAGAGGGATGCTTGAAACGGGGACACTACTCTCCTTACTGGGGTCAGCAGGCCCTCAGGTGTCAAGGAATAGGATGCCCTAAGGAGGAGACATTGGGTTGGGGACATGGCTCAGTCAGTATTGCAAGTTGGGGGAACTGAGTTCGATTCCCCCAAACCTATTAGAAAATAAGTGTCCGGATTGGGAGGCAGAGGCAGGCAGATGTGTGGAATTTGCAGGCAGCTGTTGCCGCATAATGGGTGAGCTCCAGGTCAGGGGGAGACTGTCCCAAAGGAGGTGGATGGTGTCTGGAGGATGGTGCCCAAGGTTGTCTGCTGGCCTCCACATATGTGTGCACACACCCCATGCACACACATAGCACCATGAATACACATGCTCTATGAAAACCGGAAGGGAGCCGGGCGGTAGCACTCAGGAGGCAAAGGCAGGAGGATCTCTGAGTTTGAGGCCAGCTTGGTCTACAAGAGCTAGTTCCAGGACAGGTTCCAAAGCTACAGAAAGCCCTGTTTTGGAAAAAAAAAAAAACAAAACCAAAACCAAAAGGGAAAATTTACATACCCCCAAACCAACCCTGGGACATTGAAAACATAAGGGCCAAAATGAAGAATTTTGCTGCATGGATGGTTAGGAGAGAAGGCTGAGGGACTTCTCCAGAAGATAGAAGAAAAGAGGAGAGAAGAAAATGCTCTAGTCGGCTAACTTCAGAATTTTAACAAAATATATAATGTAGTAGGCTTACCTCTGCACTTCAACAGCCAAGCTTCAGGATATGATAGGGAGGAATAAGAGGTAAGGAGATATTTGGAGACAGAGTCCCAGTGTGTTAACTTTCAGTTTAGAGAAGGCAAGGCTTGGGATAGATCTCAGAATCCTTCCATCCGTAGCCTGTGAGCCTCGGGCTCCATTCCCAGCACCGTGAAGAACTAGGACACCAGCCTGAGAGGGCCTGGCAAATCCACAGCCTCGCTGACGGCAAATCCACACCCTCGCTGACGGCAAATCCACAGCCTCGCTGACGGCAGATCCACAGCCTCGCTGACGGCAAATCCACAGCCTCTCTGGGGGCAAATCCACAGCCTCGCTGGGGGCAAATCCACAGCCTCGCTGGGGGCAAATCCACAGCCTCGCTGGGGGCAAATCCACAGCCTCGCTGACGGCAAATCCACAGCCTCGCTGGGGGCAAATCCACAGCCTCGCTGACGGCAAATCCACAGCCTCGCTGGGGGCAAATCCACAGCCTCGCTGACGGCAAGTCCACAGCCTCGCTGACGGCAAGTCCACAGCCTCGCTGACGGCAAATCCACAGCCTCGCTGACGGCAAATCCACAGCCTCGCTGACGGCAAATCCACAGCCTCGCTGGGGGCAAATCCACAGCCTCGCTGACGGCAAATCCACAGCCTCGCTGGGGGCAAATCCACAGCCTCGCTGGGGGCAAATCCACAGCCTCGCTGACGACAAATCCACAGCCTCGCTGACGGCAAATCCACAGCCTCGCTGACGGCAAATCCACAGCCTCGCTGACGGCAAATCCACAGCCTCGCTGATGGAAACAGACATGTTAGTGCACACATGACACCATCAAATTCAGGGGACAGAAGAACATGTAACCTTCCAAATATGTAAAAACCAGGCCACTGACAAAAGATGAAGGATTAAAACCCACCAACCAGAAAACAAACAAAAACCCTCCAACCAAAAAACAAGAAGAAACAAACAATAAAAACCCCAAACATCTGGGGACTCCGACACCACGACTCTGGCTTCAAAACTCTGAAGGAAGTTTGCCTTCCTTCAGCTCAGCACAGAGTGAACAACCGGTCTGAACCCAAGGGCAGAAGGAAAACAGTTGCCAGACACGCAAGGCAGTCATGTTTTCTGTCCCCTTCCATAGCTTTCTCAGAAAGCTACGCAAGGGTTTCTGCCATGGAGATCATAGGGGATACCAGGAAACAGCAACAGTGCCTACAACAGAGCAGTCAGCATGTGGTCAGGACGCTGGTGGTGGGGACCTGGGGTGGGGTCAGTGAGTCGAGGATGTCACCGTAATGCACACTGCTGTTCCACACACTGTCTTGTTAACCGCGTGACACTACTAGCAGACCTGTGCCAGCAAAACAAGGGAGTACCCAGAGAGAGATGGGGCCCGCCAGCCACCCCAGATTAGAATCCTACTCTGAGGAAAGGCAGAAGGAAGGACAGACATCTGTGGTGCCTGTCGGGTGTATGAGATGGAAGCCACCCCCAGGGATGGCACCTGTGGGAAGGAGACAACCCGGAGGGGTTAGCCTCCTATGCTAGCGTCTGTGAGGAGGGTGGGACGGACCAACAAAGAACAAGTGAAGGCTGAAAATCACCTTCTCTAGAAGAAAATAGAGAACAAAGGGCCTTGGCGGCTCACCACCCTCATCTGTGAAAGCAAGCAGGCCAAACAGAGCCCGCTCTGCCGGAGCCTGGGGAGGCGCCTGGACAGAGCAGCTGTGGAACAGCTAAGCCTCCTCTCTGGATGGGACGGCCACAGGCGGCATCTCTGGCAGACGCTCAGGAGAGTGTGATGTGTGCCCAGTGATGCTACTTCAGTCACCAAACAGCCACATACGTGAGGATCAGTTGGTGTTTCTAGCCCAGTGCTGTGTAGAATGGCTGAGGCTGTATGTCCCTGCTACTTATGAGGCCGTTCCAGGAGGATCTCAGTTCTAGGCTATCTTGGGTTACACAGACACTGCTTTGAAAAAGAGATTCTAGGGCTGGAGAGATGGCTCAGAGGTTAAGAGCATTGCCTGCTCTTCCAAAGGTCCTGAGTTCAATTCCCAGCAACCACATGGTGGCTCACAACCATCTGTAATGGGGTCTGGTGTCCTCTTCTGACCTGCAGACATGCATACAGACATAATATTGTATACATAATAAATAAATAAATATTTAAAAAAAAAAAAAAGAAAAAGAGATTCTAGACTTATCATGTGGCGTTCCTAAGCTGGGTGAGTGCGTGCTAGGATGTCCCCACAGTGTAACCTAACGCACTTCACTCAGGAAGCATCTCTGCCCTTCAGCTGGGTGTGTCTGTGTCCAGGGGGTGTGGAACCTTGCAGATGTGAAATGCCGGAGTCAACAGGGGTTTCCTTTCAGAGGTTTCAGAGGAGTGAGGCAGGGGCTTTCCTTGTATTGTGATGTAGTTTGTGTTTTTATTATGTTTATTTGGGGTGTATGCATGTGTGTTTGTGTGCGTGCATGCATGCATGCGTGCATCAGAGGACAACTTTTAGGAGTTGCTTCTTTCCTTCCACTACATGGGTCCTGGGGATTGAACTCAGATAGTCAGACTTGGCAGCAAGCACCTTTGCCCACTGAGCCATCTTGTCACGTGTTTTTCCTTTTGTTTTCAAGCCTTTAAGTTTCCTGAACCCTCACTGAGTGTTTATCCACACTGACTGTGTACAGAGGACTTTTGTTTCTTTGAAGATTCTACTTGTTTTTAGTTCATGTGTATCAGTGTTTACCTGCATGTATGTCTGTGTATGTACCATGTGGAGGGCCCACAAAGGGTTAGATCCCTGGAGTTGGAGTTACAAGTAGTTGGGAGTCACCATGGGGTACTCAGGATCAGCCAGTGCTCCTTGTGACCAGGTGACAGGGACTCCGGTCACCACAGTCCAGATGGTTTGGTGACTGCTCATCCTCCTTGCATTTCCTGTACAAACGCACAAGAACCGACCCGGACGGTTGCGTCTTCCTTGGGCCCAAAGGCTTTGTTGAGTCTGCCATCAGCGTGCGCATTCAGAGTCCCATCTCATTCATGTTCTTCCCCGCTTTCTTTGAGTGTGTGTGTGTGTGAGGGGCACTCCCTGAACCCACCTGTGATTGTGCCTGTGTGTTGACACCTGATCTGGGGTCACTACTCACTGGTGATAGATTGACCCTTCCTCTTCTTCTCTTCCGGTGTCAGCTGTTCTTCCAGGCCCAGGGTGGGAAGGAAGGGGGAGGGAAAGCAGAGTCGGAAGCACAACTTCTATACTATGTTTTTAAAAACTTTTCAGCTTTAATGATAATAAAAAGTCCGTACAGAAAAGTTCATGAAAGTTCCGTGTACTAAATTTGTCAAATGTTGGAATGAAGAGTCATAGTGTGTATAGATCTCCTTCCTGCTTATAGCGTGCCCATAGCTGTTGTAAGTTCCCAGATAGGGGACGTGCCAAGCAAAAGCTGAGTTAGGGCAGGCAGAGGCCTCCTGAGGCAGCCTTGAGTCTCTTTGTGCTTCCATGGTTTTGTGTGTGTGTGTGTGTGTGCGCACGTGTGTGTGTAGGGTGTGTGTATGTGGTGCATATGTAGGGTGTGCTTGTATGTGGTGTGTGTGTGTGTGTAGGGTGTGTGTGTGGGTATGTATTATAGAGTGTGTGTGTAGGGTGTGTGGGTGGTGTGTGCATATGTAGGGTGTGTTTGTGTGTAGGGTGTGTGAGCACACACACTCTCCCTGGCCACTGGTTTTTCCCTCCGACTCTGCCCCAGCTCCGACTCTGCCCTGGAGGCTCCAGGCTTCCTCCCTCATGGCTCCCATCTTCCCTCTCTGCAGACCCAGCATGTCCGGACTCCACCTGGTGAAGAGAGGCCGTGAACATAAGAAACTGGACCTGCACAGAGATTTCACTGTAGCGTCCCCAGCTGAGTTTGTCACCCGCTTTGGGGGCAACAGGGTCATCGAGAAGGTACAGATGAGTCCTGCATGCTGGTGGGGGCGGGCTTCTTTTCTTGGTTGGACACTTCAGAGGGAAAGTAAGCCGCCACTTGGGACACTTGCTTGAGTGCTGGGTGCTTGACTTCGGGGACTTTTCACCCTCCCCCTCCCCCCGCATGGTGCATTACCTCATTCCTCAGAAGGGGAGACTGAGGCTCTGGGCTTGGTCAGGAGCTCCTGGGTGTTGCTGGAGTGTGGCTGCTTCCTGGGCTGGTGGTAGGAATGTATAGACCCCCACCCCTGCCACCATTCCCTGAGCTAGGCTTCCTAGAGGATAGGAGACCACACTGTGACGTCACGGATGGGCTGCGGCTGAGCAAATGTTGCCATGTGTGTGGGTCCACCTGGTCTCACCTGGTTCCTACTCCTCACAAAGCAGGTCCATACTCTGTGGTTATTCCTACTGTGTTCATAGCAAACTGTGACCCCGAGGCTGACAAAACGCTCAGATTTAGAGTCCTTAGGAAAATCCAGAAATTGCTTTTTTTTTTTTTTGATAGGGTTTGTGTATTCCAGGTTGGCCTCAAACTCCAAGGATAAACTTGAACTTTTCATCATCCTGCCTCCACCCCGCAAGTGTGTGCGTGTTCCTCAGTCTATGCAGTACTGGCCCTGAAGCCAGGCTCTGGGCATGCTCAGTCGGCAGTGGGCACTGTTCCGTTGATTTCTACTCTTCCGTCCCTCATTTCTAGGCACTGCATTTTGGACCCACTGGGAGATAAGGGCTCTCACAGCCTTTTTGCCTGCTCCCCCAAGATATGTCTTAAGCTTTAGATGTAGGGGTTGAATTGCAGATGTAGCAGCTGGCACTGGGCCCCACACAGACATTTATCATCCACACACTGACCAGTTGGGATCTCTGTAGCAGTCTCTGCCTGCTGCCAAAGAGTCGTCTTTGTTGAGGGGTGAGACTACACTTACCTGGCCAGGCTGGCGCACGGGCTCCCATATTTACATATAGTTTATTTATTGAAATCTCACTATATAGCCTTGACCAGCCTGGAATTTGCTCTGTAGACCAGGTTAGCCTTGAACTAACAGAGATCCTCCTGTCTCTGCCTCCTGAGTGCTGGGATGATCATTTTTAAAAACCAAATCTGAGCCTTATAGTTTGCCAGATCTGGGTTTGAGCCTGAGTTAGGACACTCTGGCTGTGTGATCCCGAGGAAGTGTCACACTCCTCTGAGCGTCGGTGTGTTTTTATCCTCCCGATAGAACAATGGTAGAACTTCCTTCAGGGGGTTGTTGTGAGGTCAGAGTGCAGCAGAGCAGAGCAGACACAGCACTGGAATCTGGTGTGTATGGAACACCCAAGCGATAGATGTCAGAGGGAATGGCACCTTTGCCACCCAAGCCCCTCATCCACTCCCCTGTCATCTCTGCATATGCTGTGTGGTACCATGTTCCGGCCTGGGTGCTCTCGGGTCCCCGTGCAGGTGGCACTATGGCCCCAGCTCTTCCTGGTGTCCCCCTCAGGTGCTCATTGCCAACAACGGCATTGCTGCGGTCAAGTGTATGCGCTCCATCCGCCGCTGGGCCTATGAGATGTTCCGGAATGAACGTGCCATCCGGTTTGTGGTCATGGTGACCCCCGAGGACCTTAAAGCCAATGCAGGTACCCGAACTTGCTATCTCAACCCCTGCTGTGACCGTCCCTGTCTGCCCTCCCCTCCTCCACCCTGCTCAGCCCCCAGAACTGTAGGGTCTCCTTCACTAGCTCATAGATTTTTGGGTTTTGTTTTTGTTTTGGAGACAGGGTTACTCCGTGTAGCCCTGGCTGTCCTGGAACTCACCCTATAGACCAGGGTGGCCTCGAACTCACAGAAATCTACCTGCCTCTGTCTCCTGAATACCAGGATAAAGGTGTGTGCCCCCACAGCCTGGCTCACTATCTCATGTTTATGCATTCTTTTACATGTTTGTGTGTGCATGAGTGTGTATTTTAGGAGTCAACCTTAGGTCTGTACCTTAGGAATCACCTGCCCCTTGTTTTTTATATTTTAATCACTATACACCACATTAAACTTCATTATGGGGGCTGGAGATATGGCTCAGTGGTTAAGAGCACTGACTGCTCTTCCAGAGGACCCGGGTTCAATTCCCAGCACCCACATGGCAGCTCACAACTGTCCGAAGATCCAGTTGCAGGGGATCTGACACCTTCACACCAATGCACATAAAATAAAGTTAAATAAAGCATACAAATATTAAAAAAAAAACTTCATTATGGCACCTTCAAGCAAAAGTAGTTTTTGTTGATTCTCTTTCCCCACTTCTCTCTCCTCCCCACAACCCACGCCCTTCCACCCATATCTGTTACTCTGCACGGTTTCTGCAGCATGTATGTTGTTTGTTAGTTTCTATTTCTGTTTAGCTTCAGTCCTGCTGAAATAGACCATATGATAAAGTCTCCATCAGCAATTGGCTCTTTAGCCCTTTAATAGGCTCTTCTCCACTCAGCATCCTAAGTGACCTTTGAAAGCAAGAGTCAGGTTTTGCCTCCTGCTTAAAGTGCCCCAGAGCACATAATGCTCTTCCTGGTGCCAGTGACCTCAGCGTTGTCCCCAGTCCCCCTTGGTCCCATTTAACAGACAGAACAGTAGAGGCACAGGGATGTAAGTGCATCACTGCATGTCCTCCCATAGCCAGCATTCTCTGGCGGTGCCTCCTGTCAGGTCACAGTGACATTCTCCATGCGGTTTGGTCCTATTGGCGCCTGGGTCCCTGTCCTGGGTCCCCGGGCACTCATACTTTCCTCTCTCAGCAGGATTACTCTATGGTGTTGTTCCTCAACACACTTTCTGTGCCCCCCCGCCCCCCCCCATTTCTCCCAGGCTTCCCCGGAGAACCCAGTTTAGTTCCTTCCGGCAGAGCTCAGTCTGTAACTGTGTTTATGTTCTCTAACATTAAAGGGGAACTCGGAGGAGACCAGATGACTTTTGTAAGGCTGCCCTCTGCTTCATGGAAACCTCCCCAGTGGCTGACGCTCCTGGCTTGACAGACACTGGAAGTGGCGGTGGGGAGGGAACAGGCGTACCTGGGAATTCCACAGCAGACGTTTTCAGGATCTTGGGGATCCAGTGTGATGCGCCAACCCTCGTCTTTAGATTAGGTCTGAATTGATGGTCCAGACACAGCTGATGACCTGGATGACCTCCTTCCACACCATTCTTTGCTCATCTTTAGATTAGGTCTGAATTTATGGTCCAGACACAGCTGGATGACCGTCCTTCCACACCATTCTTTGCTCGTCTGTAGATTAGGTCTGAATTGATGGTCCAGACACAGCTGGATGACCTGGATGACCATCCTTTCACACCATTCTTTGCTCGTCTGTAGATTGGGTTTGAATTGATGGTCCAGACACAGCTGGATGACCGTCCTTCCACACCATTCTTTGCTCGTTGTCACGAGTGGGTTTTTAAGAAAAATTTGTTCACACCTGTAGTCCGGCCCCTGAGAGACTGAGGCAGGAGGACCAAGCACTCCAGGGTAATCCAGATACATAAACATGGTTTCAAAACCAAAAGCATACAAAACAGAACAGATAATCAGGGTCTGTTTCCCCGAAAGAGCTCGTTATGGGGTAAAATCCATAGAGGTTGGAATGAGCTTCCGAGCCTACAGGACTGAAGCTTGGGGGAACCCATCGTGACCCTGGAGTTTGTGATTTCAGGGTTTAGGTTATTGGGCTGTCCTCAGGAGCTGGCATGGATTCACTGCTAGCCTGTGGGTAAGGTCCTAAATTCTGTTTATATACTTTTTTTTTTTTTTGAGACAGGGTTTTTCTGTGTGGCTCTGACTATCCTGGAACTCACTCTGTAGAGCAGGCTGGCCTCAAATGCAGAGATCCACCTGACTCTGCCTCCTGAGGGCTGGGATTAAAGGTGTGCACCACCACTGCACAGCTATGTTTATGAACTTTTACATGCTTAAAAAACCATTGTGAAGGGCGGTGGCAGTGTATACCTTTAATCCCAGCACTCGGGAGGCAGAGGCAGGTGGGTCTCTGTGAGTTCGAAGCCAGCCTGGTCTACAAGAGCTAGTTCCAGGACAGGCCCCAAAGCTATTGTGTCTCTAGAGTACTTGCCTCCTGGCAGGCATACAGCCCTGGGCCTGGTGGCTTAGTCCTGTGCTTGGGAGGTGGAGGCAGGAAGCTCAGAAGTTCAAGTTCATTCTCAGCTTCATAGAGTTTGAGGCTAGCCTGGGCTGCAAGAGACCCAGTCTTCAAACTAACAAAGACCGCATTTAACGGGAGACCACTTAGACAAAGCTTACGTATGGTGGCGCACATCCCGACCTTTGTTCTGTGGCAGAGCTCTTGTCTCCTCACTCAAGTTCTAGATTTCTCCTGCTTTCGTGCCGTTCCCCATCACAGCCGTGTGGTCTTCACAGTCGTGCTCCTCGTGGGTAGAATGTGTCGCACCACCCTGTTCTGTGTGTGATACGTCTGTCCCTGGTTTCTCTCTTTCTCTGGTTGAATTGCAGAGTACATCAAAATGGCGGATCAGTATGTTCCTGTCCCGGGAGGACCCAACAACAACAACTATGCCAACGTGGAGCTGATCATAGACATTGCTAAGAGAATCCCTGTGCAGGTGCTGGTCCGCAGCTCCCGAGGGTGGCCGTGTGGGGGGTGCCCCACCCTACATCTCTGAAGGCGCTGATCCACAGCTCCCGAGGGTGGCCGTGGGGGGGGGGGGGATGGAGCTGATCATAGACATTGCTAAGAGAATCCCTGTGCAGATGTGGTCCGGTCCGCAGCTCCCGAGGGTGCCCGTGGTGGGGGTGTGGTGATGCCCCATCCTACAGTCTATGATGGCCCAATGGGGCACAGCAGAGTGTTGGGTGCAGGGGCACCTTTGATCTCCCCTCTCTGTGTTTGCAGGCCGTGTGGGCTGGCTGGGGCCATGCTTCGGAAAACCCCAAACTTCCGGAGCTGCTACGCAAGCACGAGATTGCTTTCCTAGGTAGAGTGTGCGCTCAGTCAGATGCGTGGGTTGGATGGTGCCAGGTCAGGGCCTCTTTCTTGTGCTGTCCTTCATAGTGGAGGTCACTTTGCCTCCTTGTGAAGGGCGGGGGTGGGAGGTGGGGAGTGAGTGGACCAGGAACCGCTGCCTTGGTTATTGCAGCAGAGCGATACTGTGGCCAGTGATGTCCTCTGCTAGGGTGTCCAGTGGCTTACATTTCTGTGAGGGCCATATCTTTGGGCTGCTTTTTGCAGGACCAAAGCCCCTCCCGTTTTGTTAGGGAACATGACTGATGGCATCCGAGGGTTTCAGGATTTTTATTTGCGGATATGTTGGTCAGCCCTGTATGCACACAAACAGTCCATATATCCTCAGGATTTGGGTTCCAGAAGCACCCCCAGACATCGACGCCTCCTCTATGAAGAGGCGTGGCCTTTGCACATGCTCCTTGTGTTGGGGTTATCTCTAGGCTCTGTCTAACCTGGTTCAGCGACCATGCTGGGTTCCATAGTATTAATTTGTTAATCAAGATCAGGAAAGAAGCCTGTGCAGGTTCTGCACAGGTGCAGTTAAAAGTCTTCCCGGGCTGTGTTCATTGGATTCAGAGGGGAACAGAGCTGAGTGTCCCACCGAAGATAAAGAACTTCCTGAGGGATGCTGGCTGCACGAGACCGTGTGCTCTCCTGTCTGTCACAGGGAATGCTCACTGTGCCATGGTCTGGCTCTTTGGAGCCCCATGTTTGCCTTCTTCCTACAGGTTTTTGTTCCTCCCAAAGTGAGTCTTGTGTCTGCCACAGCTCAGTTTCACTGGGATCAGGCCAAGGTCTGGATGCTGGAAGTTGACCTGCACAGGGCAGACTTACGGCTCCTGAGTGAGGGGGAGCAGACCTGAGGACTTCCTCATCTCCTTGCTCTCCCTGACCCTGCTCCCTGACAGAACCACTGGGTTGGCAGTGGCTCTGTCAGTGGCTGATTCCATTTCGCTCTCCTTTGCTGACCCTGCAGGTCCCCCCAGTGAGGCTATGTGGGCCCTGGGAGATAAGATCGCCTCTACCATCGTAGCCCAGACATTGCAGATCCCAACCCTGCCCTGGAGTGGAAGTGGTAAGGAATCCAGACCTTTGGGGTGGAGGGAATGTGTCTTAAAAAATCCTTTTGCTGAAAAATTTTAGGTAGATAAGAATGTAACTTTGTCATGAACTCAGAAAATGTGAGCGACATGAAAATAAGAAGTGGTTGGTGGCTCTTGTCTGTAATCCAGCACTCAGAAGGGTGGGGCTACAGTTTCAGGTCAGTGTAGGCTGTAGCGTGAGACCCTGGCTCAAAAACACCACCATCACCACACATACACACACGCTAACACATATACACACGTACACACACTAACACACATACATACGTACACACACTAACACACATACATATGTACACATACACTAACACACATACACACACACACTAATACACATGTACACACATACATATACACTAACGCACACATACACTAATACATACATATACACATGCACTAATGTACACACACTAACACGCATACATAGTACACACATACATATGTACATATATACACTAACACACATACACAAACACTAATGTACACACATGTGTACACACACTAACACATACACATATACTAGCACACATACATATACACATACACTAACACTCACACGCACTAACACACATATGTACACACACACTAACACAATACATACGTATACACATATACACTAATGCACATACATATATACACACTAACACACATACATATACACATACCCTAACATACACACACTAGGACAATACATATATACATACATTAATGTACACACACTAACAGATACATATGTGCACACACACTAACATATGCGTACACACACATACGCTAACACACATATGCGTACACACACATATGCGTACACACACACACACACAAAGAGAGTCCTGATGATCCACTGTTGAGCATGGACTGGCACTACGGATATCTTTCTCAGCTGTTTCCTAGGCTTCTGAAAACCATATCTGGGCTGGTGAGACTCTGCCAGCAAAAGTACCTGCTCCCCAATCCTGTCATCTTGAGTGAGTTTGATCCCAGAAGCTGCCGGAAGCAGGATGGAGTGGTGCACACCTGTAATCCCGGCACTCCTGTGTTGAGATGGGAAGTGGAGGCAGAATTTTCTGGGAGGTGTGCACAACACCGTGACAGAAACAGGGTGAGGGAGCCTGTCTCAAGAAGGACCAAGAGAGAAACTGACTCCTGGTTGTTCTCTGAGCTTTACAGGCAGTCTGTACACACACACACTTACGTTACACATAGGCACACACAGACATGCACACACATACACACGTATTCACCACACAGACACAGACATGCACATACACACATACAGAGATGCACACATATATCACATACAGACAGACACAAGACACATGTCACATACACACAGACACGCACACACACCACTAGTAAATAAAATTAGAAATAAAGACCAGATGTTAACTACTTTGTAATTTCTCTTGCACTAATGGCCATCTTTCTGTCCTGGGAAATAGACTTCATGCCATCAAGACGCCGTGTGCTGTTACTCTTGTACTATTTGTGGTCCTGGATGGAACCCAGGGCCTTGCACATGTATAACACACCCTGCTCCTGAGCTTCTTCCTGACCCTTTATGTCTGGTTTCTCAGGCTGTCCTAGAACTCCTCATCCTGTTTCAGCCTCCCGAGTAGCAGGGGTCACAGGTGTGCGCCCCACACCTGGAGCCTGTGCCAGACTTTGTCGTGTGGCTGTACTGTGATTTGCTTCATTTGCTGCTGTGTTACATCTTAGGCCGTTTCCTAATGTTTTTGTAATTTAAAAACAGTCGAAGGTAAATGGAGCTTTGACAGTCCTATAGCTAAATATCCGTGATTTTAGTCATGTTTGGATAAGACCCCAAAGTAGAACTTGTAGGGCAGATTAAAAAACAAGAGGAGAAAAATGTCAAGGTTTTGCTATTTAATGTAATTTGTTTCCTTTAAAGACTGAAAAATTTTCAGTTTGGAAAATTTGTTTGTTTTGTCTTTGCATGGTTTTGAAAGCAGAGACTCCCTGAGTAGAGGACAGGGAAGCATAGACATTTGTCCCCAGCATAGACAGGGGATGCGTCCTAGGTTCAGGTTCATATAGCTCTGTGTGTTTTTTCTTAACAATCTTTTTTTTTGTTTGTTTGTTTTTTGTTTTTCGAGACAGGGTTTCTCTGTGGTTTTGGAGCCTGTCCTGGAACTAGCTCTTGTAGACCAGGCTGGTCTCGAACTCACAGAGATCCGCCTGCCTCTTCCTCCCAAGTGCTGGGATTAAAGGCATGCGCCACCACCGCCCGGCTTTTCTTAACAATCTTAAAAATTTATATGTGTGTGCGCGCCCTTTGGAGCCAGAAGAAGCTGTCAGACCCTTTGGAGCTGGAGTTCACGGCTGCTGTGAGCTGCCTGACTCCCGGGGTGCTGGGAACGGAACTGGGGTTTTCTGGAGGCACAGCAAGCACTGGTGACCACTAAACACTCCCCAGCCCTGTATCGTTGCTTAAGCTTTGACTCCCATCCAGGGTCCTGAGATACACATGTGGTTGTTGAGCTGTGCTCCTCTTTGTCCCCTTCAGGTCTCACAGTGGAGTGGACGGAGGACAGCCGGCAGCAGGGCAAATGCATCAGTGTCCCAGAAGATGTCTACGAACGAGGCTGTGTGAAGGATGTGGATGAAGGCTTGGAGGTAGCTGCAGAGTGGGCATGGCCAGTGCGGTGACTGCGGCCGGCATGTCACAACCTTCTCTACCTCCTGGTGTTGGACTTGTCCCACCTTAAACGGGCCCGTTTGTCCTTTTCCTTCAGGCAGCTGAAAAGGTTGGATTTCCACTGATGATCAAAGCCTCCGAAGGCGGCGGAGGGAAAGGCATCCGCAAGGCTGAGCGAGCAGAGGACTTCCCCATGCTTTTCAGACAGGTACGTGCTCTTGCCTGTGCCTTCCCTGCCTCGGCCTCAGTCCCTGGTTGTCGGCTGACTGTTTCGATCAGCAGTGCCTTCTTAAGTCGAGATGATGTTGCAGGAGCCGGGTCTAGAGAGTTTGTTTCTGTTGTTGTTTGTTTAGTTTGTTTTCAGTGGGGTGTGTGTGTGCGTGCGTGCGTGCGTGCGTGTGTGTGTGTGTGTGTGTGAGTATGTGTGTGAGCATGTGAGTGTCAGGGTTGAAGAAGGTTAGAGGACACCCCCAGCTGTCAGTTCTCCACATTTGAGACAGGTTCTCTTACTGTTTTTGCTGCTGCACAGGCTAGGCTAGTTGGCATTCCTTCCAGGGCATTCCTCTCAGCACCTCCTGTCTCTGTAGGGTGCTGGGATTACAGACACACGCCAGTTCTCCGTGCCACTGAGCCATCTCCCCAGGGCACGTGCTCACTCCCCACCCCTGTGGTGGGAACCCAAGGGCTCATCCCGTCTAGAAAAGCTCTCTGCCACGGAGCCACACACCCACCTTGTGTTTGAAGCAGATGTGCACATGGTCACTCAGAAGCGCACGGCTCCTGCTGGCCTTTGTGGCATTTCTTCTGATGGGCGGAGTCTTGGCTTAGGGTGTCTCTGAATTGTCTCCTGTCTGCACGGGGTATTTTATAAATCTTACGGTTTGGGGTTTATGGCTTTAAGTGTCTGGATAGTCAGTTTCCGTGTGGGCCTGGCTTCTGTGTTTGTAGCTAGCTTTGCTCTGTTAATACCGCCTTTCATCGTGGTGCATTCAAGCCTTATACTCCCAGGCTACAGGCATGCAGCGGAGTGTGTGTGTGCGTGTGTGTGCGTGTGTGTGTGCGTGTGTGTGTGTGCGTGTGCATGTGTGTGTGTGTGCGTGTGTGTGCGCGCGTGTGTGTGTTTTAGTGTACTGATCATCCTTCTTTGGGGTGAGGGATGCAGGAGACTCAACCCAGGGTTTGTGCATGCTAGGGAGCACTCTACCAGTGAACCTTATTTCAAGCTTTGGCTTCGCATCCCCACCCCCACTTTTATGGTAGGGTTTTATGTTGCTTACGATAACCTCAGCTCTCTAACCCCCCATCTCATTTGTTTTTAATTTTCTGAGTATGGGTGTTTTGCCCACATGTATGTCTGTGTACCACATGCATGCCATGCCCACAAAGGCCAGAAGAGGGCGTCAGATGTCCTAGAACTGGAGTTAGTGTATAAGTAAGTGGTAGGACTCAAACCAGAGTCTTCTGCAGGCACAACTGGGCCATCTCCTAACTGTGGAGCCTTAACCACAGCACCAACTCTCCAGCCCAGCCTCAGTTCTTTATGCAGTTCTGCGGTAGGAAGTCTTACAGCTTGTGGTTACCCGTCTACTGGAGTGTGGCCTCTTCTGATTTGTGAGTTTACCCCTAAATAAATAAGCATCTATTTCTCAATTCTAAGCTAGTGTGGGATTTCTTTTAATCATCCATTCCACACCAGTTCTTCTGCTTCTCCTGCTTCCTCCTCACAAACGCTAGGATTATTGGCATGAGCCCACCTCATCGTCTTGTCTGAAAACCTTTCCTAAAATGTCTAGATTTTTCTCTAGACTTTGTGTATACTTTAGAAAAGTATACTCATTCTTTGCATCAAAAGAATCATGAGGTTTTTGTTATGTTTTGAACAACAGTGTTCCAGTCTTCATGATTATTTTGATGACCGTGCGTTATTCCACATTTGGCTGCAGCCTTCTTATGAAAGCCTTTCTTTCTGCCATGTGTGTAGCTTGTTTCCACGCTCACGATCACGTCTGATGCTCTTTCGCTGTAGCACTGTCCCAGCGCCGCTAGACCACGCCCTTGTCTGCTTTTGGCATCACAGAGCAGGACTGTGGAGAAAAGAGGTCGGTTTCAGCTCGTAGCTTTGGTCCGAGATGGAGGACCTCTTCCTTTTTACAGATGTAGAAGCTAACTCAATTTGGGAAATAAACCCGCTAGCTAGAAGAAAAACAATTCTATTTTTATTTATTATAAGGGAAAAACTCACAAAACTGGAACAAGAAGTCCAAGCTCAGCTGTGCGGTGAGGGAACCACGGAGATCTAAATCACACTTCTAGTCACCCCCAAAGGCCTGACCTCCAGACACCACAAATGTATCAGATTTCCTTTCTACCTTTTCATTCCCGCACGTGGGGATTAACTCCAGTGTTAGCCTGGGAGGAGAACCACATTCTGGCATAGCAAGCATCGCAGAGGATCACTCACGGTAGAGCATTTGCCTAGCAAGCGCGAGACTCCTGGCTTCACCCCCAGTCCTGCCCACTCATACACCCACCCACACATTCCCACACTCATCCACTTCCACCCATCACACACTCACCCACCCACAGTCACCCACACTCACCCACCCACAGTCGCCCACACTCACACACACAGTCACCCACACTCACACACACACCCACACTCACACAGTCACCCACACTCACACACACACACACTCACCCAGTCACCCACACTCACACAATCACACACACTCACCCACACTCACACACACCCACACTCACACAGTCACCCACACACCCACAGTCACCCACACTCACACACACACACTCACCCACCCACAGTCACCCACACTCACACACACACACACAGTCACCCACACTCACACACACCCACACTCACACAGTCACCCACACACACACAGTCACCCACACTCACACACACACACAGTCACCCACACACAGTCACCCACACACTCTCTCTCACACACACACACACTCACCCACCCACAGTCACCCACACTCACACACACACACAGTCACCCACACTCACACCCACCCACACTCACACACACCCACACTCACACAGTCACCCACACACACACAGTCACCCACACTCTCACACACACACACACAGTCACCCACACACACACAGTCACCCACACACTCTCTCTCACACACACACACACTCACCCACAGTCACCCACACTCACACACACACACACACTCACCCACACACACACAGTCACCCACACACACAGTCACCCACACACTCTCTCTCACACACACACACACACTCACCCACAGTCACCCACACTCACACACACACACACACACACTCACCCACACTCACACAGTCACCCACACACACAGTCACCCACACACTCTCTCTCTCTCACCCACACACACACAGTCACCCACACACTCTCTCTCTCTCACACACACACACACACACACACCATGGATGGCATTTGATATAAACAGTACCTTGCATTTCTTCCTCTGAACTGTTGAAGTAGAGCCAGCGTGGTGGTGCAGACCTTCAGTGAGGAGACAGAGGCAGATGCAGGTCTAGTCTGGTCTTCACAGTGAGTCCAAGGCTAGACTGAGCTACAGTGAGACCGTCTCAAACAGCCACCAAAGACCGTTGGAGAAGGACTCCGTTAAGCTGCTACACTTCACATGCCCTGACAAAAACACTTGGAGAACTTGCTAGAAGGGTTCCCTGTGTTCATGCTCTCACGGCCATGTTGTGTCTGCTGGGTGAGCAGCGTCAGGAAGAACTAGAAACTTGGAGCAGCAGCGGAGGGTGGCTCCCATGTGCTCTGCACCCAGGTTTCGCACAGCCCAGAGGCGGTGTGGGGTGTTTGTCTAAAGAAGTGTTCTGTGTGTCATTGCATGGGCAGAAGAGAAGCAGCTTGCTGCCCCGCTCCCACCCCTCAAGGGTCACATAGGTTCAAACTATGCATGTGGTGTTTGGTCCCGTGCATATTCGCTGGAGTGGTTCTGGCCGTCAAGTTAGCTAAAGGACCCAGCCCCTCCATGCTCGTGTGTGTTTGGGAAGAATGGCCCAGACTTCTTTGAGTGAATTTCAAGTGTACAATACGTTAATTATCTACACCATGCTGTCTGCTACCCGCCCCCAAGAAAACTGAACTCAGTGAATGGATTTTTGTTATTTTTGTTGTGTGTTTTGCTGTGTAGCCTAGCCTTTCCTTGAAATTTCTGTGTAGCTGAGGCTAGCTAGTCTTGAAATTCACATGTAGCCCAGGCTAGTCCTAAACTTTTGATAGTCTTAATGTTTCATCCTCTTGGGTGCTGAGATTACAGGCACAAACCATCATGTCCCACTTAGTGTATCGTCCTTAGGATGTAGGATTGTTGGGGAAATGTTACCCTTTTAACAGCGTTTGACTTAAAAACAATGAGAAAGTGTGTCTGTTGGAGGAAAAATGAAAGTCAGGAATGAGTAGAGGCTGGGAAGAGCCCTTACCCATACCATTGCTATTAATGGTCCCTTTTGAGAACTTCCAGAAACGTCCAGAGCTGGACTATTGGGAATCAGCCATCGCCTGCGCTTCCCCACAGGTGCAGAGTGAGATCCCGGGCTCACCTATCTTTCTCATGAAGCTGGCCCAGAATGCACGGCACCTGGAGGTGCAGGTCTTAGCAGATCAGTATGGAAATGCTGTGTCACTGTTTGGACGTGACTGCTCCATCCAGAGGAGGCACCAGAAGATTATCGAGGAGGCGCCAGCCACCGTAGCTGCTCCAGCTGTGTTTGAGTTCATGGAACAGGTGCCTCTGGCAGAGCTGGGCTTGGGGCCGCTCAGCAGAAACTGGCTGTAGTCATGGTAGCTGGAATATGTGAATGTGGCAGAGAGCCCAGCCTGGGGTGGGGGTGATTTCAGTATCGCACAGCTGTGTTGCTCACTGGTCACGGGGGGGGGGGGGGCTCCTGTGTGGCAGCTCCTCAGGGTGCACTGGGGAGGGCATGGTGCTGCCGTCTGAAGCCCTTGACTTCCGTCTGTCTCTGCAGTGTGCTGTCCTCCTGGCCAAGACTGTGGGCTACGTCAGTGCCGGGACGGTGGAATACCTGTACAGCCAGGACGGCAGCTTCCACTTCTTGGAGCTAAACCCGCGCTTGCAGGTGGAGCATCCGTGCACTGAAATGATTGCAGATGTGAACCTGCCCGCTGCGCAGTTGCAGGTATGGACCTGAGGATGGGGCCCCAAGCCCTGGGCGGTGCTCCCCAGCTCTGCTTTTTCTACCTGCCTGGAGTCACACTGTTTCATAGGAAGAGTGATGCACGAGTCACGCTTTGGGCTTTGAAGGGGTTTCTTAAGTATACAGCAGACGGGAGGAGGATAAACCCTGACAGCAGGACCACGGGAGATCGTTAGATCCGACATGTGGGCCGTCACGAGGGCACCCTGGGGAAGCCTAGGGCCCAAACAGTCTGTAAGAACGTTTGGCTAAGAGTATCCTGGGAAAAACATCTCTCCCAGCTAAAACAGCTGTTCCCACCCCAGGGAACAGTGTGAACACTAGCCTGCTTCAGTGTGAATAGTAGCCAGGCCTTCCTGGAGTGCAGTGTGAACAGTAGCCCAGGCCGTCCTGGAGTGCAGTGTGAACAGTAGCCCAGGCCGTCCTGTAGTCCAGTGTGAACAGTAGCCAGGCCTTCCTGGAGTGCAGTGTGAACAGTAGCCCAGGCCGTCCTGTAGTCCAGTGTGAACAGTAGCCAAGCCTTCCTGGAGTGCAGTGTGAATAGTAGCCAGACCTTCCTGTAGTGCAGTGTGAACAGTGCCCAGGCCTTCCTGTAGTGCAGTGTGAACAGTAGCCCAGGCCTTCCTGTAGTGCAGTGTGAACAGTGCCCAGGCCTTCCTGTCTCCACCTTCCTAGTGTTGGGAATTAAGGCATGTGATCCCAAGTACTTGGATCAAAGGTGTGCACCACCACTACCTGGCCTCTATGGTTAACTAGGTCCTAGCTCCACATTCTGATTTCCAGGCAAACTTTATTTATTAGAACACAAACAAACATTCTCACAGGTGTATATCAAATCGTTGACGGAGCCTCTTCCTTCATCCCATCCCCTTTGCCCTCCTTGTTTTAGGGCCTAGCAGACTGACCTGTGGAATGTTTTTTTTTCCCATTTAGATCGCCATGGGTGTGCCCCTGCACCGGCTGAAGGACATACGGCTTCTGTATGGAGAATCTCCCTGGGGAGTGACCCCTATTTCTTTTGAGAGCCCTCCGAGTCCTCCCATTGCCCGAGGTCATGTCATTGCAGCCAGGATCACCAGTGAAAACCCGGATGAGGCAAGTGTGGGGCCCTTGTATTTCCATCACTGCAGACTCCCAGGGAAGGGTGGGCCCCTGTGTTTCCATCACTGCAGACTCCCAGGGAAGGGTGGGCCCCTGTGTTTCCATCAGCTGCATGTTGTAAGAAGGGCCACTTGCTGGTTCCTGATCACCTGGCTGTCTTAGACCCGAAATAATCACATAGAAACTGTATTGATTAAATCACTGCTTGGTCCATTAGCTCTAGCTTCTTATTACTTTATTGGCTAACTCTTACATATTAATTTAACCCATTTCTATTAATCTGTGTATCGCTACATGGCTAAAGTTCCCAGTGTCTATCTCCGTGGCTCCATGGCTTCTCTCTGACTCCACCTCCTTTCTCCCAGAATTCAGTTCCATCTTCCCTGCCTACCTAAGTTCTGCCTTGCTGTAGGTCCAAAGCAGTTTCTTTATTCATTAATGGTAATCACAGCACAGAGAGGAAAATCCCTCATCACCTCCCCATTTTTGTTTAAATAAAAAAGGAAGGTTTTAACTTTAATATAGTAAAATTACATAACAAAACAGTATCAAGTAATAATTACAGTTACAACATTTATATATACTTTATCTTTTATTATAACTAAGGAAGACTATAATTATAACTATAAATTCTTCAACTCCATTAAAGACTCCAGAAAGATATAATATTACTTAAGTAAACAGGAAGTACATTGTAAGCAACTTCCAAAACTCTAGAATTGACAGAGTCATCTCGCTGCCTGAACAGTCACCCAAAGTTCTTCTGTATCATTGTGGCAACTATCTTCAGTCTACAGGCCCATAGTATCCAGCAGACTTTTTCACGAAGCAGGAAATTTCAAAGACAGTTCCACCTATACAGGCAGTTTATCCATCACATTTTTCTGTGTCCTGCAGAATGTCTAACATACTTTTTCATGAAGCAGGAACCCTGAAGGATCATCTCACCTTTAGGCAAGTTCAGCAGTCATTTCTCTGTGGGTCCTGCATGTCCAGTTAAGCAGTCCAGGCAAGAGCAGTTTCTTGCCCAAATGGCAAGGAGCCTCTTCGATGCCCATCTTCCTCTTGAAGTAATCATGCTGCCAGGAGCAGATGTGTCTCATTGTCATGAAAAGTCCTAAGTTATTAAAACATTTTAAATGCCATATTCTGTAGTTTTTGAAAGGTTTGAAGAATACCTACCTATCTGAAATACATCTCTGTATGTCTAGAGACTCTAATAAACATGACTATAAGCTTGACTATTATAGATGACTCTCTATTTACCTATATTTCTTAATTATACATTACATTTTTAAATGAGCTGCACAAATACAATACCTTAATTAAGAGCAGAAATTTACATATTAACAAAATTGACCTAAAACTTGTATCAATAAACCAAGATCTACACCAATGCAAATCTCTATAGCATATCCCCCTTTAAATGTAAACGAACATTCATAGACAACATTTGGGAATATGTATATAGTTTTGTCCATACTGCTTCCTGCTGATTGAGGGCACTGTTAATCAGGTCTTTTATGGTGTATCCTGTGTGCTAGATTCATCTCAGTCAGCAGTTGGGCAAAGTAATTTTTTGAGGGTGTTCATGGTGACCTTTCAGGGGATCTTATTCCATCAAACCACACCAGTCTGAAAGCAATCCACGTTATTCCACAGGTTCTCATCCTCTGTGGAAACAAGAGAAGAACCTCTTTTCCAAAGCAACATATCCTTAGACTCAAATTTGGAAGTCACTGTTGGGTCCCTAGAGGACAGGCCTTTGCACCCCCACTTGATCTGTTTTGCACTCTTCTTGGGACTTGCTTGACCTATTCCTTGGAGGGTGGGAGTGCTACTTTCCAATGGCCACTTCTTAGGCTAGGATTGTAAGGACAGGATGGAGACGTCAGCTCCAGAGTCTAAAATCCCATTAAATGACTTCCCATCGATAATCAGTTCCAATAGGGGCCTTTCTTTCATATGAGCTACCCAAAAGGCTGCAGGGCCAGATGATCCAAAACCCTTAGCACCCCGACTGGACCTGGCTGTAGGGTTGGAGGTGTTAACTAGGTGTACCAAGACCAATTGGGCAATACGATCCTCATGAGGAATTACTGTAACTCCTTGAGTAACCGATGTCATAATTTCTATTTCTCCTTCCTTCCAGCATTCAGCCTAGCTTTCCCTGCCTACCTAAGTTCTGCCTTGCTAGAGGTTCAAAGCAGTTTCTTTATTCACTGATGGTAATCACAGCACACAGAGGGGACTCCCACATCAGCTGCAGACTGCCGGGGAAGGGTGGGCCCCTTGGAGGTGACACCAGCACCCAGGCTTCCCAGTTATACACCAGAAACTGAGTGTGGGAGCTGCGTGTCCTGGCTTTGGGCTTGCTGGATGCATGGTATGTGCCAGGTTTCAGGAAAACCTCACACAGCTCCTCACCCACATGACCTCAGTGCTGGCGGTCACGGTGCAGCCTGTGGGGTCAGCTAAGCCCACCCACTCCTGACTCACCATGCACTTTTCTTCCTTGGTGAGGTAGCCAGTTTGGAGTCCAGGTTCTTAGATTTCTGGCTTTGTACTTTTTGCTTTGGTCCAGTCTCTTAGGAGCCCTGGGCAGTCCCCTGTGGCTTGTTCTTATTTGGGTCTTGAAAACAAAACTGACTGGCATCATTCTACTTGTCTGCTGCTCACTTGTTCTAGGACTCCCCAGTCTGCTTTTTTTTTCTTTTCTTTTTGTTTTTATTGAGACAAGGTTTCTCTGTAGCTTTGGAGCCTATTCTGGAACTCGCTCTTGTAGACCAGGCTGGCCTCAAACTCACAGAGATCCGCCTGCCTCTGCCTCCTGAGTGCTGGGATTAAAGGCGTGTGTGCCACCACTGCCTGACCCTTACTTTTTCTTTTAATCAAAGATTTTGTGTTTTTGTTTGAGACAGGGTTTTTCTATAACAACCATGGCTGTCCTGAACTCACTATGTGGCCCAGGCTGGCCTCAAACTCAAAGAGGTCTGCCTGATTCTGCCTCCTGAGTGTTGGGGTTGAAGGATGTGCCGCTATGCCCAGCTTCAAAGGTGTTTTTAACTGGGCACACTAGTGGGCATCCTGTGAAATTCTGTTTATGTAGATGACATCACTGTGTAATGTTTAAATCATACTGTGTTGGAGGCTTCAAACCAAACACCAGCTGTGGTAAACAGCAGGGTCGGGCATTTGGCCACATCCACAGCACTACATCTTCACTTTAAAAAATCATTTTAATATTTATTTATTGTCTGTATGCATGGGAACCACAGTGAGCATGTGGAGGGCACAGGGCAGCTTGGGAAAGGCAGTGCTGTCCTTCTGTCTTGCGGAGTCCACTTGGAGTAACATCTCTTTTTTTCTGTCTGGTGCCAGGGTTTTAAGCCAAGCTCCGGGACAGTCCAGGAGCTGAACTTCCGCAGCAACAAGAATGTGTGGGGCTACTTCAGCGTAGCGGCTGCCGGAGGCTTGCATGAGTTCGCCGATTCCCAGTTTGGGCACTGCTTCTCCTGGGGCGAGAACCGTGAAGAGGCCATTTCGTCAGTATTTCCTGCTTACCACTCTTCCTTCCTGCCCCCTTCCCTCCTGTTCCCTCCCCCTCCATCCCTGCCTCCTTCTCTTTAGAAGCAAACACTCCGAAGTAGTGTGTACAGGTGTGATCACCCGAGTTTGACCCTAGATCTCACAAGGCAGCTGAAGTTCAAGAACAAAGTCTCTTTGCTGGAGTTTGGAGAAGAGCAGAGAGCTCTCCAAGGCCGCTGGGTCTTGAACCTGCAAGAGGTCTGACTTCAAGGAGACACAAAACTATTCAAAGGTGTCTAAGGGTGCCGAGAACTAGGCTCAGAGGAGGACGGCCGCACCTTAAAATGTCAACCTCACAAATCGTTCCGTCTTCACTCTGAGACTCGTTTCTTCTGGGGGTGTCCTGCGACTCCGTCTCCACCCCGAGCCTGTGACAGTGGCCTGTGCTCCCTGTTTAGTCAAATCCCACCACAAGAGTTTCTCAGACTGAGAAACTCACGCTAGCCAAGGACTCCTCTGCCTCTCCTTTTAAATCTCCCAGCCTTGACAGGGGCCCAGGAAGGTAAAATCGGTTTGTGTTGTTATTAAACATCCCGGTGCAGCTAGGTACTTCTTCTGCCTTCAGGGATGTTTCATTTAAGAAATATTAGACCAGGGGTTGGAGAGACGGTTCAGTGGTTAAGAGCACTGACTGCTTTTCTAGAGGACCCAGGTTCAATTCCCAGCACCCACATGGCAGCTCATGGCTGTCTGTAACTCCAGCTCCAGGGGACCTGACACCCTCACCAACATGCAGGCAAACACCAGTGCACATTAAAGAGAAGGCATTTGACTGGCTCGGTTGTTTAGCTGCGAGTGTAGCTCAGTGTGGCAGTTTTGGTGGTGGCTCTCCTCTGTCAGCTTAGACTGGTTCGTTTTAATCACGTTCTCTGGCAAACTGAGGCCTTTGGAGAGTGTAGAGGGAGATTCGCAGCAAACCAGACACAGTGAATGGAGGAGCTGGGCCCAGCATGCTCCAAGTAAAAGTCCCCAGGGGAATCTCGAACTGAGGTGCTGTCTGCAGCTGTCATGGACTTGGGAGGGAAACTCCAGCTTTCCCTGCTGTTAGAGTCTAGCAGAGGGAAGCGCTTGTCTCGGATTCTGTGATTGGCTCTCTCATGGCAGTGCAAAAGTCAAGCCACCTGGAACAAGTTGGTCACATAGAAATCCAGGCCCTGACACTGCACCTGTGACCTGTGGACCTCTTCATTTGACCTCACTGTGTCTTTATTTCCTCATGGCTAAAACCTAGATAGTATTGCTTTCCTGCCATAGCTACTCATGGCTCGTGGGGACACTCACTGGCCGGAACCTTCTCTCTAAGAATATGCTCATCCTACTGCCTGTCCTCAGAAACATTCACAGCGGGCCTGCAGCCTTGCAGCTTGCCATGCTGCTGAGCCAGCAGCAACTGACACACCTGGACAGAGCAGCCGGGGACAGTCAGAAGTGGCTCTTCTGAGGACACGAGGTTTGAATAGGCCAAGGGGAGCCAGAGCCGGAGGGACTGAGCCCTCTTTCATGGATATTATATATCATTATGTATCAGGACAGTTAGTGATTGGACCCTGGGGCCTAATCACACAGCAGCTGACATGTGACCGGAACTGCTTTGTGTGGAATGTCTCCTTGCAAACCTCATACTGCAGGTGGCAGGGTTATCACCCCATTTTTCAGATGAGGTAACTGATGCCCAGGGTGGTTAAGTTACCCAAGTGAGATTACTCAGCCCATGTGGAGTGGAGACCGAGAGTGTGGTCGTCCCATCCAGACGCTGCGACAAACACATCCCAGACATCCCCAGGAACCATGGGCAAGTGTGGAAACCAACCATGTATCTGTCTCTCCTCTCCAGCAACATGGTAGTGGCTTTAAAGGAGCTGTCCATTCGGGGTGACTTCCGGACCACTGTGGAATATCTTGTGAACCTTCTGGAGACCGAGAGCTTCCAGAACAATGATATCGACACGGGGTGGCTGGACCATCTCATCGCTGAGCGGGTGCAGGTAGGAAGCTGCTCTGCCTTCTTGGGGGTGGCGGAGACCCACGCTTCCCGCGGATACCGAGACGTTGGAGTCTTTTCTAGGCAGAGAAGCCGGACATCATGCTCGGGGTGGTGTGTGGGGCCTTGAACGTGGCGGACGCGATGTTCAGAACCTGCATGACGGATTTCTTGCACTCCCTGGAAAGGTAGGGCAGACAGTTCTCTCGCTACCCTCCCTTGAAAGGCAGGATGGGCTTTTTGTTGTGCTTGGAGATAGAATCTTATTAAGTAGGCCATGCTGGCATCAGAGTTGGATCCTCCTGCCTCAGCCTCCTGAGCACTGGGGTCATACTTAAATGCCAGCATGCCACCCTCAAGTTCTTTGAGGGTGACTCACCGGAGAGCCAGGTGCCTCTCCTCTGGGCTTACCTTCAACACTCCATGGATAAACCTATACTGCCTGGAAGAGGCCGGGGGTGAATGCAGACAGGTTTGTGGGTGTGAAGGGGCCGTAGGGTGCTGTGAAGACTGCAGGGCAACTTCCACCTGGGTTATCATTTGGGGGGACTGTCCTGTGTGCTGTGGGGTGACAGTGGAACTGTTACTCCTGTCTGCTAGAGGCCAAGGGAGGCCCATTCCCTGAGTGTCCCACAGTAGGAAGGAAGTGCCCGCTCTTGAGAAGTACCATAACAAAGAATGATGTGCCCACAAAAAGTGTAAAAGAATAAACAGTAATGCTTGCACACCGCTTCTGAGTGACAGTGTATTCACAGCCCACATGCTAGAGGGTGGCAGCCCTCCCATCTTCCCCTGTTTATATTTCTGTGAAACTGTTTGTGTATCCCAGGCTAGTTTATTCTCCTGCCTAACCCTCTCCAGTGCCAGGTTAATAGGCACCCGCCACCACATCTGACTTCCATGTGGGGCTTTCTCCTAGAAGAGCCCACCATTAAGGTTTTGAAACCATTTTAAGATGTCCCATTCTTCAGTGGGTGCCAGTTCCTCTGGGATCTGTGTCCCACACCTTTGATCAGTCTTAACTCTGTCTGGTTTGCTGCTGCCTAGGACGGGTAAACATCCATATGACTGACTGCTTGATGATGCTGGGGTGGGGCCCAGGGCTTCACACATAGGGGCGCCCATTCTGCCATTGAGTTTCACTCCAGCCTTCTGGGGGCCTTGAAGGATGTCGCAGAGCCCAAGAGGTGCTCTAGGGACCCCCGTTCCCTCCTGGACTGATGCCGTATCTGTCTTCTCCAGGGGTCAGGTCCTCCCGGCTGATTCGCTGCTGAACATTGTGGATGTTGAGTTGATTTATGGAGGCATTAAGTACATTCTCAAGGTAAGGGCACCTTCTCTGCAGGCTCAGCAGTTCCCACTGATGTCTGTGAGCCTGGAGTGGGGTCTTCACGTAGGGGTCTGAGCCGTGTGTCCCTCAGGGTTCTCTGTGATGTCTGTGAGCCTGGAGTGGGGTCTTCACGTGGGGGTCTGAGCCGTGTGTCCCTCAGGGTTCTCTGTGATGTCTGTGAGCCTGGAGTGGGGTCTTCACGTGGGGGTCTGAGCCGTGTGTCCCTCAGGGTTCTCTGTGATGTCTGTGAGCCTGGAGTGGGGTCTTCACGTAGAGGTCTGAGCCGTGTGTCCCTCAGGGTTCTCTGTGATGTCTGTGAGCCTGGAGTGGGGTCTTCACGTGGGGGTCTGAGCCGTGTGTCCCTCAGGGTTCTCTGTGATGTCTGTGAGCCTGGAGTGGGGTCTTCACGTGGGGGTCTGAGCCATGTGTCCCTCAGGGTTCTCTGTGATGTCTGTGAGCCTGGAGTGGGGTCTTCACGTGGGGGTCTGAGCCGTGTGTCCCTCAGGGTTCTCTGCAGTCAATGACCTTGACTACACTCTGAGTTGAGGAGAGGAAGGCCGAGTGATACCCAAAGACGCTGAAATGTATTTCTCACTATCTTTTATCCCAAAATATTAGTCTGTGTGTAATATAACCCGAGTATGCATGTTGTGAAGGTACGATGGATAAGGGCCAGCTTCAGGCTGGTATTTCTTTGTAACAGACTTGCAGAGTCTGTGCCAGAGCTCACTGTGCACACCTCCCTCCAGGGTCCTAGATCTCTGGTAAGCCATAGTCTGTATTCAGGTGTCTTTGTCCATTCAGGTTTCTATAGCAGAATCTATAGATCAAGGGCTTGTGAACAACAGAAGACATTGCTCACAGCTCTGGAGCCCAGGACATCCAGGGTCAAGGCACGAGCCAGTTCCGTATCTCCCGAGGACCCATTTCCTTCCTTTGCTGTATGCCTTTATGTGGTAGAAGAGGGCAAGGGAGCTCTTTGGAGTTCCTTTAATAATTTTTAAATTGAATTTGTTTGTTTATTCTTTCGTGTGTGTGCATATGTGTGTATGAGAGTACAACAGTGTGTATATGTGTGTGAGTGTGTGTATGAGAGAGCAACAGTCTCTGTGTGTGTATGTGAGTGTGTGTATGTGTGTATGAGTGTGTGTATATTTGTGTATGAGAGTACAACAGTCTCTGTGTGTATGTGAGTGTGTGTATGTGTGTGAGAATGTGTGTGTATGTGTGTATATGTGTGTGTGTGTGTGTGTGTGTGTGTGTAGGTCAAAGGTAGTTTTTAGGAGTTGATTCTCTTTCCACCATGTGGATCTCAGACATCAAGCTTAACTTGTCAAGCTTGATGGCAAGCACCTTTACCTCCCAAGTCATCTCATGACCCCAGATCCCTTTTATAAAAGGGTGCTAAGAAGGCTCCGCTCTCATGACGTATGTACTTAAACCAGGGGTCCCCCTTCCTCCTAAGATCTCCTTTGAGGCTTGGTTTCATCACAGGACTTTGGGAGGCAATACAGTTAGTGCACTCATTCCTACTGAAGCCTCCAAGCTGCCTCCCCAGAGCACAAGCCTCAGTCCCTGCAGGCGGGAGCAGACGGCTAGCTCATGCTCACCCTCACAGGAGCAATGGGGGTTCTGATGTCCCCACAGGTGGCCCGGCAGTCCCTGACTGTCTTCGTTCTCATCATGAACGACTGCCACATCGAGATTGATGCCCACCGGCTGAACGATGGGGGGCTGCTCCTGTCTTACAACGGCAGCAGTTACACCACATACATGAAGGAAGAGGTGGACAGGTGCGTGCGTGGAAGATGTGCAGCTTTCTCTGTGGGAGCTGAAATGCAGAGCTGGCGCTGCAGGCCTGAGGTTATAGAGAAAGCCTGCTTTCGTTCATTCTGGGCATTCAGAGAGAGTCTCCATCCCGGCTGGAACCTAACAGGGTTTGAGGGTGGGGGTTCTCGGGCAGTTCCCATTTCCAGTCACCAGAGGATTCAGGGTCAAACAGATTGTGACAAACAGCTCCAATGTCTGCAGGGTAAGTGAGGAGGCGCCATCTCCCTGGGTCTGAGCTATAGGCCCACAGCCCTGGGGACAGCGTAGACTAGATACACCATCCAGCAGTTGGCCGCCAGGCTACTGTGGGCAGTGTGCTCAGCTCGGGATGAGGCTGGTGCCACTGATGTCATCACTCCTGGGCTTCCAGCCTCTGACAGGAGATGACACAGTGAACAGACAGTGGCAGGCAGTGGCTCTGTGTCCTGATGAGAGGAAGGATGCTGGAAGCTTTAGGCATGGTGTACACTGGGTCCAGATGCTTCTGGCTCCCGTTTGCCTGACCATGCTGAGGTCACAGTGGTACGTGGAGGACCCAGGCAGAGGAGGTCACTCAGACCCTGGCCATGGATAAGAAAGTGTGGAGTGTGTGCATGGAAGTTAGGTCAGTGAGGGGACTCCTTTCTTAGGTCCCAGAACATTCAAGATTCTTGTGTGCGCTGCCTAAAACCTGACTTCCCTACATCAGTTAAAGGAAGGATTTAGGATTGGTTAAGAGTTATTGAATAGTATTGATTGATTGATTTCTGAGGAATTATGTCAGAAACAGAAACTAGTTTCAGCCACAAGAAGTAAAGACCCTAATGCCTCACAGAGGGCGATGGAGTACCTGCCCTAGGAAAGGGGAAATTCCCCTAAGTCTGGCTCCCTTGCTGGGCCTCATTTGTCTCCCACTCTCCCTGCCCTCTAGTTACCGGATCACTATCGGCAATAAGACGTGTGTGTTTGAAAAGGAGAACGACCCCACAGTCCTGAGATGCCCCTCGGCTGGGAAGCTGACACAGTACACAGTGGAGGATGGAGACCACGTAGAAGCTGGGAGCAGCTACGCTGAGATGGAGGTGACCAAAGAGCCAGCCCCGGGGCTGTCCCTGCCCCTCAGCCATCAGGCCTTGCCTGTCTTTGGCCTAAACTTGTGATACTCAAAGAATACTTTTTAAAAAGAGAGCTCAGATCACCCACATCTCCTGGAAGGAGTAAGAACTGCCTAGTAATGGTGTTGACAATGATTAAAACCACAAGCCAGAGCTGACCGGGCACTGGCCATCCAGTGGGTGTTGATCTAAGTGCCTTCACCTATTTGTATTATTATTATTTTTTTTTACTGTGCTGAGGATGGACCCTAAGACCTAAAGCATGCTAGGCAAGCATTCTACCTCTCACTCACACCCCACTGTGTCTACTTTTATAACTTTTATATACTTTTTTATACTTTTATATCTTTTTTTATAACTTTTTATAACTTCTTTTTATACTTTTATAACTTTTATAACTGTGTCTACTTTTTTTTCATGAGGCGGGAACACACGTGATTCCCGTTGTGTGCTTGCAGAGATCAGACCCAGGAAGGTGAGCTCAGGATGTCTCTTGAGAGCATACAGAGCCTTGCTGCAAGCCTGGCCTCCGCTCTCTGCTGTGAGAGAGGCAAGTGGCTCTTCAGGAGAGCCGCCCTCCTGCACAGGCTGGCTTGTCTGTCTCGGTTATTCTCAGGGGACTAGCTCCCAGTTTTCTGATGGAGACATCAAGGCTCAGAGACAGGAAGGCGAGTTTTGGAATTCACAGGGATGGTGGATGAGGCAGACAACCGAGCAAAAAGCAGCATGGTACCGTGACCTGCAGTGGTGTCGTGGTCACAAATCTCATGTCTTCTGCACCTTCAGACACAGGGTTAGGCAAGTGAGTTGCAGGGTTGATTTCAAGCAGGTGCTTCATTTTACAGAGCGGTCCCCAGAGGGCGCCCTCCCCCACGGGCCTGACGTTAAATGCCTGCTTTAGATAGCTGTGGGTGTAGAGGGAGGCTGAGAGCCCGGTGGTGTTCAGCAACGGGTTGTGTTCTGAGAAGTGTGTTCCTGGACAACTTTATCATGTGGACATTGTAGAGTGTATTTGAACAAACCTGGAAGGTGTCATTTAGTCACTTGAAGTGTTGACGCTTGCCAGGGGCTGCGGCCGCCAACAGTGAGTGTCTCAGCGTTAAGTGTGAGTGCCACACTTTACCAGACAGGCCATGCGGCAGCTCATTCACACTTGTGTCACCACAGTTTGGACGTGTATGTGTCTTGTGGCACAGCCATCATCCATGTACTGTCATTGGCCAACAGTGTCACTGTGGTGCGCTCGACTCTGTACTGACGGCTAGAGGTAATAGGACTTAGCAGAGTTTCTGTAGAGAGGATTTCTTTTGAAAATAGTTAAGGGGGCCTGGAGGTGCAGTCCAGCAGCAGGGTGTTTGTCCAGCATGCATGAAGCCCTGGGTACCATCGCTAGCTCCACAAATCTAAAGGAAGCAGTTTCCTGCTGTGAAATGGGCGGCACACACACCCGCCTCTGGCTGCCCTTGTAGATGGAGACCATTCCTGGATGGTGCTCGTGCCTGGTGCACAGCAAGGTGGAAGAAATGATGGGTTTTTTGTCCTGTGCTTGGGTGGTGCCCAGAGATGGGCTATCGCCATGACGCACCCCCTGATCCAGTCACTGGAGGAGCGAGTCTGGGTGCCAGCACCAGGGAACTCTGACCTAGTTTTCCTTCTACAAAACAGGTGATGAAGATGATCATGACCCTGAGTGTGCAGGACAGTGGCAGGGTGAGGTACGTCAAGCGCCCAGGGGTCGTACTGGAGGCCGGCTGCGTGGTGGCGAGGCTGGAACTCGATGACCCTTCAAAAGTGCATGCGGTATGTAACGCGTGGTCCCCGCAGCTCTGGGCCATGCGGTATGTAACACGTGGTCCCCGCAGCTCTGGGCCATGCGGTATGTAACATGTAGTCCCGCAGCTCTGGGCCATGCAGTTTGTAACATGTGATCCCGCAGCTCCGGGCCATGCGGTTTGTAACACGTGGTCCCCGCAGCTCTGGCTGGCCCAGAAGCTCCTACTGTGTCACCTGTTGAGGGAGAGCAGACTGGAGTCTCTCTGTTCCTGGGCCTGTCTGTGTCATTTGTAGGCACACTCAGCCCTGGTGACAATGTAATTGGAAGCCCCTGGCAGCCATGCCCCTGTCTTCTTCAATCCTTTTACAGCTCTTCATCCCGCTTGGAGCAAAGCCCAGGTTCTTCCCAGGACCCAAGAGCCAGAGAGCTGCTCCCAGTGACTTTAGGGCTTTCCTTCTATCCTTGGCATCTTCAGGAGTCCACACAGGCCTCCCGCCTGGAGCCCGTTCCCTCCACCTGGAAGGATCTGCCCCAGGAGTGCCTCGGCTCACTCCCACCCTAAGCTGATCGGTCTGGCTTCTCACCCAAGCCCGTGAAGCTGACTTTTTTCTTTCATTGCTGGGGTTGACCCCACAGTCTTGACCCTCCCTGCTTGGCAAGCTCTCCAGCATTGAGCTGCATCCTCAGCCCTTGGATTTAAAAAAAAGATTTTTATTAATTGCTGTTATTATTAGTAGTGGTAGTAATAGTGTGTGCTTTTGTGCCATTGTGTGGGAGTAGAGGTCAAAGGACAACTTTGGGGATCGGTTCTCCCCTACTTGCATGGCAAGCGTATACCTGCTGAGCTATCTCACAATATATGCTGACAAGGTCCTGCAGCTCAGGCTGACCTGGGCTCACCATGTAGCCCAGTCTGAGTTTGAATTTAAGGTCTTTCTGTCTCCACATTCCAAACTGTAGATGTATCCCATCATGCCTGGCTCCGTGAGCTATCTGGGACTACCTTTAAAATATGATTTTGTTCATTTAATGTCTGCTATATAAACCAGATTTTTTTTTGAGACAGGGATTCTCTGTAGCTTTGGAGCCTGTCCTGGAACTAGCTCTTGTAGACCAGGCTGGCCTCGAACTCACAGAGATCTGCCTGCCTCTGCCTCCCGAGTGTTGAGATTAAAGGTGTGCGCCACCACTGCCCAGCATAAACCAGAGTTTATATCTCATACAGCTTTAGATTTGCAGGATTACAGATCCTACAAAGAGTTTTCCTATTTTGTGCACCCAGTTTCCTATTATTAATTCAGTGATATTTATTACTAATTACTGTTCATGTAATTTCTATTGTGATCATAAGCTCCACTAATCACAATGGATCACTGCTGATGTGTTATTAACTAACATACATACTTTACTCAGATTTTTAAGATTGTGGTTATTCTGTATAACTTGCTATCCTCACCCCTCTGTGTGTGTCCACGTGCTAGGGACAGAACACAGGGCTTCCCGCATGCTAGGCATCATCTGCCACCCAACTCCTGCACCACCCCTGCCTCTGCCATTTTTAAATGGGCCATTCAGAGTGTCAAGCCTACATTGTTGAGCACCCATCACCACTGCTCAGAACCCTTTCTTTCTTATAAAACTAAAACCATGCCTACTAGATACCAACTTTTTATTCCCTTCTTGCCCAGCCCCTGGCAACCTCTAGCCTGCATCCCCCGCCCCCCCCCCCCCCGGGATATGACTGCTTTAGGTTTCTTGGATGGCGGGAACCACACAGTTCTTGCCAGTTTGTCACTGGCTGGTTTCACTTAGTAGATAGCTCAGGGGGAGTGTGTGCATATTATGTCCAAGGCCCTAGGTTCAAGTCCCAGGGCCACATTAAAAAAAAAATGGGGCTGGAAAGATGAGTCAGAGATTAAGAACACTTGGTGCTCTTGCAGAGGACCTGGGTTTGATTTCCAACACTCACGTTGGTCAGCTCACAACCGGTGCTTCTGGCCTCCGTGGGCACCTGCACGCAAGTTCACACACCCAACCCCACATACACACAGCTAAAATAAATCTTATATTCAGAATAAATTTTAAAAATTAAATCACATTAAATAAGTCAGACATGGTGGCACAGGCGTGCAATCCCAGAACTCAGAAGGCTGAGGCATGAGAAATGTGAGTTCGAGGCTGACCTGTGCTGTGTGGTGAGACCCTGCTTCAAAACCAAACAGGGCCGGGCGGTGGTGGCGCACACCTTTAATCCCAGCACTCGGGAGGCAGAGGCAGGTGGATCTCTGTGAGTTCGAGGCTGACCTGTGCTGTGTGGTGAGACCCTGCTTCAAAACCAAACAGGGAAGGAACCTACGAAGAAAACAAAAAGAAGAGTCAGGAGATAATCTTTATCAAAAGGAAAATCAGAATAAAAATAGAACCCCTCTAAAATTGTTTGGAATGTAAGTTGTCAAATGTATGCCATTCACAAAGGGGATGTTGTGAAAAGCCTGGACCCAAACTTGAACTTATTAAGGATGGGTTCCCAGGATGATGTGTCTCTTGTTCTTTCTCAGGCTTCAGATGAGTAACTCAGAGGTTTTTGGGTCAGTCTTTTGCCTTGGTCTGTCGTGACCCGCCCTTGTATCTCAGAGACTCCATGGTCTGTCCATGTCGTGTCTCATCACGGGCTCTTTGGTCTGTCGTGACCCGTCCTTGTATCTCAGAGACTCCATGGTCTGTCCATGTCGTGTCTCATCACGGGCTCTTTGGTCTGTCGTGACCCGTCCTCATGTCTCACCAGGCGCAGCCATTCACAGGGACACTGCCTGCCCAGCAGACCCTGCCCATCCTCGGGGCGAAGCTGCACCAGGTGTTCCACAGCGTCTTAGAAAATCTGACCAACGTCATGAGTGGCTACTGCCTGCCCGAGCCTTTCTTCAGCACAAAGGTGAGGACCAGCAAGATCCTGGTGTGCACAGGGCCCTTTACTCAGCCAGGAGGGTTTCCTGTCTGCGTAGTCGCTTTGGGTGACTTAAGCGACTCTCTTCAATTCCACTGTGAATGGGGTAATCATTCTGCCTGCTTGCTGTGGCTGTCTCTTTAAAAAAAAAAATGAAAAATAGCTAAAGAGGGAGAAGAGGTTGCTCAGTGGCCCCGGGGTTGAGAGCATGTATTAATTGCTCTTCCAGAGGAACCAAGCTCAGTGGGTTCCCAGAACCCATGAGGGGCAGCTCATAAATGCCTGTAACTGCAGCTCCAGGGATCGAATGCCCTCTGCTGACTGCTGAGGGTACAGCATTCACGTGCACACCCCACACGCAGACACAAACACATGAACATAACTTTAAAGTAATAAAAATAAACTAAAAGAGAATACAGGTGAAGATCAAGCTTTGTATTCTACCTGGCGCCAGTCAAGTGCCCACAAGCGTTAGCTTGTCATATGACCTTATTTGTTCTCCCGTACCACACTGGCTGTCTAGTGACCCAGGGAGGGACACAGGGGCTTCTGTGTGTGGAGACTTGAGCAGTCCACTCCAGACTGCTCCAGAGGCTGCTGGGCTCCTACATTGGAAGGTATGGCCTGGGTGGGTTGAGTCGGGTAGGGTGCCCCTGGCCGATGGAAGTGCCCACACGTTTGTAAGGTGGTGGCTGATGTCATTGTCCCTCTGCAGCTGAAGGAGTGGGTCCAAAAGCTCATGATGACGCTCCGGCACCCATCCCTACCTCTCCTGGAGCTGCAGGAGATCATGACCAGCGTGGCAGGCCGCATCCCAGCACCCGTGGAGAAGGCCGTCCGCAGGGTGATGGCCCAGTATGCCAGCAACATCACTTCAGTGTTGTGCCAGTTCCCCAGCCAACAGGTGCATGCCCCAGCTGGCTCCGGCCAGCCACACCTATGCTCACTCCCTCATCTGGCTTCTTTTAAGATGGGCCAGCATCAAATGTTGTGGGCCCGTGCTTTCTTTCTAATTTCCGTAGGACTCCAGCACATTCTCCCAAGGGTCAGGCCTCACTCCAGCGGCTCAGGTTCAGGGGGAGTGTATTACAGCTGCAAATCAGACTAGCTCAAATCATTAGCTACAGAATCTTGTTCCTGGGTCACAGGTTTTGGAAGTCCATAGCTGTAGGCCTCATGCGCCTTGGGACTAGAAACCATCAGCATATACACCCCATTCAGATAAAACCTCATCATCCTTTTTCTGGGCTGTCTAGTTTATTTTCTGCTGATGAGCAAGCAAGTCAAGGTCACTTTCTCTCCCACCTTCACCGTTCCTTCCTGCTGTCCTCACCCGTCATCCCCCACACACCTTTGCTGTCGGAGAAGCCAAGTCAGGCCGTTTCCAAAGGCCAACAGCTCTAAAGGTTGAAACTTTTGTTTTGTTTTTTGCAGTGCTGGGCCTCAGGCATGCTAGGCAAGCACTCTACTACTGAGCTACACCCCGAGCTCCTGAAGGTCGGAATATTGTTCAGCCATATCAGAGGGATGGCGTTGTGATTCACGCTCCTACACGGATGAGCCTTAGGCTAAGGGAAAGGAGCCGGTCAGACACGTTGTCCTGAACAGGCAGTCAGTGTAGAGAGGAAGTCAGTTAGTGGCCTTCAGGGGAGGGATGGGGGAGGCAAGGAGAGGAGAGCGGCACCACTGAGCCTGTACATGACAACTGGAGGAGGAACCAGTTCTGTCCTGACCAGAACTGATGAGGTCCCATGGAGAGAAGGGTGCATTTGGGACATTTCTGAAATTTCTCATTAAGGCAATTTCTAGTTTTAATTTTCATTAAAAATCCCTTTTGGGGGCCCGTGAGATGGCTCAGCAGGTGGAGACACTTGCCAAACAAGCATGGTGCCCTGAAACCACATAGATCCTCAGAACCCACATAGGGGTAGATGAGAACCAGCGTCACAGTATCCCCCCACCTCCTTGTCCGCCGTGGTGCAAAAATCCCCGCACATGCCAGGTATACACACCACAACAATTTTTAAAGGGAACGTACCAATCACATGAATTTTCATATAAAGACAGGACCCTTCCCCCTCCTGCACCCATACTTTTGCTGAGTCCTCTCAGCAGGGGAGAAAACATTTCCTTCACTCTCTCTTTGTGTGAATGTTGTCATTCTGAGCTCCTGGGTCTCCAGGAGACACTGACGGGGTGGGCAGGGCTGTTATGGAGAAGCCAGGTAGCTTGGGTCTTCGAGCACAACCAGGCTGGGACCTCCCTGGGAGCCTGTGGGGGTTACCCAGTGGCCGCTGGATCCTGTGGTTGGCAGTGGTCTGACCTGTTTTGTGTTCTTATCTAGATAGCCACCATCCTGGACTGCCACGCCGCCACGTTGCAGCGTAAGGCAGAGCGCGAGGTCTTCTTCATGAACACACAGAGCATCGTGCAGCTGGTCCAGAGGCAAGTGCATCCTGGGCCCTCCAGAAGCCGGAGTAGCTGTATGAAGCCCTGGCTCATCCCCCAACACAGGGAGGGAGAGGCGGAGAGGAAATCCGTCCCCTGTGTTGAGGAATATGATAGAAGAGGAAAAACACAGAGGAATACCACAATGCATTCTGTTTCGGAAAGGAAGGGAAATTTACAAAAAGTATTGGCAAACATCTTCAAGTTTGACTTTTTAAAAAACATCTTTGTATGTTACATAGGTCATTGGAAATTTTTGTTTTGTAATTAAAATATACTAAAATCAGCTTTCCTCTTTTTAGGAGCTCGACTCTTAAGGTTTTTCCCTTCTTTCTGGCCTTGTCTGGAGGCTTAGTCTGGAGACTGGTACAATCTGGTTTCTGGTTTGATGGACAAGTCATAGTTCCGCTGACATGCCTAGCTAGAACTAAGTCTGCTCCATGGTTCTCCGGGCCTGAGGAGTTGGAGTGTACCCCTCTTCCTCCTCCCCCTCCTCCCCCTCCTCCTCCTCCCCCTCCTCCCCCTCCTCCCCCTCCTCCTCCTCCTCCTCCTCCTCCCCTCTCTCTTTCCCCTTCCCTTCTCCTTATTTCCCTCCTTCCTCTTTTTTTATCCTCTTGCTTCTCCTCTTGCGTGCAGACTGCAGCCAGGGCTTCGCACATGCTAGGGACGCTCGACCACTGAGCTATACCCCAGCTCTTGCTTTTCTGAGACATGGTCTCCCTGTATAGTGCCACCTCAAACTCGACGTCCTTGTAGGAAGAGTGCTCTTGCAGGCATGGGCCACTACACCTGTGCTTCCCTTCTTAAAGGTGCCACAGCTCTAGCTGAGCTATTTCGGGGTTGAGGAGGTGGTGGGTATGGTGACAGGGCAGCTTCTGGTCCCCTAGGTACCGCAGCGGGACCCGTGGCTACATGAAGACTGTGGTGCTGGACCTACTGAGGAAGTATCTGAATGTGGAACATCATTTCCAGCAAGGCAAGAGATGCTACCCACCACTGGTGACAGACACAAACTCTGGGCAGGGCAAGGGGGACGTGCCAACCTCACCCTTCTGGGTCTCTTGTCTCCCTCACAGCCCACTATGACAAGTGTGTCATCAACCTAAGGGAGCAGTTCAAGCCAGACATGACCCAGGTGCTGGACTGCATCTTCTCACACGCACAGGTGGCCAAGAAGAACCAGCTGGTGATCATGCTGATAGTAAGATGGGGACCAGCACCGCAGGTCGGGGTGGGGCAGGGGCTTTTCTCCCTCTTCCTTCTTCTCCTCTCCCTCCTGTTCCTTCCCCCCTTTTCAGTTCTGGCGTGGAACCCAGGGCCTAGTCCTGCTAGGCAATCCTCTGTCACAAAGCCACACCCCCAGCCTAGTCCCAATAATTTCTAGGTTTGGTTGACCTAGCTATATGATGTTGCCATTGCTTACAGTCTGACTGCACAATAAAGCTTTATTTGTAACAGTAGCAGTGACACAAAGGACCTGCTCTGTGCCAAGCCCTCTTTGTTGCTTTAAAGATTTATCAATTAGTTTTAAAGATTGTATACTAAATTCATTTGATTATTTTTATTACTGTTGTTGTTGTATATGGCTCAGGCTGATCTTGAACCCCTAGCTAGAGAGCCCCTTCTGCTTAAGGTTCCTAAGCAGTCGGGACTGTAGAAGTGCACCGCCCTATGCCATTACTGCTAGGTTCTCTCCAACTCCAAGGGATGTGGACTGTTGTCACCGTCCTTTGGCAGATCGCAGAGAGCTGGAGTTTCAGCTTACTGACGTGGGTGCCAGGAACCTTACTCGGGTCCTCTGTGAAAACATTAAGTGTTCTTCACGACCAAACCATCTCTCCAGCCCGTACGAAGTGCTCTTTGCTGGCTGGGCCTCTTGGAAAGCCCAGTTGCTGGACAGAAGCCACAGGGAGGGGAGGAAGAAGCAATGCTACAGCTGTCTGACCCTATTGGGACTTGAGAGGGAGAGAGTGACAGGCTGTTCTTGGGATTCCACAGGAACGAGCATCTAGGTGAGAGGTGACTCAGCCTATAGGTAGCAATGTGTCTTACAGGACAGTGTGGGCTAATACGGGTAGTGGAGGTCAGCGGCTTAGCAAACCTGCTTCCTCCCATCACAGACCTCTCTCCAGTGGCTATCTAGAGACCCCTTCTTATGGTCCCCCAAGCCGTCTTACAGCGAAGACACACGAAGAAACAGGCCATGTGCACACAGTACCGTCTGCAGCAAAAAAGCTCCTCCCTTGGCAGAAGGAAGGCGTGCATGGCCAGGGAGATGGCTCGCTCAGTGGATAGAACATGTGTTGTACATGTGTGGGGACCAGAGTTTGGACTCCCAGCATCTGCATAAAAAGCTAGTGGATGTGGTGGCCCACTTGTAATCCCAGTGGAGGTGGAGATAAGGGATTCCCCAAGGCAAGCTGCCTAGGGTACTAGCCAAATCAGTGAGTTCCGAGTTCCAGGTTCAGGAGAGACCCTGACTCAGAAAATACAGTGGAGAGCAATGGAGAAGACATATGAGGTGGTCTGGTCTTGTTCCCACATGCATGTGTGCACATGTGCATGCTCACACACACACATATAGTACGCATATAGTACATGGTAAAGAGGTCTGCTGTATTTCCCTTCCCATCAGATGTGAGGGTCCATGAGTCAGGAAATGAATGTGTGATGTGAGTGAATGAGAGGCGGTACCCATGTGACAAGAGGTAAGGGCTTTTTAAAAGCTGACTGGCTATGTCCAGAGAGTCGAGATTAGACCTCCACTCCTGACCAGCCAAGTACTGGCCAGATCTCCAGCAAAGCCAACCTAGGTTCTGTTGTTGTCCCTGAAGGATGAACTCTGTGGCCCAGACCCCACCCTGTCAGACGAGCTGACCTCCATCCTCAATGAGCTCACACAGCTGAGCAGGAGCGAGCACTGCAAGGTGGCCCTCAGAGCTAGGCAGGTTGGTCTCAAAGTGTGTTGCTATGTGCGTGCATGCATGTATGTGCGTGTGCTGCTGTGTTTGTGCATGTGTGTGTTGCTGTGCGTGCATGCATGTGTGTGCATGTGTTACTTTGTGTGTGTGCATGCATGATTATGTGTTACTATGTGTGCGCACGTGCGTGCGTGTGCATGTGTGTTGCTGTGGGTGCATGCGCGTGTATGCATGTTTTCTTTGTGTGCATGCATGAGGATGTGTTGCTATGTGTGCGCACACGCGTGTGTGCATGTATTGCTTGTGTGTGCGAGTGTTGCTGTGTGTGCACATGCGTGTGCATGCATGCATGCGGCCCTGCCCCCTCCCAGCTTCTCTTATCTCTGTCTTCCCCCCTCTTCCCTACAGGTCCTGATTGCCTCCCACCTCCCCTCCTACGAGCTGCGACACAACCAGGTAGAATCCATCTTCCTGTCTGCCATCGACATGTACGGCCACCAGTTCTGCCCGGAAAACCTCCAAGTGAGTCTTTGGGACCATGGTTTTCCTTCTGCTCAGGGCGCCCCCCAGTTTAGTGACATGGAGTTCAGAGTGGCTGGTATGGTCCCAGGGACATCTGCAGGCTCTGGGAGTTGCAGGTGTGGAAGTCTGTTCACAGGATGCACAGGGCAACAGGCTTGAGGCTTTCCTGGCCAGTACAGGCTTTAAATTAAGGCATTCTGGAACATGCCAGAAGGCACGAGCCCTTTGTGTGGTGTTGGGATAGGGCCTCCTTTTTCCCGGCTCTTGCCAGGGTCCTGACTTATTGTAAACTTCTAGACACCAATCAACATTTAAAGCTGGGGCCTTGTCCTGACCACAGTCACCCCACAGCCCTCATTGCCCCATCTCCCAAGGCTGTGTGCAAAGGAGTTCCCTGCTTTGGAAGACCTGACTGCGACAATGATTGCAACAGAGCCTTCTTGTGCCTGCTGCTCCTGCCCAGCTTGTGGTCAGTCTGCTCATGCTCCGTTTGCTTTTCGTCTCCTTCTGTTCCCCATAGAAACTGATACTTTCTGAAACGACGATATTCGACGTCCTGCCAACTTTCTTCTATCACGCTAACAAGGTCGTCTGTATGGCGTCTCTGGAGGTAAGTGGTAGCAAGTCATCTAGAGTGTATGCCCACCTGCATGGCCGGACCGTGAGCTGTGCACCTGGCACATACGACCTTTTCTCTTCAGGGAAGGGGTTGCTATTGCCATCTCACAGAGAGAGAAACTGAGCTGAGTGGGGAGGTGACTTTCTCAAGGCTACACAGCCAGAGACAATCAAGATTCACACTTTATCGGTTCTGCAAAGTCCATGCCAGGAATACTGACGTACCCTGTGGCATCACAGGCTCCTCCAGACAGGGCACAGCGTGATGCCACTCCCCAGTGCCGTGTCAGACACACCTTGTCCAAACTGTTTACTCATGAGTGTTTGGTATCTTGGACAGACTTCCCTGCCTGGCACAGAAAATGCAGGCGACCTGCCTTGGGACAGGGAAGGGCTTTCCCAGTGGAACAGCCACTGGGTTCCCTGAGCACAAGAGCCCAGCAGCCTTCAGGTCCTCTCAGGAATGCCTCTCACAAATAGGAGGCAGAGACTCCCGTCCTCAGGACCTCCCTTAACCCTGGACTGAGTGACTGATGGCTTTATCTCACCCTTTACCCTCATGCTCAGTCTCCCCTCCTCGTGAGCCCCCCTTTTCCTGCACCTTTTAGACCCTGTGGATCACCCACTCCATGACAGGTTTGCCTAGGGCTTCAAGGTGGCTGGTTTGGGTCTTTGAGCACATGACGGTTGCAGGGGCCGTGGGCTGACAGCCTTCAGTCTATAAGGGGTCCTGGGGCCTCACCTCAAGGCCAGCGCACCCGCCAGGCTTGCTGACACTGTTAATCCCTGTGTGTCTGTGAGGGCTTTCTCTAGGATGTACCATCTAAAAACTTTTAGTTAATAAATTCTTTTGTGTGTGAGAGAGACAGAGACAGAGTTCAAGAGTGTGCATGTACCATGGAGACACATGGAGGTTAAAGTTCATCTGTCTGGGTGTGGCTCTTCCCTTCCAGCTTGACTTTTTGAGGCAAGGTCTCTCATTTCTGCGGCCAGGCTGTGTACTGGACTCGGAGCTTCTGGCTTGTTCTCCTGCTTCCCCTCTCACTGAGGGGACACTGGGAACACAGATGCATGCCAGCACATCTGGCTTTTTACATGGGATCTGGAAATCAAATTCAGACTGTCAGGCCTGTGCAGATGTTGCTTTCACCCACCGAGCTGTCTCTGTGGCTCCAAGATGGACTTTCATATGTCTGTGTCAGACGCATTGGCCGAACGTGGTTCAACGTTTTCCTGGTGACTCAGGAGCCCAGGAATAGGCAGTCTAGGCTCAGTCTCGTGGAAGACAGAGAAAGACAGATTTTATTTTTAAATCCCTAAAGGGTTAGGGTCCCCAAGCACACTCCAGGTTAGTGATTTACACAGGTCTTGGGTCGTCATGGTCGCATCTGTCATGGATTACACAGAGTGGAAGGCAGACAACAAACAGACAGGCACTTGGGTGATGCTGAGGGGACCAGGGTGGGGATCCTGGGGAGTTCTCTGAGGGGAATCACAGTGAGGGAGCTCCTCTGACACCTGGGAAGCTCATGGGACACCAGGTGTTTTTAGCGTCGGGGGGTTTTTAGGGAGGACCGGGCTCAGTAGCCCTCTGCCTGGTGTGTACTGATGTCAGAACTATGAGACCAAAAGCACGTGTCCATCACACAGCATCAAGGACTGCGCCCCAAATCCAGGCTCCTCCAGCAGCCTCTCTGCTGCTGAGGCCTGCAGTGCTCACCCCACAGCTCTCTCTAGGACTGTGTGGACCAGCCTGGCTAGTGAGCACCATATACACAGATACACACTCACTTTTTTAGGGTGGCTTCCACGCTGCAGCAGAAACAGTATCTCTTGCTGTCTTGAGAAATCCACTTTCATGTAGCTTAGGAAGCCTGCGGAGGTCCTGTGCACAACCATTCACCCCATCAGAATCGGCTAGCCTCTGAATGCCACTGTCCTTCTGCTCTGGCAGGTTTACGTGCGGAGAGGCTACATCGCCTATGAGTTAAACAGCCTACAGCACCGGGAGCTCCCAGATGGCACCTGCTTTGTGGAGTTCCAATTCATGCTGCCGTCTTCCCACCCCAACCGGTATGGAGGTTTCTCCTTGTTTCTTTCCTCACTCTCTTGTCGCTGGAAAGTTCCAGCAAGTATGTCTGGTTTCCGGGGAGCCGCAGAGGAGACCTTTTCCCACCTGTAGGGCTCTGCGGCCTTGCATGCTCATCTGTAGGATGGAGATAATCATCCACGCCCATCTCTGTCTCCTGTCTAGTGACCCATGTGCTGCCTTAAAAGACAGTGAATGGACATGGAATGACAATACAGCTCCCCAGTCCCACAGTGCTCGGCATGGCCCTCCGAGATGGCAGCACAGCAGGGCACACTCCCAAGTCCCAGTTCCCATCACCAGTTGAGGGCCCTCCTTCCCAGGGAGGGCGGGCAGCTCTGACCTTTGTGCACAGTCTTTTCACACCTCATGGCTCACCCCTCCCATACCTGATTCCAGAGTCCTCACGTGACCAGACTGGATTGGTTCCTGGGAGAGGTGGCCCTCTAAATCCTTAGCAGCTACTGACCTTATCCCAAGGGAGATTTGATGGAAGAAATGAAGAAAGTGGAGGCCTGGAATGATCCCAGGACCAAGCTTGCCCTCTTACCAGCTGCCTAGAGTGGGGGCTCTTCAGGGGAAACTGAAGCTGGGAGCTTATCCTCTCTATGTTCACCTATTTGGATTTACCCTGGAACTATGTTGGGACTGAACTTTAGCTGCATCATTCATTCATTCATTCACTCATCAGTGCCTGGGCTCCTTGTCTACTGCATGTCCAAGGAATCTGATGTGCTCCTTCAGCGCCTGCCCCTAACTGCAGTCCCCTGTAGGCCCCATCTCAGCGAAGGCTCTTATCCTGTCCTGTTCTGGAATCCCAAAGCATCCTATGCAAGAACTCCCAGGGCCGCGGCGGTGGCATCAGCTACCCCAACCTCTCTCTCGCCCCCTGCAGGATGGCCATGCCTATCACTGTCTCTAACCCTGACCTGCTCAGACACAGCACGGAACTCTTCATGGACAGTGGCTTCTCCCCACTGTGCCAGCGCATGGGGGCCATGGTCGCCTTCAGGAAATTTGAAGAGTTCACCAGGTATGGAGCTGCATGACTTCCCCAACCCCCAGCTATTCATTCACTAACACTCGGGCTCAGGGAAACCCAGACACAGGCACAGCAGTTAAGAATTATAGACTCCTAGCCGGGCAGTGGTACCGCACGCCTTTAATTCCCACACTAAGAGGCAGAGGTAGGAAGGAGGATTTCTGTGAGTTCAAGGCCAGCCAGGTCTACAAGAGCTAGTTCCAGGCTCTAAAGCTACACAGAGAAATCCTGTCTTGAATAACCAAAACCAAAGCAAAACAAAACAAATAAACCCCCCAAAAATAACAACAACAACAGAAACAACTCATCTTAGTTTATTAAAAAAAAAAAAAAGGAATTACAGACTCCTTAGGGAGTGATGGGAAAGGTTGGTCCATGGTGCTAAGGGATGTAACTAGGTAGGAGCCCAAAGTTCTGGCATGCTGTTGCACCACAAGGACGGACCACATCCTTTTGAGGCAGGACCCTCAGTTTTCCTCTGTCCCGCCCCCCAGGAACTTTGATGACGTCATCTCCTGCTTTGCCAACGTGCCTAAAGACACTCCCCTCTTCAGGAAGGCCTGCACCTCTCTGTATGAGGATGATGGCAAGGTAAGCCCAGCGGATAATGTGCAGCTCTGGGGAGGGGCAGGCTGTGGTCCTGCCCTCTGCCCCCAGCCCTTGTTTTTCTCATGCAGAGCGTTCGAGAGGAGCCCATCCACATCCTGAATGTGGCCATCCAGTGCGCTGAGCACCTGGAGGACGACGCGCTGGTGCCAATTCTCCGTACCTTTGTGCAGTCCAAGGTATTCCCAGAGGACAGGCTGTTGTTCCCTGCTCTATGTCGCTGTCACAGGATGCCTGAGGTTGGGAATAAAGTAAAACGTTTATGGGAGATTAGAGAGATGGCTCAGCAGTTAAGAGCTCTTATTGCTCTTGCAGAGGACTCAGGTTCGATTCCTCGTACCCACACAACAGCTTACAACTGTCGTTAACACTGCTACTACACAGATATACAAAGAAGCATAACACTCAGATACATAAAATAAACCTAATTTTTTTTTTAAAGTTAAACATTCTGGAGGTTGCACCAGCAACTCTGCTGGCTCTCACCATGGCTCCTGCAGTCTCACAGCATGTGAATGGTGTTCCGTCTCAGGACGCATGCAGGAGAGGGAGGGGCCGCACTAACCCTCCCTCACTGAACTGACCCTCGCTGTGAGACCCTCTTCCACGGGTCTTGTCTCCAGGACCCAATGACATCACTTAGAGGTGACACCTCCTCAAAGCCTTTCACATTGCAAGGGACTAAGCCTGTGAGTTTCCATGGTAACCGTAGTCACCTTCAGAGGAGGGCGGGGCCTGGGGAGGGTGCTGAGCACCTGAGATGGCCTGGGGAAGTTTGAGAGGCCCAGACCTGGTATTCTGCCCTAATTCTGCTAGTCCTTGAAGCCAGGGTCCTTGTGAGAGGACATGGCGGACCTCAGCGTCTCTCCCAGGCTGATTCAGTGAGGAAATGACCAATGTTACACACGTGTGCCTAGTTAGAAGCAGAGGTCAGAAATATTGGGGGGAAAGGAAACTTGTGAAGTGGTCACAGGAGTGTGCAGACCTGTGGCAGCTGATCCTTGCAGATGTCCTCATGCCAGGCCAGCTGTTGTGTCCATTTCAGACTTCCAGCTGCGGACAAGTGTGAGCAGACCAGCTGTTGTGTCCATTTCAGACTTCCAGCTGCGGACAAGTGTGAGCAGACCAGCTGTTGTGTCCATTTCGGACTTCCAGCTGCAGACAAGTGTGAGCAGAGTGCCAGGTGTGGCACTGCCAGGCCGGCGGGTTTCGTCACCGTGTGACTTTCCCCTCTGAACCTCAGTTTCTCTATTTGTGAAGAGGGATGCTGAGATTCCGCCAGCCAGGCTGTCTGAACGTCAGTCTTTGGTCCTCCTGATTTGGTCTAACCTCATGTGGGGAACTCCGGCTGTTGACTTTCTGTCTGTCTGTCTGTCTGTATGCATGTCTCTGTAGGAGGGACCTCTTCCCTCCACCTGGCTTGGGGCCCTGAAAAGATGCTTTCTGGTCCAGGGAAGGAATGCCAGGTTCTGAGTTCTGTTAACTGGGGACATTATTTTTGTGAATGTCTTTAGGCTTTATCTCTATATTCAGTAGTTCAGGTTGTTCACTGAAGAAAACTTTTTAACTGCAGACACATCTGGAAGTAGATTTTATTTATTTATTTGCATTTATTTATGTGTTTGTGGAGGCCAGGAGACAACTTGTGTGAGTTGATTCTCTCCTCCACCATGTGAACCATGGGGATCAAACCTAGATTGTCAGGTCTGGACACAAGTGTCTTTACCTCCTGAGTTTTGGAAGGTAGTTTAAAAACAAAACCCACAGCCCCCATCCTCTAGGCAGGGATGAGAGGACTTCATCTCCACTCCTCTGCTCCGTTAATTTCTTCCTGTCCCAGCTGATAGTGCTTTCAGTTGCTGCCCTACTGTGTGAAGGAACCCTCTGACCAGCTGCTGCCCCACTGTGTGATGGGACCCCTGAGCAGCTGCTGCCCCACTGTGTGAAGGAACCCCTGAGCAGCTGCTGTCCCACTGTGTGACAGGACCCTCTGACCAGCTGCTGCCCCACTGTGTGACAGGACTCTCTGACCAGCTGCTGCCCCACTGTGTGATGGGACCCCTGAGCAGCTGCTGCCCCGCTGTGTGACGGAACCCCTGAGCAGCAACTGCCCCACTGTGTGACGGGACCCCTGAGCAGCAGCTGCCCCATTGTGAATAGCTGCTCCTCCCATTGTGTGACAGGACCCTCTGAATAGCTGCTGCCCCACTGTGTGACGGGACCCCTGAGCAGCAGCTTCCCCACTGTGTGACGGAACCCCTGACCAGCTGCTGCCCCACTGTGTGACAGGACCCTCTGACCAGCTGCTGCCCCACTGTGTGATGGGACCCCTGAGCAGCTGCTGCCCCGCTGTGTGAAGGAACCTCTGAAATGGGGGCTGCTTTGCCTGATCCCTAGCCACATCAAATGCAGCTCAACAATTCTTGGGGTTCTTATGTAGGGAGGGTTGTGGGGAGAGGCGTGAGGCTCAGCCCTGCAAGGATAGACAGTGAGGAATCCTGCAGAGTATCATGGGTGCCACATAGTTGTGGAAAGGAGCCACTCCAGGGGGATAGCTGTGATAGGTGAGGATTATGTGTTATGTTTGATGCACTGAAGAGAGGCATGCTAGAAAGGTATGTGCCTAGGGGGTGGGCATGTGTACAGTTTTATTATTGGGATTTTGCATTAAACATGTTGGTTGGTACACATTTGCATACAGCTCATGCATGCACATATACATATGCATTCACTCATGCACACACATCCATGTGCATTCTGCATACATCCACTTGCACTCATTCATGCGCACACATCCATGTGCATTCACTCATGCGCACACATCCATGTGCATTCACTCATGTACACACATCCATGTGCATTCACTCATGTACACATCCATGTGCATTCACTCATGCGCACACATCCATGTGCATTCACTCATGCACACATCCATGTGCATTCACTCATGCGCACACATCCATGTGCATTCACTCATGCGCACACATCCATGTGCATTCACTCATGCGCACACATCCATGTGCATTCACTCATGCACACATCCATGTGCATTCACTCATGCGCACACATCCATGTGCATTCACTCATGCGCACACATCCATGTGCATTCACTCATGCGCACACATCCATGTGCATTCACTCATGCACACATCCATGTGCATTCACTCATGCACACATCCATGTGCATTCACTCATGCGCACACATCCATGTGCATTCATTCATGCACACATCCATGTGCACTCACTCATGTACACATCCATGTGCATTCATTCATGCACACATCCACTTGCACTCATTCATGCGCACACATCCATGTTCATTCACTCATGCGCACACATCCATGTGCATTCACTCATGTACACATCCATGTGCATTCACGCATGTACACATCCATGTTCATTCACTCATGCGCACACATCCATGTGCATTCACTCATGCGCACACATCCATGTGCATTCACTCATGCACACACATCCATGTGCATTCACTCACGCACAACTTCTTTAGCAGAGAACTCATGATCCAACTACTCACCCATTGTGGTGTCTTTGTTGTTTTAATTTTTTTAACTTAAAATGTTCTGTGGGTATTTTGCCTGCATGTAGGTCTGTGTCCCATATGTGTGCAGTGCCCTTGGAGGCCAAAACACGGAGTCACATCCCCTGGAAATGGAGTTAAGAGTTCTCCACAGCTAAGTGGGTGCTGGGACCCGAACCCTACAAGTGTAATAAATGCAAGAAGCCAGTCAAAATACTGCCTAGCAGGAGACACGCAGGAAACATTCAGAATTAGCAGGTCTACAGAGACAGGCGGTGGGACAGTGGCTACATAGGCTGGGCTGGGGAGGAAGCCAGGGGAAGGATTTGGGTTTGGGTTTTCCGGGAGGCAATGTTGTAAAACTGACAGTAGGATGAAGGCCGTGCAACTCTGGAAGAGTAGCCAGTGCTTCAACCACTGCGCCATCTCAGCCCCTTGTGCCTGTACTTGCCGTTATTTTCCTCAGATGTCTTTGGTGCACTTGTGTTTCTTTAGCTTGTTTTTGTTTTGCTGGGGGTTTTATCTTTTGTTTTTTTTTATCTTTTTTTGAGATAAGATCTAATGCTGTAGTCCTGGCTAGCCTGGAACATTCTGTGTAGCCCAGGCTGGCCTTGAATAATCCTCCTGCCTCTGCTTCCCAAGTGCTGCCCACCCAACTTTCCTTGTTGGACAGGCAAAGACTGTTTCCAGGCTGTTAAACAGCGAGCCTATTTTCTTGTCCTGTGGGTTTGTCTTTCTTCATAAACCTATATATTGTCTTTTGTGTTCCATTTGGGGGGCAGCTGGGAGCAATTCTTCTTTTATGTAATGTTTTAATTAGCTCTAAGGTCATGTGAAGATATAGCTGAATTTTCACTTTGGTGGTCAGTGTTCAGACCAGAAGGGGGTGCCCCGGTCCCCCAGAAGAATGTGGCTGTGTCCTGACTGAGTGCCATCTGCTCATCTGTACAGAGCTTCGCAGTTCACACTCATCTCAGGACTTGTGTGAACACAGCGTTTTGCTTTGTTGAGCTATAAGTCACCTAGTGTATAACACAGCCAGTGAAAGTGTATAATTCAGAGTGGGGATGTAGCTCAGTGCTTGTCTGAAATACTAAAAGTCCTCGGTTCAAATCCCATTACTCCAAAAAATATCAAAAAGTATACAATTTGACGCTTTTTAAACATGTTCACAGAGTTGCACGGCCTTCATCCTACTGTCAGTTTTACAACATTGCCTCCCGGAAAACCCAAACCCAAATCCTTCCCCTGGCTTCCTCCCCAGCCCAGCCTATGTAGCCACTGTCCCACCGCCTGTCTCTGTAGACCTGCTAATTCTGAATGTTTCCTGCGTGTCTCCTGCTAGGCAGTATTTTGACTGGCTTCTTGCATTTATTACACTTGTAGGGTTCATCCACATGCATGCATCAGGACACTGGGGCTTTACTAACCAAATAATATTCCACTATCTGTGGCTTTTAATGCAGAAACACATCCTCATGGACTACGGACTCCGAAGGATCACATTCCTTATCGCCCAAGAGGTTAGTCCCAATCCTTAGTTCATTGTCTTCTCTGTTCTCCAAGCCTCTGGACCAGGTATTTGATATTTATTCTCGAGGGTGGGGTAGAAGCAATGAGTTTCTAGAACAGTCTTTCTGGAGAACTCATTCTGAAAATAGACCAAGTAATCTTTAATAATCACAAAATAGGCAGAGGAGGGGGTCAGAGTCTTGCTTGACTTAATCGCCTCTTGCTTGGATTTCTTTCTGCAGAGAGAATTTCCCAAGTTCTTCACGTTCAGAGCGAGAGACGAGGTATGGGTGAAAGTGTGGACACTGTCCTCTGTGGGTGCCCTCCACCCCAGCCTTCCAGGCATGCTCAGAGCCTGAGGTGTGGGCCCTCACGTTTCCCTGGAACAACACTGCAGCAAGCTCAGACACGTGGGGTTCCTACCCACTTGCTAAGTTCTGTGATGCTGTGCTCAGGCTGACTTCCAGCTGCCTGCTTCCTAAATAAATATTGGAGCACAGTAAAAGCCATGTCATTAGATATGACCTGTGGTTTTCACAGTTACCAAATCCGTGTGGTTCATCGCCCTAAAACACGTAGAGCCCAGCCCCTTCTGACTCCTAGAGCAGGTGGTCTCACTCTCAGCGCGGACCCAGGAGCCCAGCAAGGCTCAGCGTTTTGATTGGCTCAGGGTCTGCTTTACTCAGCTAAACACCATCCTTCTGGGGGGGCGGGGAGACTTCTCGTTTTCTCTCTGGTTCATTTTCCCAAACTGCCAGCTGATTCCTTTGGTGGTCTCATCTCTATAAAGAAGGGTTCAGAAGTTGAAGACTTGTGGCTCTGGCATGTGCTGGGGGAAGCGGGGTGCCTACAAAAGTTGATGTCACAGTGTCTGTGACCTCCAAAACTCTCGAATCCCATTGATGAGGTTGCACAATGAATGGGTCATTTCTGAGTGCCAGGGTTTGGCAGCATGGAGCCTGGACCGCTCAGGCATGTCCTCACAGAGTCAAGCGAGCTTCTCTCTCTGACTGGCCTACAGTTTGCAGAAGACCGGATTTATCGCCACTTGGAGCCCGCCCTGGCTTTCCAGCTGGAGCTGAGCCGGATGCGGAACTTTGACCTGACCGCTGTGCCCTGTGCCAACCATAAGATGCATCTTTACCTGGGTGCCGCCAAGGTGAAGGAAGGGCTGGAGGTGACGGACCACAGGTTCTTCATCCGCGCCATCATCCGGCACTCGGATTTGATCACCAAGGTAAGGTGGCATGGGGTGCCTCCACCCCGCCCTGAGCTCCTTCCGCATGATTGGGCCTTCTCTTCCCCAAGTTCCCAGGTGGGGATCAGGAGGTGTGCTCAGCACACAGGACTCTGCTCTTGTAGGCATCCCAGCCAGTGGCGCCTCAGCCAGTCTTGTATTTTGTGATATTTTCTGTGTGAGAAGAGAGTTGGATGGATGGAAAGATACTGATTTGTTCAGGAAATTTCTTGGGTTTGCTGATTGACCACTGACTGGTGATCACATTATGAAAATTCAAATACAGTTACAAACCATTTTAAAGTCAAATGAGTAGTAGGGGAGATGGCTCAGTAGGTGAAGCAGTCGCCACACAAGCCTGAGGAACGGGGTTCAGAGCCCAGAACCTGTATAAAAACCTAGGTGGTTGTGTCAGCTCCCAGTGATCCCAGCAGAGACTGGGGATTCCCAGGGCAAGTAGGCTAGAGCAGCCAAATCAGTGGGAGATCATTTGTCGAGAAATAGAGTGGAAGACTAGAGACACAGCTCACACCTGCTTATGACCCCTGGAGTCCATGGGTACCTGCACTCAACACACATAACCCCACACAGTCACACACGTACACATGATTTAAAAAAGTAAAACCAAAGAAAGCAGACGACAATGGAGGAAGACAATCAATGTAAGCTTCAGGCCTCAGTACACATATGCTCCACACGTTCCTGAGCATTGAGACTCACACGCAGGCACACATGCATGCACACACACACATGCACAGACACACAGCATACTGCCACACACACGCACACACACACAGACACACAGCATACCGCCACACACACACACACATGCACAGACACAGCATACCACACACACACACACGTGCGCACACATACACACAGCATACCGCCACACATACACAAAACACCTTTAAAAGATCACATGAAAGCACCAAGAACTCTTCTGTGGAGGGGCCAGTCCACCGGTGACCTTTCTAGAGAGGAGTCCATCCCAAATGGAAGGTGTGTACTGCTGATGGCCAGAGCCATTGGGAGCCAGCATGAGGACATTTTACTTGTGGACCCTGCCTGTGTGAACAAAGACCCACTCACGATGCCTTCCATTTCTTTACACGTCCATGACATACTGCGTGCGTGTATATGGGGGGGATGATTAAAAAAGTCAAATCTGCCACTGATGGATTATAAAAAATTACATTTATGCATGTATTTATTGGGGGCAGGAGCACCACCATGTGTGTTTAGAGGTCAGAGACAACTTGTGGGAGTCAGTTCTCTCCTACCATGAAGAGACTGAACTCAGGCCATCGGGCTTGGCAGCAAGCATCTTTCGCTGCTGAGCCATCTCCTAAGCATTCCGATGCTGCAGCCCCAGATGTCAGAGCACCAGGGAGCAGAAGACAGAGGCTGAATATGACATACAGTCTCAGTTTCTTCTTCCCTCACCTGGGCTCTGCATCTCGGCGGACACCCCAGGAGGGGGTACATGGGCTCCCCGCCAGCTACGTGCAGGCCCTGTGGCTGAGTCCGGCCTTCCTCCTCTGACAGGAAGCCTCCTTCGAGTACCTGCAGAATGAAGGGGAGCGGTTGCTCCTGGAAGCCATGGACGAGCTGGAAGTGGCGTTCAACAACACCAGCGTGCGCACCGACTGCAACCACATCTTCCTCAACTTTGTGCCCACTGTCATCATGGACCCGCTCAAGGTTGTACCGCTGGTGCTTTCCCGGGCTCTAGGTGCCTTTCCTGTGGTTCTTCACGCCACACTGCTTTGGGGTTGCGTCTTTTGGCCCTCCAGCCCTGAGTTTCAGGATAAGCCTGTGCGTAGCTGAATCAGGAGAGAACAAACCTGCCAGTCCATCCAGATGTCTGAGCTCAGACAACAGGAGCACCTAGAATTCCCAGCAGAGCTCATATCCCCTCCAGGCTCTGCTGGGCAGGATGAGAGCCTAAGGTCTGAGGCTGGGGCATTGTGCACAGGCCGGTTCTGCCGTAGGTAGACCTCGGTGATGCCAATTAAAGGGCCAGAGAAGACTCCAGTATCTGTAGGCTCACAGAACCCATAAGGATTCATGCTAATGCCCTGGCCTGACTAGATCCCACAGTCCGGAAGAAAACTGCATGGGCCTGAGAGGCACGGAAGATTGGGTGACTCATGAAGATGAGTTCTGTGACTCATCACCCTGTCACTGGGGGTGTAGCTCAGTGGCAGAGCATCTGCCTGGAATACACGAGGCTCTGGGTTCCATCTTCATTGGTTGTTAGCAGCTAATAGTGGGTGTTGGGTACCAGGCCTCCTGCATGCCTTGCTGCCCCCTTGCTGTCAGCATTGCCTTGGTATGTGGGGTAAGCTCTGATGGTGTGTGTTTCTTGGCAGATTGAGGAGTCGGTGCGAGCCATGGTCATGCGCTACGGCAGCAGGCTGTGGAAGCTCCGTGTGCTGCAGGCAGAGGTCAAGATCAACATCCGCCAGACGACCACAGGCAGTGCTATCCCCATCCGCCTGTTCATCACCAACGAGTCTGGCTACTACCTGGACATCAGCGTCTACAAAGAAGTGACCGACTCCAGATCCGGAAACGTAAGGGTGGTCACCACGGTGTCACGAGTCCAAGGAGATGCAGCTATCTGGGCATCAAGATGTGGGTTGAAGCCACCGCCATGGTCCTCACCTTGCTTTGTCTTGGATCATGGCAGCCTCCAGTAGATAGCTTCAGGGTGTGATGGGCATCGTAGTTTCCTGTCTGCATATATGTGTATATATGCTGAGGAGGAGGAGGAGGAGGAGGAGGAGGAGGAGGAGGGAAAAGACATTCTTTTTAAACCACCCGAGTTCAGTTTTAGTGAAAGTAATTTTTATTGCACTTTTATATTTGTACATGTGTGCACAGGCACACCTGTGTAGTAGGTACGTGTACCAATGTGTGTGTGTGGTGTATGGGTACCAGGCCTCCTGCATGCCTTGTATATATGTACTTTTTATTTTGAAATGATGAGACTCAAAGCTCTCAAGTTGGAAAAATTAGTACAGAACAAAATAGTGACTGGGCTGTACCTCTCAGCCAGGTTCTCACAAGGACACATTACAGTTGACTGTAGTACGCTACCCAAACTCTAAGTGGCACAGGTACAGTGCTGGTGGCCTGATTCCCCATGGTTCTTATCTGCACACCTTGGGGTTGGGCTTTGCCACCACCATCATACTGGAGCTCAGTCTCCTGCTCCCGCACGCCCTTCCTGCTCTGGTTGCCACATGGCAAAGCGCATCCATTCTGCAGAGCTGCCTCTCACTGAGCTTTTGTTGCGGACTCAGGTTGGGGTGGGACTCAAACCCAGGTCACTGGAAGAGCAGCCAGTGCCCTTAACCTCCCAGCCACCTCTCCAGCTCCTCTCCTTTTTCTCTCTTTCTATCCAGATCATGTTTCACTCCTTCGGCAACAAGCAAGGAAGTCTGCATGGCATGCTGATCAACACAGCCTACGTCACCAAAGATCTGCTCCAGGCCAAGCGATTCCAGGCGCAGTCCCTGGGGACCACCTATGTGTATGACTTCCCGGAAATGTTCAGACAGGCAAGTCCTGCGGGCTCAGATGGCACTGCCCTCGAGGGTCGCTTTCCCCTCCTTCCACCAGAATTCATCCCTTGTCCTAAGTTATGCTTCTGAGATTCCTTCTAGATGAGGTCTTCCTGGAAAAAAATTAGTTAATGCAGGAGCGACTTCATGATACTTTCCCCAAAATAAGCCTAACTCTGGCCTGCTGACAGGTGACATGCTGTAAACCTTTAGAAAATGAAGGGGAGCCGGGCAGTGGTGGCACACGCCTTTAATCCCAGCACTCAGGAGGCAGAGGCAGGCAGATCTCTGTGAGTTCGAGGCCAGCCTGGTCTACAAGAGCTAGTTCCAGGACAGGGACCAAAGCTACAGAGAAACCCTGTCTCAAAAAAAAAAAAAAAACAAAAACAAAAAAACCAAAACCCAAAAAACAACAACCAAAAAAAACCACGTTCCCCCCCAAAAAAGGAAGAAAACGAAGGGGGTTGGGGGGAAAAGTAACTCAAAGTCTATGGCCTGGGACAAATTGCTCAACATTTTAATATTTGCTCCTGGTTTGTTCGTGTATTTTGCATGTTTGCGGGTGTGTATGTGTTGGTATATGTACACATGTGTGCATGTGTGTAAAGGTCAGAGGTCAATATCTGGTATCTTCTTTATTTGCTCTTGTCCCATTTTTTTGAGGCAGGCTCTCTCATTTAACCCGGAGGTTGCTAATTTGGCCAGAATGGCCAGCTAGCGAGCCCCCAGAATCCTCTTCTTTCCATCTTCCCAGCTCTGATTTTTCTTTGGATAGGAATTGAACTCTGGTCCTCGTGTGTGTGAGGACCCTGCTTTCCTGACTGAGCCATCGCCTCCAGCCCCTGCTTCTCGTCTGTTTGCTCATTTATAAGTTAGCTGCTGCTTGCCAGGCCCCATTCTGAGGCTAAATGGGTCATGGAGAGGAGGCAGTACCTGTGTACATGTGTATATGTGCCTATGTGTATACAATGTACATTTTGTTTTAAAGTAATTGGTCTCCTGATAATCAAGAAGTCATAGAAACAGTGCCAAAAAAAGGAATTGAACTGAACAATCCCCTGAGCCGTTTCCTCAGTGACAACAGCATTCCTGTGCTCCATTTCCCCAGAGATATTCTGGTTCGTCACAGTGTGTTACCAAGACAGGAAATTGATCCTGGTGTGGCTGATATTGGCTTTGAGCAATCCCTACCCCCATTCTTTGACAGTGTCTGGGGAGCTGGGTGCAGTGGCACCTGTTGTAGTCTCAGCTGTTTGGGAGGCTGGGGCAGGGGCATCACTTGAGTGTAGCAGTGGGAGGCTGGCCTGGATCGTACAGCAAGACTCTGTCTCGGAATGAAGGGAGGGAAGTAGATAGAGCGTTGTTAGGTTCTCCTGAGGGGTATCTGGCTCCCCGACCAGCTCCAGGGGTCAGCACACACACAGGCGCAGCACAGGAAACAACCGGGCGTTCTCTGTTCATTGTTCACTGTGTGCTTGCATACATCCCGAGTTTAGTTGCCCATGGTACATGTGTTCGGGTGCCTACTGAAGCCAGAGGGAGTTGGAGCCCCTGAAACTGGAGTTCTGGGTAGTTGTGAGCTGCCCGGTGTGGATCCTGGGTCCTCTGCGAGAGCAGTAGAGCCCTCTTTAGCACCGAGCTATCTATCCAGTCCCGAGTTGAATTAATACTTTGGAAAGTATAACCTGGCTGGGGAAGTGGCTTAGTGAGAAAAGGGCTTGTCACGCAGGCAAGAGGGCCGCATTCAGATCCCAGAACCCACTTTAATAAACCATGTGTAAACACGTCCTCCTGAGCGCTTGAAGTCAGAGGCAGGGCAATCCCCGGAACTTCCTGGCAACCAATCTAGATAATCAGTGAGATCCGGGTTCAGTGAGAGACGCTGTCCCAAAAAAGAGGTGGAAAGGGATTGAAGACAACACCCAACATCAACCTGTGGTCTACATACACACCACACACACACATACATGCACCACACCACACACACATACCACACACACACATACATACACCACACACACACCACACCACACACATACCACACACCACACACACCACACCACACACACCACACCACACACACCACACCACACACATACCACACACCACACACACCACACTACACACATACCCACCACATGGCACACACACACCACACATACACACACTACACACATACACACACCACACACACTACACCACACACCATACTACACACATACCCACCACATGGCACACACACACACCACACACACACCACACCTACACACTACACCACACACACATACCACACACACACATCCATACACCACACACACACATTGGTACACGTACCTACTACACAGGTGTGCCTGTGCACACATGTACAAATATAAAAGTGCAATAAAAATTACTTTCACTAAAACTGAACTCGGGTGGTTTAAAAAGAATGTCTTTTCCCTCCTCCTCCTCCTCCTCCTTCTCCTCCTCCTCAGCATCATCATCATGTGGAGTATGCCTGTATATGTATGTGAGTGTGTGTGAATATGTGTGTGTTCATGATTTAAAAAGAGTGTGAGAACAGGCAAGGAAGAGACCTGGCCAGTCGTCCTCATCAATTGAGACCCTGACACCCAGTATGGACAAGTTCAACAGATCCGCCATATACGGGCTGCCCATGCGTGCGTCAGCATTGCCAGGGCATAAATTTGATTTTCATTTTTGAGAACAGGACAGTTTTACCCAGTGTTGTCTCCAGCTGGGAAGGGCAGTACTTCTCTCCCCATGACTTCAAGCTTTTCCTCTTCTCCAGGCTCTCTTTAAACTGTGGGGCTCCCCAGAAAAGTACCCCAAAGATATCCTGACATACACAGAGCTTGTGTTGGACTCCCAGGGACAGCTGGTGGAGATGAACCGGCTTCCTGGTGGGAATGAGGTAGGAGGTGGGCGGGAGGTGGGCACGGGGTGGGGGGTGGGTGGGAGGTGGGGGTGGGTACGGGGTGGGAGGTGGGCGGGAGGTGGGCACGAGGTGGGAGGTGGGTGGGAGGTGGGGGTGGGCACAGGGTGGGAGGTGGACGGGAGGGGCACGAGATGGGCATGGGGTGGGCACGAGGTGGGCACGAGATGGGCATGGGGTGGGCACGAGGTGGGAGCAAGGGGTATGAGGTGGGTACGAGGTGGGCATGGGGTGGGCACGAGGTGGGTATGAGGTGGGCACGAGGGGTGCGAGGTGGGAGGTGGATATGAGGTAGGACCTGGGCAGAACCCAGCTTGGGTCAGCTTGCTTCGGATGTCACCTGGAAGAACCAAAGTCATTTTGCTTAGCACGCATCTCTTTCCCAGGTGGGGATGGTGGCCTTCAAGATGAGGTTTAAGACCCCGGAGTATCCAGACGGTCGGGACGCCATCGTCATCAGCAATGACATCACCTTCCAAATTGGCTCTTTCGGCATAGAGGAGGACTTCCTGTATCTGCGGGCATCTGAGATGGCCCGGGCAGAGGGCATCCCCAAAATCTACTTGGCTGCCAACAGTGGGGCCCGTATGGGTCTGGCCGAGGAGATCAAGCAGATATTCCAAGTAGCTTGGGTGGACCCAGAGGACCCCCACAAAGTATGTCATGAAGGGGGGTTACTAACATGATGGCACTTACCTAGAAGAGACGCAGCACCCCTTAGCCAAAGTCCCACATCAGAAATGCTTCCAGACCCAAAGCTTAAGGGTCAGCATGATGTCCTACATGGCAGGTTCACCCTGCCCTCCCTCACTGAGTGAGTCACAGCGCAGGGGCCTGAAGAAGCTGAGTGTGAGGTGATATAGATTAACGCTGTGTTTAGACCTGGTGCCCACTCCCAAGAGATCTCATTCTTATATGCAAATATGCCAGCCTGAAAAAAATTCAAAATTTAACTTGTTTGTAGCCCGATGCATTTCAGGTAAGAGACACAGCCTACACTGCATTGGCGGGGTGTTGATGGCGCCTGCAGAACGGTGGGAAGGAGCGCCACGTGCAGTGCACAGCGTCTCAGTACAGTTCCCACTTACTGAGCCAGCACAGTGCCACGTACCTGTCCTCCTGGCACTCGGGAGGCTCAGGCGGCAGGAGAGAGTTCAGGATCTGCCTGGCCTATGTGACCTTGTCTCAGAAAAAGGAAAAGAAGAAACATAAATGCTTTGGGGTGTAATGATTAGCAGAAATGGCCAAAAACACCCCTTAGGGGTATGATAAATGGGGCATGTAGACATGTAGGTGACATGTGCCAGGTTCTAAATCCATATGTACCCAGAATGCAAAGTGAATAATACCCCATACCCAGGCCTTAGACTGTATGTGTGTGCGTGCGCACGTGCGTGTGTGTACATGCCTGTAGAGGTGAGGAAAGCCTCAGGTGTCACCCTTCACATTTTTGAGACAGGTTTTCTCATTGACTTGCAATCCATCAGGTCTTCTGGGCTAGCTGGCAAGGAAGCTTCCAGGGACCCACCTACCTACACCTCTCATCTCTCCTAGGCTGGGGTTGTAGGCATACACCACTAACGGAAGACAGTGGGGTGATCGCTTTCTCGTGGACAGGGATGCCGTTCCCTAAAGGAGACAAAAACCACTCTAGAAATCAAAAATTCTTTTTCTGTTATTTTTTTAGCCCACCCATAGTCCAAACATCTAAAATTTAAAATGGTCTGTACTCTGAAACCCTTTGGTCACTAACCTCATCTCTAAAGTAACACAGTCTCTCCATGACTCAGCTCACGGGATGGGTCACAGTGACACCGAATCATGACAGTATGTTATAGGGTCACCTTTAGCCCAGAGGTGCCTAAAAACATGAATGGGTCTCACATCTAGATGTGGGTTCCATTCCTAAGGTGTCTCGTTGGGTAGAAGCAGATATTCCAAAGCTCAGACATATCGAAACACTTCTGGTCCCTGTCATTTTGGGCTGTTCGACCTGTACACACAAACACACATGTGCACACACATTTCTCCACAGTATGTAACCAGGCAGAGCCTGAGGCTGTGTGTGGGGAAGAGAGATGAGCTCAAAGTGGTCACATGGTTTACAGGTGTTGTGAGCCTGAGGCATGCAGCTGTGCAGCTGATGCTTTCAGCAACCATCCTGGGCGGCACTGGCACCTTAAAACATCTGGTGGCTGTTGAGTCCATGGAACTGGATTCCCTGTCTCACTGAGTGTGTTTTTAAGGGATTTAGATACCTGTACCTGACGCCCCAAGACTACACCCAGATCAGCGCCCAGAACTCCGTGCACTGCAAGCACATTGAGGATGAAGGTGAATCCAGGTAAACACAATACGGGCTGGCAAGCCCTAGTGTAACAGCAGTTCAGCCCAGCTGCCTGTAAGGGGCGCTTCTCTAGGCTTGTGGGTGGTGGACCCCTGAGCTTCCATGTGGGGGGCTGAAGACTTAACCACTCACTCCTCCCTCCCTTCCTCCTTCCCTCTGACGCTCTGTCCCTCCGCCCCCTCTCTCCTCTTCCTTTTCTCTGCTGAGCCTCACACACGGTGGGCAGGTGCTCTGCCATTGCATCATACTTTCGGTGGTTTGTCCTTTACTTGAGATAGCAGAGTTCAGGCAGGGAACAGTAAACTAAGTTCTCATGAAGTCTCAGGGACAAAAGTTCAGTTTGTGACCCAGTCATCTGAAAGATTCAGTGGCCATCTGGGTGCCTGAGACCGTCAGAGGTTCCCAGCTGCAGCACCAAACAAGTCAGCAGTCTCTGGGTGACTTTCTGGAGTGTGAATTTCACGAGAAACATTTTTTAAAGCTTTATTTACTTATTGTGTCTGCAGTGTTCTGTATCCCTGCAGGCCAAAAGAGGGCACCAGATCTCATTACAGATGGTTGTGAGCCACCATGTGGTTGCTGGGAATTGAACTCAGGACCTCTGGAAGAACAGCCAGTGCTCTTAACCTCTGAGCCATATATCCAGCCCTGAGAAACATTTTTTTTAAATTCCGTAATGAAATAAGCAATACTCAGTTAACTGTACCCGTCAGAACATCTTCCTATGAGCCTGCTGGTGTCTCACCTTTGACTAAGTGTCTTTCCCTCATAGTCCCTGGTGTCCCCACAGACCAGAGGCTAAGCTAGTTTTCTGTGGGATGTGGGGTAAGGTGGCACCTCAGTAAGAGTCTCAACCTTGATCTTTTAGAAGATTAGTGTCCCAGGGTCCTAAGCCCCTGTCTTTGCTTTGCCTCTGATTGTTCTGTGTCCCAACAAACGCTTTATCTTTGCTCATCTCTCCTGCCCCACATCTGTGGGAAATGAGTACTTCCATTTTTGTTTATGGAGCCTTGACTTTATCGTGTTTGGTCCTTGCAGATACGTCATCATGGATGTCATAGGGAAGAGTGCCAACCTAGGCGTGGAGAACCTGAGGGGCTCAGGCATGATCGCAGGAGAGGCCTCCCTGGCTTACGAAGAAATTGTTACCATCAGCATGGTGCGTTCCCTTCTGGTCTCTTTCTTCTCATTTTCTTCCGTTTTGTGTGTTCCTCTGTGTGTATGTGTGTGCGTGCGTGTGTGTGTGTGTATACACGTGAGTTCACGTACACAAAGAAGTCAGAGGTCAACATCAGGCACCTTCTCCAATTACTTTTCACATTTGGGGAACAGAGAGTCTCACTGAACCTGAAACTGGCTGATTTGACTGTGACTGGCCAAATTGACTTTGGCTGGCAAGCCCCAAGGACCCTCTTGCCTCTGCTTCCCCAGCGCTGAGACTATGGGCGCACACGGCCATGCCTAAGTGTTCATGGGTGCTAGGAGTCTGAACTCAAGTCCTTATGTTTGTTTGGCAAGCACTTTGCTGACTGAGCCGTCTCCCCAGGCCCTCCCCTCTCTTTCCTGAGACTTGATCTTACTGACTAGCCCATGCTGGCCTCAACTTGAAATTCTTGTTGTCTAAGCTTCTTGAGTGCTGACACCTGGCCTTCCCTGCTCTGTGTGTGACTACAGTTTTTCAGTACAGCAGCTCCTGGAGCTCGTTAACGTCACAGAGCCCAGTCTGGTCTCAGCTTTAACTCAGACCCTTTCTCTGAATCCCTGAAGTCTTAGCACTCAGGAGGCCGAGGCAGGAAAATCACTCTGAGTTCAAGTCAGTCTGGTCTATGCAGCAAGTTTTGGGCTAGCCAAGGCTACATAATGGGACTTTGTCTCAGAACCAGACAAACACAAAATTCAATTAAAAATAGGGGCCCATCGAGATGGCTCGGGGCAAAGGTGGTTGTCACCCCATTTGACTATGTGGTTCAGTCTGGAAATCACATGACGGCAGGAGAGAACTAAGTCACTCTCACTGTCCTCTGACCGCCACATGCGTGCTGTGACAAGCACACTCACAAATACATACATATGTACACAAAATAAATAAATACAAATTTTTAATAAAAAAATAAAGGTGTTATGTGTTCGACAGTTTTATATGACAAATCACCCCATCCCCATGACCTTTCCAATCCTGTGCTGTTTCAATCGGTGACAGAACTCTTCAGTGAGAACCTGTTGCTCAGGGCCTGTCTTCACGTGGCTGCCCCAGGAGCTAGTCATAGCTCATAAACACAGCAGGAAGGGGAGGGGAGGTGGCCATGCACCCCTGCAATCCCAGCGCTTGGAGGCTGAGGGGGGGGAACCTGGAGTTTGAGGCCAGCCTGGGCTACGTAACAAAAGCCTGTCTCAGAGACCCTGGAAATCGTGGCCCGTGGTATTGACTCGGCGCAGATTTTCCTCAGGGGTCAGCAGTTCCTACACATTCTTGAGGCCTTTGTAGATGGGCTCAGCACCAGCAGGGCCAGTGTGTGCTGCTGGCCTTCCCAATGCCCTTCTGGTTGACCTTCCTTTTGTATAAAAGTCACGTGGTTTACTCGGCTTCTAAAGAGAAAGGGTTGGGCTGGAGAGATGGTTCAGCTGTTAAAGGCTAGGCTCACAACCAAAAATATAAGAGAAAAGGTTAATTTGGACTCGGAGTTTCAGAGGTCCACATGATCTCTTGGCCCTGGTGCTTTGAACGTCTTGTGGGAATGTGTGGCAGAGATTGGTTGCTCGGCAAAGCAGATCGAGGAAGCTGCCGGCCGGGTCTTATGGGTCTCATGGTGACTAGCCTCCAATCTCCTAGAGAACCCTACAGGGCCCCCTCTTACGGTTTCTACCATCTTTAGCTGGGCCTCTGAGCAATGTTTAAGGTGCAGATAATACCAGAAGTCAAGCTTGGACAAGTGATGGAGAAAGCCAGGCTCCAGCCAGCTGTGGCACACACCTGTAATCCCAGTACCAGGGAGGCAGAGGCAGGCGGATCATTTTTTAGAGAGTTCTAGGCTGGCTGTGGCTATACAGGGAGAAACCACTCTCCATGGAGGGTGACCCACCAGCCTCTGGTCTTGTCTCCACAGGTGACCTGCCGTGCCCTCGGAATTGGGGCCTATTTGGTGAGGCTTGGCCAGCGGGTGATCCAAGTGGAAAATTCCCACATCATCCTCACTGGAGCCAGTGCTCTCAACAAGGTAACCATAGGCGAGGCCCGGGGAGGGGTGATGTGGGGACCCAGTTAGACATCGCAGTCCGCTGTCTTCACCAGCTATTATTGCTGACTTTTGCTGTGAAGAGACGCCATGACCATGGCAACTCTTATAAAGGAAAACATTTAAGTGGCTTACAGTGCAGTGGTTTAGTCCATTATCACAGTGGCAGATTCGGTGCCAGAAAGGGGGCTGAGAGTTCAGCATTTGCACTAGCAGGCAGGAGGGACAAACTTCAGCATCTGAAACCTCAAAGCAAACCCTCCCCTTAATGACAGGCTTCCTCCAGCAAGGTCACACCTCCTACTGTCACTCCCTGTGAGTCTCTGGGGAGCATTTTCATTCACACTGCCACACCAGCTATTGTGGGTTCACAATACAAACCAGTTTCCGACCCTTGATCCCAGCTCTCGGGAGGCAGAGGCAGGCGGATCTCTGTGAGTTCGAGGTCAGCCTGGTCTACAAAGTGAGTTCTGAGAAACTCTGTCTTGAAAAGACAACAACAGAAACCCAGCTCCCTTCCTGAAGCAAGTGCTAAATTTTTTTCAGTTTGCAGTTTTCCCATCCCCTTGTGATCCCTGCTCCTGGAACTAGCTCTCCAGTTTACATTAGAAATATTATGAAAGATGCACCATACTTTGCAGGATACTAAGAAAGGCCCCATTCACAATTTTGCTTCTTCTATGTTTTGGGAGAACTGTTACATTTCGGCTTGTCTGTGGTTAAGTCTGACCCATGAGTGTGAAAACCAAGAGCCTGCTTGTTTTAGTGTCCTGCAGGATTTTTCACATGGCCCTGGAGTCTCCATGTTTCACTCAGAGCCCACTGGGGAGTTCCGTGTGTGGCTTTGCCTCAGCAGCATCTGGGTGGATATTTGACCCCTAGGCTCAACAGCAGACATGCTGCTGAAGCAGGAACCCTTTATGTCCACACAGGCATTGGTGATTCCCAAATTGGGCTGCATATTAGAGTTTCCCGAAATCTTAAGGACACAGGGACCACCAATGCCTGAAGGGATCGGCTGGGTACAGCCTGGGTGGCCGGTGTCTCAGAAGCTCCCAGGTCATTCTGACAGGCAGCCAGAGCAGAGGACCCAGCAAGATGGAGTGTCCTTGCTAACTGTGCTGTGCCAACTCAGGTCCTGGGAAGAGAGGTCTACACGTCCAACAACCAGCTGGGAGGTGTGCAGATCATGCACAACAACGGGGTCTCCCACGTCACTGTGCCAGATGATTTCGAGGGAGTCTGTACCATTCTGGAATGGCTGTCGTATATACCGAAGGTATTCCCTGGCAGCCTGGGAGCCTGTGGGATTAGGCTCCTGGTGGTAGGGAGGGTGGGGAAAAGAGCATCACATGTGGGACCAGGCTTGCTTGGCCTCCCACTCCCCTCTCGTATACCCAGCCCTGTCCCTTGCTTTTGGGGAGGCTCTGATGTGCTGTAGGATGCAGGGATGCTCTCTACTGATCCTTTAGAAAAGGGTGACATTGGACCACAGCGGGCCTCATATCTCATGGTCAGCCTGGATCCATTCCTGGCTTCCTCTTCAGAAGCACTGTAATCCTGGACCAGCTCCCAGTCCTTCTGACCTTCCTCTTTCTCCTTTCTGGAACTGTGTTACCATGGCGATGAGGGGGACTGATGCCCATGGCTCAGCTCTCTGCAGATCCTCCCTAGGACTCCCCTGGACTGGACTGATTAGCTATTGGTCGTCCCCACAGGACCGCTCTAACTAGATCTCGACTAGCAGATACTTGCGCCTCTGTTTCTTCAATTGCCCAGCTGAGAGAATGCTGGTCCTGAGTGGCTCCCAGAGCTCTAAAAGGTCTCAGGAGAAGGCAGACAGAAGTTGCCAATTATTTTACAGCTGGAGCCGTGGCTTGAGGGCATGCTTCACAGCTAGGCATGCGCACAGTCGGAGGGGAGAGCACTCAGATGTGTAGTGGTCTTCACCATCATGCCCCAGGGACTGAATGAAATGGCTTTGGTGTTTTTTTTTTTTCTAGGACAATCGCAGCCCAGTCCCCATCATCACTCCTACTGACCCCATCGACAGGGAAATTGAATTCATCCCATCCAAAGCTCCCTATGACCCCAGGTGGATGCTTGCAGGGAAGCCTCACCCAAGTAAGTTGTAAAGTATTTTTTGGAGACTCCAGATTTGGGGTTTTTTTCTGGTTCTACTGTAAAGGGCCATTTTGGTGGAAGCATTTATGTCTGTCCTTATTTACTGGGGGGGGGGGGGGGCGGGTGTGAGCTCAAAGGAGGGGGTGGACCAACAAAGGTTGGAAACAGCTCTGGTTTCTGGAGGCAGGGGCTAGGGTTCAGCACTGGCCAGGGCCTCCCTCCTGCCTCTCTTTCCCTCTGGCTAGACCCTCACAGAGGAGGCTGGCTTCTTCCACACGCACACATACACACAGATCACAGTCATGCACCCATGCTTCCTCCTTTTCCAAGGAACGTCTCTGGCTAAGCTGTCCCATCACCCGAAGCCAACCCATGTCTAGAATTTTGTGTGCTGTGCCTGAGGCAAGAGTTCCAGTGGCTTCTTGGGTTTTACAGACCCTTACCCTCCAGCAGCGGCTCCATTAGAAGGCATCCGGTTTCTTACCCACTGTGTGCTGTATCCTGTGGATAGCCCCGAGCCCTGAGGCAGAGGCTGAAGCAGGAGGGTTTATTCCCTGGCATCCAGCCGCTGCCAGACCTTCTACCTCTTGTCAGAGTGACAACCATTTTCATCACCTTCCCAACACCGTCCCCACCCCCACCCATCAGTGGCTACGTTGCTGCTGTCACAGTGTGTCTCTCTGGGACATGGGTGAGCTGTTTCCTCTATAGCCAGTGGGCCAGAATAAGGTTCTCCAGCAGAAAGGGCACAGGACTATGTGGTCAAGGCCAGCTGCTGCAGTGTGCTCACCAGGCAGACCCTGGGCCTCTCCAGCCCTCAGCCAGGACTGCCATCCTTCTGCCCACAGCTCTGAAGAGTTCCTGGCAGAGCGGATTCTTCGACCATGGCAGTTTCATGGAAATCATGGCACCCTGGGCTCAGACCGTGGTGACCGGACGAGCAAGGTGACACAAGATGGGTGTGGGCTCTACACAGCTGCCCACCAGGCTCGGGACTCTCAAGCGCTAGGCCAGGCTCTTGGTCTCTGACTTTTCTGAATGCAAAAGGCAAATTTAGGGAGTAGGGAGATGGCTAGGGCCATGTAAGCCTAAGTGCCCGAGTTCAGGTCCCTGGCACCCACGTGACAAGCTTGGCACAGCAATGCAGGGGATCCCAGCACTATGGTTACAGAGCCAGAGCCTAGCAGCTTGCTGGTAGACTACAGGTTATGACAGAAGATGAGCTAGAGAAACCTGACAGGGAACTCTACATGCAGGTATACACATACACACACATGCACGCGTGCACACACACACACCTACCCCCATACACAATGTATGCTTATATACCACACGGACTCCAAGAGTAAAAAACAAAACGTGTGAGCTGAACAAGGATGACACCCATAAACATGCCAAGCAGGTCAGGGAAAACCCCACACAGAGAACGGCAGGCAGCGGAGGAAGCTGTCCAGTGCCCAGCAGTCAGCCCTGCAAACATACATACAAGTTGGCATTAGATGGACCCACCAGGTTTTGTGTGTGTGTGTGTGTGTGTGTGTGTGTGTGTGTGTGTGTGTGTGTGAGAAGGAGAACTCCTCCGTAGCTGTAGCTGGCTCCTGAGTGTCCCAGTAGCCTTAATCTGCCTTTTGTCTTCAGCACCTTCTGTTTAGCATATGGTAATCCTGCAGGAGAGTTTCCCAAAGGTGCAGAGCCTATGCAAAACTCGGTTGGGAAAACCCAGGGAAACCCATGGTATACCTGATGGAGAATTTGCACTTGGCATTGTCCCTTTGGAGGCTTAATTAAGATGTTTTTGGGATATGGCGGTCAATTTGTCAAAGTGTAAACCAGAGGATAATAAAGAAGCTCCAGTCACCAGAGAGTGTGGTCAAAGCTGTGTCCTCTTGGAATTCCCAGCATGACATCACATCTACAGACCCAGATCACCGGGTCCCCTCAAAACCAACCAGGAGACCAAGTCCTGTATGTAAAAGCAAAGAGTCTTTATTCTTACACAAGTTTGCAAACTTGGTCTCTTCATGTGTCCAACATATTGGAATGATCAGAGAGCCCCGAGCTCAATTAGAGTTGGATTTTTATAGTAGCAAAAGGGGTGAGGGATTTCTAAGGTTTAAGACCCCTGATTGGCTGATATTTGTCTAGGGGTGTCCTGGTGGAAACTGATGGGTGTACGCTGGCAGGTGATCCTATCTACAATGGTTGGGAACATTAGGAATTTCCTTTGGAAGGTCTGTGTAAAATTTTTGCTGCCCAACAAACCTCTCCGCCTAGGCAATAATCCAGATCAGACGAAATCAAACCGAATTAGAAAAAGCCCAGGTTTAATGGATGCCAGCCCTCCCAGGTAGCCCTTCAGGCCCCCCAGGGAGGGGAAGGAGAACTGGAAAGACCATGTGTTTGGTCTCTGGTGGGGCAGTTTAAATAGCCTGTGGGAGAGGTCTTGACCCTCTCTGGGGAGGGGTTTGGTGGGCTTTCTCAGAGCTGGAGTCTGGACTGTGGCAAGTCCCAAAGGAGGGGGCTTGGGATGGATGCAAGGGAGTGGGGTGATGCTTCCAACCAAACATCTCAGACTCCTTGGATATAGGGGTGTTTTTATGATTTTTCAAAAATGCTGCAAGATCCCTGGCGGCAGTAGGCACGTAGCAGGCTCTGGGAGCAGCCAGTCCCAGGCAGAGATGGCTGCTGGTCCCCAAGCGGTGGCTGGTCTCAGGCAGGGAGACACATGGTGGGTGGGCTGGTCCCAGCTAGCCTGGCCTGTGAGCAGGCGGTGGGTAGGAGACAGGTGGACAGACACATCGTACAGAATAGAATTAGATATTTATTACTTAGAGGAGGGGTGGGGAGAAGAAGAGGACAGAGAGAGAGAGAAAAAGGGGGAGAAGCAGGGAGAGAGGCAGAAGCAAAGAAGCTGCCTCTCCAAGAGGAAGAGGAAGATGGAAAGAGAGTGAGCTCAGGCCGGAAGCTGAAGATCAGCCTGCCTCAGTGGATGGGGGAGGGAGTGGGTGTGGCTTGTCTCTTAAAGAGATGAAAATCATAACAGGTGTCAGGGGCTGGGGTGTCACTTCCAACCAAACAGTCTGTTTCTGGGTAGTGCCTGGGTAGTCTCAGTTTGTGGTCTTTATCAGAACCAGGTATTGCCTCAGGGTAAACTGCTGAGACTCAGGCCTCTATTGAGCTTGTCTTGGCTGGGTCCTGATTAGGATGAACCCAGTCCCAAGCTTCCCATCTCCGGGCTTCCAGAGCCTTGTCTGTTAAATGGAGATAATAATTGAGCCCAAAGGATTAGCGTGACAACCATCGGTGCGATCAGTGCCATGCTGAGCTCTTCATATTTATCACATGTTCTTTAAGTGCTCACAGGGCCTCAGTTGTAAGCACAGGGCCCCGGTGAGATGGCTCAGCAGGTCACAGTCTCACCCTGCAGTTTGTTCCCCAGAACCTGCATTAAAGGTAAATGAGAGCAGACACTCCAAAGGCCCATTCACTCCACACCTGCACCATAGCATATGCACACACACACACATACATACATGCATACACGTACATACACATGCGTGCACAGAGTTAAAGATGTAAAAATTGTGTGTCATTAGCCTTTAGTTATAGTCTCCTATTTATTTTACAAACCCTTTTGTATAATCCTGGAATGACCTGGAGCTCTGTGTGGAGACGGCCCTGCCCACTTCCCTAGTAAGGGTTGCTGTGGGGATAAAGGACATCCCAGGGTGACAGGTAGTGATGTCATGGTCTCATCTGAGCCAAACTCTTTGACACTTGGTGCTGCTCACCCCCTCCCCAGTTTTGAGTACTGGAGGTGGAACCCAGGGCCCCATGCATGCCAGGCAAAAAGCTGTACCATGAGCCATATCCCAGCTCTTTGGTTTTTATTTCAAGTCAGTATCTTGTGTAGCCCAGGCTGGCCTTGGCTTCCTAGGTAGCTGGGTAACAGACCTATGCCACCAATCCTGGCTTGCTTCAGACTTGCCCTGTGTAACTTAGTTCAGCACCCAAGCTCCGCAGTGTGCAGCTGCTGGCCACGTGGGATGATTGACGTCACCATTTAGAGCTGGGGTGTAGCTAGGTTGCACAGCACCTGCCTGGCACATGCAGAGACCCGAGTTCCATCCTAGTACCACAGAGGGGAATCTGAAGCTGAACGCTGGGAACTGTGTGTGCGTCACACTTGACCTTTTAGATGCCTAGCCTGAGGCACAGACCGCTCCATGGGTTCAGTACCACGCTGCCCTAACTGTTCTCACCCTAGCAGGGTACCTAGAGCTCTCCCCACCTCTGCCTTGCAGCCAGCTCCACAGTGTACCTCCAGTCCCACCTGGAAGTGCCTGCAGCAGGCTGGGTAGATGCTGGGGCCCTGAGATCTCACAGGGCAGCCCAGTGCTGAACTCATGTGTGCTCACCTTGCAGATTGGGGGGCATCCCCGTGGGGGTGATTGCCGTGGAGACTCGGACTGTGGAGGTGGCTGTCCCTGCCGACCCTGCCAACCTGGATTCTGAAGCCAAAGTGAGCCAGGAGCCATGACCACTATGACCACTGCTGACAGCCCAGAGAAGCTTCTGCTTCCACGGTGCTGAGAGCCAGGGAGCAGAGGCCTCCAGCAGGGATTGGCCTGGAGGCTCTGCCTGTTGCCCCTCCACACCTCCGTGGGACACATAATATTCTATTCCAGGCTTCTTGCCCTGGTGGTAAAGGTCCTTTGTGTACCCCATCCCCACTTCCACTGTACTGCTACTGGGACCTGCAGTCTAGCCTAAACCAGTGTGGTGACAGATTGTGTATGAGAATAGGGGGAGCTGTTGAGGTCCAGAGAGTATGGGTTTGGGGTTCCTAGGGAGCCTTGGCTCTGGAGCATGTATAAGGATACATGTTCTGGTAAGGGTTACTGTGGTAATGAGACACCATAACTGAAGCAGCTTGGAGAGGAAAGGGTTAATTCAGCTTACTCTTCCACATCACTGTTCATCACTGAAGGACAGGAAGTCAGGACAGGAAGTCAGGACAGGAAGTCAGGACAGGAACTCAGGCAGGGCAGGAACCTGGAGGCAGGAGCTGATGCAGAGGCCATGGAGGGGTGATGCTTACTGGTTTATTCCTCCTGGCTTGCTCAGCCTGCTTTCTTATAGAACCCAGGACCAGCAGCCCAGGGGTGGCCCCACCCACAGTGGGCTGGGCCCTCTCCCAACAATACTGATTAAGGAAATGCCCTACAGCTGGATCTTATGGAGGCATTTTCTCAGCTGAGAAATGTTTGTCTGGGTCAAGTTGACGTAAACAGTAGAGGACAGTAGAGGCTGTGACCACTGGCCCTGTTGTCCCTGTGTCCAGGGTTACTGTATGACTTAAGTGACTCTGTGTCCCAGATCATCCAGCAGGCAGGCCAGGTGTGGTTCCCAGACTCTGCCTACAAGACAGCACAGGCCATCAGGGATTTCAACCACGAGCACCTGCCCCTCATCATCTTTGCCAACTGGAGAGGCTTCTCGGGTGGCATGAAGGGTAAGTCCAGCCCCTCCGCATCCCTCCACTGGGTCTCTCAACAGTCGGGCGAGGACGCAGGTCAAGTAACCAGCTGGTTTATAGATGAGGAACTGAGCATGAGAAGCAGGTGACTTCCTGAGGTCGTGTGAAGGGCAGGGCAGGGAGGTCTGCTCTGCCAGCTCCCTGGTGACCTGGGTAGTTGTCTTTCTGTGTGGTAAGGTGAGGAAGGCACGTGGCCATCCACAACCTTATGGTTGCGCGAGCCCCTCTAAGTCACCCAGAATGTCCAGAGAGATAGCGGTTCTCACTGGCTGATGAGGAAGCAGCTGAGGAGGAAGAGAGGCACATGTGTATCCTTGAGAGCTGGATGACTTCTCTGAGTCCCCAACCCCTCTGTTTGTGAATGGGGACCCTGCAGTGAGGGTCCCGTGCTCTGGTTCCACACACAGCACTGATGCTGGCCAGCATTGCAGTGTCACCATGTAGGGTATGGGGACTTGGAGGGACCTCCCGGTGATGCAAAGCAGAGACCTATGCTATGGGGGTTGTATGTACAGGATACAGGAGTGGGCTGGGGCATCTCACTCAGAGTTGGAGGGGATTAGAAAACAGCAGACCCTGCGCTGGCGCACACAGATGAGGACACACCCAGGCAGGAGGGCAACCTGCCCAAGGTCACATGGCCCTGAGGGAAGGAGCCAGACCCAGCCCAGCCCCCAGCTCTCCCTTGGCAGCCGGAGCAGAGAAGGCTGTAGGCTTCGTGGATGGATCACTGGGGCCTGTCCTAAGCAGGCCTCGCTTTGCAGACATGTATGAGCAGATGCTGAAGTTTGGAGCCTATATTGTGGACGGCCTCCGGCAGTACAAGCAGCCAATTCTCACCTACATCCCGCCTTATGCTGAGCTCCGTGGGGGCTCATGGGTTGTCCTGGACTCCACCATCAACCCCCTGTGCATCGAGATGTATGCCGACAAAGAGAGCAGGTGGGTGTGTCACTCAGGGCCTACTCCGCAGAGCTAGTTAGACCCTCAGAGGGCTCCGTCCGGGGAAGGGCAAGAAGCTGGGCGGGCAGCGTGCACACAGAACCTTGACTCCCAGGGTGGTGGGCAGAGATAGGGAGGCCCTGGGGCTTGATGAGCTGTCAGCCTGGCCAAATCAGTGAGCTCCAGTTCTGTGAGAGACCGTCTCAAAAAGTACGGTGGAGGGCAAGGGAAGACAGCTGACATTGACCTATGACTTTCACAGGCTTACACACACACACACACACACACACACACACACACACACACAGAGTCATAATACTTGCCAAGAAATAAGAAAAAGGAGTTAGGGGCAGGAGAGCAGGGAGACCCTAGCCCCCCCCACCCCCATACCTCTCTCCTCTTCTCTGTTCAGGGGCGGTGTTCTAGAGCCAGAGGGCACTGTGGAGATTAAGTTCCGGAAGAAAGATCTGGTGAAGACCATGAGAAGGATAGACCCAGTGTGCAAGAAGCTCATGGCACAGCTGGGTAAGTGGGTCACGCAGGCCGGCACAGGCGTCAGAAAGCAGAATGAGATGGGTCACACACAGCCATCAAACCGACCCAGCCCCTTCCAGACATGTCCACAGTGAGATGTCTCGGCAAAGGGGCCAGGAATAAACATGAAATTACCTTTCAGAGCCTCTGTGTTCAGAGCACAGCCCTGTCTCTGGAGCCAGGGTGGAGCATTCCATGTGGCATCCTCTCCGCACTCATGAGCTTCGGGGCGTTCACCCCGTGATCTCACAGTTCACTGTTCCACACGTATAGCATGAGATAGCTGAAACATTTGGGGACCACGGAGAACACCAGAACTTGGATAATTATAATGTCTCTTTAGAGTACATCATGTCCTCCCTGGGCAGAGATAAATAATTTTTATCCATTGTATTTGCTTCATTCTTGATCTTTGATGCCACTCTCCCCAGATGTCCATGTGGTGGCCATGTATGTAACCGTGCAGCCCACACGTCTGTTACAGCGTGCACTTCCTTTGGGTTCACCTCTGTGATTTGGGTCTACACTTCATGACTGGGTTTGTGTGGAACTGGCATTATATCTTGAAATATCTCTTATCTTTTTTAATGATTTGTTATATTTATTGTGCATACACTGTTCTGAGCATGTTTGCCTGCAGCCAGAAGAGGGCATCAGATCTATTACAGATGGTTGTGAGCCACCATATGGTTACTGGGAATTGAACTCAGGATAGTCAGTATTCTTAACCTCTGAGCCATCTCTCCAGCCTGGTTTCTTTCCCTTTTATTACATCTATTTTGTGTGTTTGTGCATGCCCGTGCCACAGCACACGTGTGGAAGTCAGAGGACAGTTTGTGGAAACTGGTTCTCTGCTTCCACCACACGGGTCCCGGGAATCAAACCCGGATCATCAGGCTTGGCACCAAGCACCGTTCTCCAGAGTCAGCTGGCTGGCCCCTTGGGAGTCTAACGCTGGCTTTCCTTGTTATACAGTGTTGTCTTCATTCCTTACTACCCGTTTCCCCCAACAGAGCTGTGTTGGTTTGTCCCACGTGTCTGCTACCATGGAATTAATATGTCCCCACTGTTTTTACTATATATCTGCAGACAGCAGCTGAAGCCTGGGCAGGCCTGGGGCCCCCCTCCCAGGGGCTGTCTTGGGGCTTCGGGTGCACTTCTGAGGCTACAGAACTTGATTTAGAAGCAGTGTTGGCATGGCAGGCCAGACTATCACAGGGCAAGGCCTCTTGTTTGGTTTTGTGGCTTTTCAAAACAAGCAAGCAAACAAGCAAACAAACACAGGCCAACCCCACATGGCCATCTCTCACAGTCCCTGAAGTCCTGACCTGATGTCTGCTCACCTGCAGGGACAGCCCAGCTCTCTGACAAGGACCGCAAGGAGCTGGAGGGCCAGCTGAAGGCCCGAGAGGACCTGCTGTTCCCCATCTACCACCAGGTGGCAGTGCAGTTCGCTGACCTGCACGACACGCCCGGCCACATGCTGGAGAAGGGAATCATCTCGGCAAGTCCCCAGAAGCCACCAGGGACCTAGACACAGAGGAATGCATAGGGGTTTGGGATGGAGCCAAGCTGGGGCTCGGAGGGCCCTCAGGACCATTCAGTCTGAGTGTGTCAGCAGGAGCCTGCAGCCTCTCACCCCAGGGGTCTCAGGTTTTGAACATGCTGGAGTAACTTGAGTGTGTTCAGATCGCTTAGTCTGCAGCTTCTGTGAGGCTTGAAGCCTTGTTTGTGCTGACACTAGCCTGTGACTGGCTCCTAAGAGGACAGCCTCGTCCACTGGCCCGTGTCCATAGCTGGCTGGCCATTTTTCTTTGGGGAACCAACCTGAGATCGAGTTTTGTGCCAGCAGAGGTAAATGTGGACACCATTTTGATTCAGAGGCCATGCCAGGCACTGAGGGTCCTGCAGAGCCCTGCTGTGTCTCCCTCAGGAGGAGCTCGGCGCCCTATGCACTTTATCCCCGCTTCTAGGATGGGGTGGGCACACGTCAGGTAGCCAGCCTGGGGCCTAGCGCTGAGCAATTCCTGCCCCCTCCCCTTTGTGGGTGCTCAGCTGAACCTGTCCACAGGACGTGCTGGAATGGAAGACTGCACGCACCTTCTTATACTGGAGGCTGCGCCGGCTGCTGCTGGAGGCTCAGGTGAAGCAGGAGATTCTCCACGCCAGCCCCGACCTGAGCCATGAGCACACACAGTCCATGCTACGACGCTGGTTTGTGGAGACTGAGGGCCCTGTCAAGGTGGGCCTGAGCAGGGAGAAGGGAGCGGTTGCGTGCAGGCACGGGGCGTAAGGACTGCCAGCTGTGTCCCTCAGCAGCATTCCCACCTGAGGTAGACTCCACCCATTGACCCCCCAGGCCTACCAGTGGGACAGCAACCAGGTGGTGGTCCAGTGGCTGGAACAGCACTGGTCAGCCAGAGATGGCTTGCGCTCCACCATCCGTGAGAACATCAATTATCTGAAGCGGGACACTGTCCTCAAGACTATCCAGAGGTGAGCAGCATGCCTGTGGCCAGCCTCTGGCTCACTGGCCTGCCACAGTGTCAGGATCAGGCCCAGCTGTAGCCCAGGGTGATTACTCCCCCCTCCCACACACACACCAGAACTGTGGTCCATGGCTTCTTGCCTCGTAGCTAGTACCTTGTTGATTAGAAGGACCCCCATCGCAAACCCCAGGGCTGAGGATGCAGGCTCCCTCCTTGTCAGTATTTCCTAGTCTCCAAGGAGGTGGATCACAGGATTCCTGGTCCTGTTTCAGGTGTGAAGCTGGGTGGGGCTCAGGTGTATCACACCTTGGGTCACGTCACACAACCAGTGACTGGATAGGGCTGTGTCACCCTGAGGCCTTCTGCTCCCTACATCAGAATCCCCCCCACTACAGGACTATTTCCCCATCCCTCCACCCCCACCCCATTCTCTAAGTGAACATAGGTGGAGGAAGTTAGAACCCTGGGCTCTGGCCCACCCAAGAGAAACATGTCTAGACAAGGACACTGCCACCTAGAGACCACTGATCCAACTGGTGAGTGACCCACCTGTCTCTTCCCTTCCCTGTAGTCTGGTTCAGGAAAACCCAGAGGTGACCATGGACTGTGTGGCGTACCTGAGCCAGCACCTCAGCTCGGCTGAGCGGATACAGGTGGCTCAGCTGTTGTCTACCACGGAGAGCCCGGCTTCCCCCTGAGGTACTCTGGACCACGGGAATGGCCATGCGGTGGGCCTTCGCAGGACCCTGGGGCTTGTTTTGGGAAAACCCACAAAGCCATCCTGAGCACTGTACCAGCATCTTCCTGGACAAAAGGCCCCTGTGGTTCTGCCAGACAGGCGCAGCCTCCCCTTCCCTGGGAACCCTAGGGTTTGTCCCAGTGGATAACTCCGCTACATCTCTGAGGTGAACTGAACCGGGCACCCCAAGTTCTTGTGCTTTGCCTGGAATGGGGGACCAGTGTCTCGGCTCACTATCTCATCTCAAGGCACTTGCACACTGGTTCACGCTCAGCAGCTCTTGTCCTTCAACAGAATAAATGTGCTAAAGAAAACACACCAGAGAAGACCCAAGGAAACCTCTTTCTGTGACAAGGCTTATCACGATACTTAGTCACCCAAGCAAGGGCAAAAACAATTTCCTTTGTTCAATTAAGAGAATAAAATGGCATTTTGTTCTCCAAGTGGCCCTCCTGAGACAGGAAGACCGTCCTATGGACAGTGGCCCTCCTGAGACAGGAAGACCGTCCTATGGACAGTGGCCCTCCTGAGACAGGAAGACCATCCTATGGACAGTGGCCCTCCTGAGACAGGAAGACCGTCTTATGAACAGTGGCCCTCCTGAGACAGGAAGACCGTCATATGGACAGTGGCCCTCCTGAGACAGGAAGACCGTCCTATGGACGAGCTGGTTCCAAAGATGAAGAGAACAATGGGTTGGATACTTGGTGTCCGGCAGAGCTGGAGGACTCCTCGTGCCTCGGCTCCCAGGCTCTGTTAGCCTTCTCTTCCCAAGTGGAGCAAGGACTGGACCCCATGCCTCCTACAGATTGGCTACCCTTTGGGTACCAAGTACCCTCCTGCCTGAGCACAGAGAGGCTGTCCCTAAACACAGCTAGTGTTGCCACTTCGCCCCTCCACTTCCTCACCACATGCCTTGATACCGTGGCGGAGCCACTGGCTCTGGGGCTGCGCTGCAGGTACCCCAGATTTGCTCATGAAGACTGTGCCAGCACCCGCAGGCCCCACAGCGGCAGGGTCTGAGAGAGATATTCTGTGCCAGTGACAGAGGCCGCGCCGTCAGCCACCACCTACTGTCCTTCTGTGCAGTGTCTGACGGCATGGAGCATCCCCCTCGGGCTGAGGCTACAGTCACCCAGGGAACCGGCTGCAAGCCAGGCCACTTGAGGTCCCCCAGGTTAAAACAGAAAGACCCAGCCACCAGCCAGTGACAGCCCTGGCAGCTGAGGGGGGCTGGGAGGAGTGGAGATTCTGGGGGATGAAGGGCTCTTCTGGGCAAGGTCCTCTTGGCATTTGGAGGAGAGCCCAGACTCTGAGTAGCTGCTGCCCTGACCATCCACTTGAACTGAAGAGGCTGTTGGGAGATCGACAAAATAAACTATTCTTTTGAAGGAAGCCCTTTGACCTTGACTTATTCTGTGGACCAGAAAACCCTGACAGGTAGAGGGGATGGAAGGTTCTCCACTGTTCTCAAAGTCTACCTCTTTCAAACATCAGAGAACTTTGTATAAATCTCTAAGTGATGGAGGTCCAGGCTTCGCCCCCTTTCCATGCCTTCCCATCAGATGAGGGGGCATGGCAAAGCTCAGAGAGGTCAAGACATTCACCCACGGTCACACAGGGCAGACTGGGAGGTGTGTCTAGTCTGACTGCCCTTCCTTCTGTGACACAGGGCTGTGGTGTGTCCAGGCGCCTGCGCTGCTCTTGGGGACTGATTGTCTCTGCGGTTTCACCCTACACAAGAACCTTGAGCCTCCCACAGTGCTGATCCGCTCCTAGGGACCCTCAACAACTATTACTTTATTCCGGTCCATTCAGCATCTTTCTGAGGGTGGGTGCCACTGGGGAGAGAGAACCTGTCACACACACAGGGCAAGGGAGAGGCGCAGGCCTGTTGGTAATTTTTGGATCTCTGAATCAAGCCTTGCTTGAAGCCAGAGGAGGCATTAGAAACTAAATCGTTTTTGTGTTTTGTTTTAAAAAGTGCTTTCCCTAGTTCAGAGAGGACCAGCAGCCCCATCCTCAGATGGCTCAGCCCAGAGGCAGCAGTTAGTGTTTCCTAAGGCCATTCTGTGTCAGCAGATACCCAGGAAGGGCAGTAAGCCCACCCAGGCTCTGGAAGGTGGGCAGGGGAGGGGTAGGGAGAGGGAGATGGTTAGGCAGACTTCCTGTTGGGTCCCAGACATACCTAATTGCTGTCACTGTAAAGATGCTGACATTTAGCCTATGGGCAGTCAGTTGCAAACTCCATTGTCCCTGACAAGGCCAGTGCTTCCATTTTCCCCCCAGGGGACTTAGCCACTAACCCCAGGGGAAGGAAGGAAGGCCCAGCTACCACTGTGTGGACAGAGACCTTGTTGCCCAGTTCAGGCGCATACAGAGGTGGCCACTGACTGATGCCAGGCCTGGTCTTGTCCTGTGTAGTCCATGGATGAACCTGGGAGATGGAGGTTTCTCAATAAAATCTAGGCTCAGATGGTTGGGGAGTTAGCTCAGTGGTTGGGGAGTTAGCTCGGCAGTAGAGCTGAGCATGCCGCCACAGCCACTTATTCTCCGCGCTTTGACAAACTGTGAGTCTCTCAGCTGCTGCCCACTGCAAAAAGAAACCTCTCTGATGAGGGCGGGCAGCTGTGCTCACCATGGATGTATAGATAGCTGTGTCCATTTAGAAAGAAGATAGAAGTATGTTCTCCCCCGGGGTCTATCAGCTTCCCATGGTGCATGACCCAGTTAACGGTTCCAGGCCTTGAGGAGCACACCTTAAATCTGACGAGAAAGGAGCTGGTGACACCCATGACATTTATGTTACCATTGTACCTATGGGTGTATCTTGCCAGGCTGCTGTATCTCACAGGGGTTCAAACTTTAGTTGATTAGTTTTCTTGCCCAGAGTCAGCATGACGCCTTCCGGCACTGCCAAAACTAGCCAGCACAGAGAACACTTCCAGGTCAGCGCCAGCTCGATATCCCCCATGGCTGTCCTCAGCAATAAGGTCTTGCTATCAAGTTCTGGTGAGCACCCAAGAAAAAGCAATTGCCTGTATTATTTGGTTTGGGGTGTCTCTGGGACCTCACAAGCCAACTAGTCAGAGGTTGGTTACCCAAACCCGACACTTTTTTAAAGTACTTTTTATGTGCTTGCAAAAAGGAAACTTTGTACCTATTGCAATGACTCCCAGCCCCTCCCCACCATATTTTCTATCTCTGGACTTTGGAACCTCATCACTGAACTCATACTCCCTTATTTCACTTAACACGGTGTTCTCAAGCTTGCTCCATATTATGACATGTGTCATGATTTCCGTTTTTTTTAAATATTTTATTTATTATGTATACAATATTCTGTCTGTGTGTCTGCCTGCAGACCAGAAGAGGGTATCAGATCTCATTTCAGATGGTTGTGCGCCACCACATGGTTGCTGGGAATTGAACTTGGGACCTTTGGAAGAGCAGGCAATGCCCTTAACCACTGAGTCATCTCTCCAGCCCTGATTTCCATTTTTAAGGCTGAACAGTGTTCCATCATGTAGCTAGAACACATTAGTTTATGCACTGCTGTGGGAGGCTGCAGGTTGCTTCTGCCTTGTGGCTATTGTGGATAACACTGGAAGGGAGCAGAGAACATCTCTTCAGTTGGCTTTCCCATCCCGTTCCTTTGGATCAACCCGAAGTAGATCACTGCTAGCTCATACAGTAATTCTCTGCTGTCTTTCAGAAAAACCTCCGGGGTTTTCAGTACCCAGTGCTGAGGTTCCAGAGTTCTGCCTTCACATCTTTGCAGCCCTGCACATGTTTTCTGAGAGATTCCCATTTTTGTCTTGATTCAGATTATGTGCTGATAGACATCCAAAGAGATGGGAAGTGATTTCAACTCAACAGTCGCTGGCGGGGCTAGAAAGATGGTTCAGCAGGCAAGAGCACTGGCGGCTCTTCAGGGAGGACTCAGGTTTGGTGGCTGGCACCCACTTGATGCCTCACAACTGTATATAAGTCTGGTTTCAGGGGATCTGGCACCCTCTTCTGGCCTCTGCAGCTTCTATACAGATGTGGTACACACACATACATGCAAAATACCAAGACACATACACTTTTAAAAAAAATTGCTTCTAAATAGTTGGACCTTTTAACCTATTATGTCTGCTGTGACACTGTGACCACACTATCTGACAGAAACAACTGCAAACACAGGATCTACTTTGGCTTGTGATGTCAGCCCATCATAGCTGGCGAGGCAGAGCCATGGGAAGTGTGATCAAGGATGTTCACTTCTCCCTAGAGCAGGAACCAGGAACCTTCCACATCCCGGCCCTTATGACCTTCTGCCAGCCAGGCCCCAACTCATACCAGTTTCACAGTCTCCCATCATACTGCCAGCAGCTGGGAGATAAGTTCTCAAGACATGAGAGACACTCCAGGTTCACACATCACAGAGGCCAGCAGCCTGTGTCTGTGTCCGGATCCCTGATGCTCAGGGCTTTGCCTCTACTGCCTGCCCACCCACCTCCCACACTTCTCTCCTATCTCACTCAATTCCAGGTCAATAATGCTACTCCCAAGGCAGACCCAGCCTGGTGGAGACAGACCTTCCCAGAGGCAGCCAGCTCACCCTCAGCTTGGAGGAGACTGGCCCGTCCGTCCTCTTTCCTGGCTTTCTCTGAGGCTGCCCTGGGAGCTGCATCACTGTGCTAGCAATGCCCCTCGCTGTGCCGGCAATGCCCCTTGTGACTTCTTGTGCTCTTAGCCTTTGATCCTCACTCCCTTCCTTTGGCTTGTTCTTAAATTTAGCAGAGTGCTTGCTAAAAACTCAGATTGGCCGAGCATAATGGTGTGTACCTGTCATCTCAACACTGGAGAGCCTGAGACAGAAGGACCGTGAGTTCTAGGATAGCCTGGGCTTCATAGCAAGCCCCTGTGCCAAACAAAACATAAATTGTCCTTGGTCTACTTCCCCATTCATGGTCTAGAGAGTTATATTCCTTTTTTTAAAAAAAGATTTTTTTTTAATGTGCATTGATGTTTTTGCCTGCATGTGTGTCTGTATGAGGGTGTAGGGTCTTGGAACTGGAGTTACAGACAGCTGTGAGCTGCTATGTGGGTGCTGGGAATCAAACTCTGGTCCTCCAGAAGAGCAGTCAGTGCTCTTAATTGCTGAGCCATGTCTCCAGCCCTGAGAGTTGTATCTTGCCCAGAACGCTAAGGGCCCAGGAATTACTAGTCATCTATGAGCTTGGCAAGCTGTACTGGCTAATTGTTGGTTTTCTTCAGTTTGACACAGGCTACTGTCATCTGGAAAGAGGGAACCTCAATTGAGAAACTGCCTCCAACCAAACACCTCATAAATAAGTCTGGGGGCATTTTCTTGATTAGTGATTGATGTGGGGAGCTCAGCCCACTGGATGGTTAGGAGGTGCTGCATGGGTGGTCCTGGTTCTATAAGGAAGCAGGCTGAGCAGCCATGGGGAACAAGCCAGGAAGCAGCACCCTCCATGGCCTTTGCATCAGCTCCTGCCTCCAGGCTCATGCCCTGCTGGAGTTCCTGTCCTGACTTCCTCAGTGATGGACAGTGACCTGTAAGTCAAACAAATCTTTTTCTCCTCCAGTTGCTTTGCCCATGGACTTTATCACAGTGACAGAAAGCACGGCTTCTATGCTTACTCAGAGAAGCTGGCCAGTTCCAGAAGGGGGCGCATCAAGAGAGAGGCCACTGATGATGCTGGAGAGGGTCAAACACCCCTCAAGGACAGGGAAAGCAGGAAATCAGTGTCCAGAACTAAGCTGATGGCTCTGTCTCCTGATATTGCTGTTCCCTGGGCGCACTGCTGGCCGAGTAGAGGGGTATGCCAAAGGACAGGTAGGCACAGCTCGGCGGACAAAGTGCTATGAGGGTATGATGAGCAGGTGGCCACTGAGTTGCCCTGTCACATCGGCCACTCATGTGGTCTCTCTCTTGTCCTTGAACTAAGAGGCTTGGAGACCCAAGCCCTGGCATCACACCACAGGACTGTCTGAAAAGGTCTTTTGACCCCACCAGTCCACTTCCACCGGTTAGCAGGTCGCTAGCCCTTCTTTAACTCCCAGCAACTGTTGCTGGGCGAAGGGGCAGGCGCCGAAAGACCCAGGAGTCAGTCCTGGGACAGATGGGACTTCTGCCCACTTAGCTTCTCTCAGCTCCAGTGCACACCAGTAACACCAGTATGACTGCTTTTCTGTGGCTCAGTAACAGAGTAGTTTAAAAGTGGCAGGTTAATCCTTTTACTGAAGACCAGAAGTCCAGGGGTCTCACTGGGCTAAGATCATGGTATCAGCAGGGCAGAGGGATCATCAGCTAGTCACAAGAGTGCCCGGGGACATGGTGCCTCTATTGGTCGAGCCTGTGTCTCAGGGTATGGTTGATTGATAAGCCACAGCGTGGGGGCCTAGGTGCTGGTTATTTGGGCTTGTCCAAGCCACCATTTCTTCACCGGCAAAATGGGGCACAAAGTTCTAAGCCACGACCTCCCCAAGGGCTGCATGAGTTCATCCCTGGCGTAGCATGTCATGGATGATGAAAAGGCAGGAGTCTTTCTGCCACACTGTCCCCAGCTTGTAGCAGCCCCACTTGAACCTGAAGCTGGCCCATGATGACCCAGCCCCCCTCCCAAACTCTCCGAGCCACTGCTTTGGGAGAAGTTGACAATGATCTAAACTCGTTCCCACGATGCTCCCTGTCAGGTGTTCATTCTGAGGGACAGTAAATGCAGCCATGTGAATTTCATTTACTACCTCACCCCTCGGGCTCAGATTCAGTGGGAACTGGTGCCAGAGGACCAGCTTCCCATGCTGTGCACCCTTGTTTTCCTTCCCCTGCGGTCTACATGAGCCACACAGCTGCTGTTCTGCCTTTATTGACAGTAGACAGTTACTCGGAACTACACCTACAGAGTCTTGGCACTGCCCGGAGATGGGGCCTTAACACTTAAACAGCCTGATTTATGGAGGGCACTGGCACACAGCACCTAAGCAAGGCTGGCCAGGGGCTGGGTTGCAGCATCCACGGACGGGAATGCACGCACGGTGTGCTAGGTAAGGGAAGGCCTGGAAGATAGCCCTTGAACACAATGCCTTACCCTGCCCCTCCAGACAGCTGACCCACCGGCTGGTTCTTCTGAATCCTAAATGTGGGGTCAGACGTTAAGGTGGGAAAGAGCAGGCAGAGGGGGCCCCCAGCCCCCACCCCTCTTCCCAATGACCCACCTGCCTAGAGAACCCTCACTTGTAAAAACCTATCATGGAACAAGAGAACAATGCAAGAATAGACACAGGCAAGAAAAGGCAGCCAGCACCAGTAATATTCCACGCGGTACTGCTGCACAGGGTGAAGGATGCAGATGCGCAGGGCTGGAGGTTCATGTCTTCCTGCCACTAGTGTCCCACGCTTGGCAGACAGGTCTCTGCCTTTTCCTCCTCAGCCCCTCAGGCCTTAGAGAGATCCTCTCCAAACTCAGTGTCCCCAGGAGTAGATGTGAGCCATGACTGAACGCTGAGAAAAAGATCTGGCCCAGCAGGAAAAAGGCCCAGTGCTTCCCAGAAGCAAAAGTGCTTGTTCATTCTCTGAATTGCAGGGCTGCGGGAGCCTGCCGGGGTCTGTCTGAATCACAGGGCTGCAGGAGCCTGCCGGAGCTGCCTGAGCAGGCTGAAAATGTGATTCGTGGTCACCAGGAAGTTAGGATTGCTGAGTGGTGGGGGATCTGCCAAGAGTCTTATTCCAGGGACCTCACCTGGGGTCATAATAAATATAAATAAATTTACACATGGTCCTAGTGGTCAGTATGGTCCTGGAAACTCCAGGAGTAGTGGGCAGGAGCCCATGGAAGGGGTCAACTGTCTCACCTCCAAGGCAGGTCCAGCCTTGGGCCATGCTCTGAGGCACCAGCAGAGGTTACTTTCCTGGGAGAACATGTGTGATGACAGCGTTCCCTCCTGAGTCTCTGTGATACACCACTGTGTCCCAAGGTGAGTGGTTAACCACCCAGGGCCTTCCAGCACTCTGCTAAAGAGAGCCAGACTTCAAGACCACGCAGCCCTGTCTCAGAACCTCCAGCAGAAGGGGAGGTGAGGTGCTTGCCACTCCCCCATATTCTGACTTGGGTGCCCCGGATGTGTCCCGTGGTAGCATGGGGAGAGCAGGAAGAACTAAGCATAGTCACTTCCTTGTCAACCAGCAGCCGGAGACACTGTTGAGGCCGCGGTGCCTTTCTCCAGGCCGGCCGTTCACAGCAGAGCTATGGGTTTATTCCCTGGAGTGCCCAGGTACTGAGCAGAGGTGGCCACCGCCGGCGCCACACTGTCTGGGGTGGAGTATGCAGCATAGAGACCGGTCACCTGCACATCAGGGAAGGACTGGTTGCTGCTGCCAGAGACAGGAGTCAGGCTTGGGGCCCCCAGGTCACAGCCAAGTGGGGAGTCTCCGAAGGCCCCCAGAGTCTCCAGGCTAAAGCTGTCTTCCTTCACCTCTTCCCAAAGGTTACCTTGCAAAGACAAAAAAAAAATCATTTGGGCAAACTGGCTTAGGGCCAAACAGCCCTGAATTCAAATTCCCTTAGGGAAAGAGGCAAAGATAGTGTGTGGTTTTGAGGTTTTGCTTTGTTACTAAGAGTGGAGAGGAAGTGGAGTTCCAACCCTGGTCTTCCTCCTACTGCTGTGTGTCCCTGGGAAAGCCACTTTAGTCTCTGAGCTGTGTCATAAGGTAGAGATGATCCAAACGCCCACCTCTGAGGTGAGACCAGAGATCATGAGTGGAAAGGATTGGGTTCTTATTGGGCGGCATCACCAAGATCAAAGCCACTTCCCCTTCCAGTTTGACTCTCTCTGGTCCAGGGAGAGAAGAGCAGGGAGGTGGCACATGCCATGCAACTGTGACAGATCTCTCGGCTGATTCTCCCTACTGGGGGACAGGACATGAGCCGGGCATCCCTGTTGGAGGTCAGGTGAGTTGGGTGCCTTCGCTGAAGCACACAGTACCCTGGTTGGTTCTTGGATGAGTCTGTCAACTCATTCTCTCACCTCTGACCTACCGAAGGGGGCACTGTGCCATAGTGTAACCTCCCCCTGCCAACTTAGCATGCGTAACTCAGAAGCAATTACTGAAAAAAGTTTGAATAGTAGGCTCAAATCCTAGATCTGTCAGTGAGTGGCCAGGGGACTTAGGCTGGTGATAATTTGACTTCTCTTTGCTTCAGTGGCCTCATCAGAACAAGGACATGAGATGGCAGGGCTTTGGGACTATAGCAGATCATGCCTCAGAAGCCCTTGGCTGGTATACAGCAGGAGCTTAGTAAGTGTTTAATATGTGGGGTGCAGGCAGACTGCTGCTGGGCCCCCATCTCTGGCTCCAACCCCATCCCACCCCCATCTCTTGCATCTCACCCTGGAGAGCAAAGTCCATGATGCTGGGGTCCAGGGCGTCCACCTCCATGTTCATGTCGGTGCTGATGTTGAGGAAATCTCCAGGAGGCCTACCCATGGCTGGCTGGGGGAGAGGCCCTGGGCTGGGTAGGGCATGAAGAGGGGGGGACTGGGCTGGTGCCGGTGAGTCTGGGGCCAGCTGTGCCTGTGCCTGGAGCTGGTGGTGCAGGGGGACTGACTGCAGGGACAGGCTCATCAGTGGCTTTGGTGGGAGTTGGGAGATGGTCAGGCAGCTGTGGGCCATTGTGGTGGCGTGAGTCAGCACGGGGGCCTCAGGTTCCCCGGGTTTGCCAGGACGCCGGCAGCCTTCCGGACGGTCTGAAATAAGCTTGTCCAGCTCCTCTGCAGACAAGTAAGAAATGTCACTCAGAAGCCCCTGCTGTCACCAGGCCCTAAGTGCCTGTGCCACCACCCATGTGAATTGAGCAACCGTCTTACGACTGTCTCCTCTTCTATGAGATGGCTATGGAGATGCGATGTCATCTCAAGCCATTAAAGGCAGGAGTGAGAGTTGCCATTAGATCCTAACAGCCCCTCCCCTCCAGATAGGACCTAACAGCACAGATCTGTGGCCCAGAGACTTGAACTGAACTCTCGCCAGCCCCTCGGGAGGGACGAAGGCCTCAGGAGACAGCCAGCTTATGGAGATCATCACTCTATGTACAGAAACAACACTGACAATCATTGCTGTGGGCTAAGAGCTGGATCCCTTTCCATGGGAATGGACAGAAGCAAAGGGCAGACATCACCCTTTTCTAAACAATGTGTGTGCACCACAGAGCACATGCCAAGGTCAGAATACAGTCTCAGGCATGGGGCTTTGCCTTCTGTCTTCCTTGAGACAGGTTATCCCGTGGCTGGCTCACCCTTCTCCACCACCCATCTTGCCAAAAGGAGCTCTGGGATTACTGATACGTGCTACCACACCTGCCTTTACCTGGATCCTGGGGATTTGAACTCTGGTCCTCGCATTGAAGTATGTGTTTTTCCCACTCAGTCATGGCCCCAGCCCCAGAAATCACTCCTGTTTGGACTCCTTTGTCTCTTTGGATGCAGCACAATGCTGATACTGGACCATAAAGGGCCTAAGATCTAGCTGGACCACTAGAGAGATGAGACTCTAGAAGGCCCAGGATCCCACAGCAAGCACAGGAGCCCTGGGATGAGTACTAGGCTGGGCCCTCCTGCCCTTTCTGCCAAACCCTTCTCCCTCTCACTCAGTGGAGCACTGCTGCCCCACCCCAGCCCTGTCACTTGGACCTGAAGTCACCACTTCAGCTAGATTGTCTGACCAGTGAGCCCCAGGGAGCCTCCCATCTCTCCCCAGCACAGGGCTCACAGACACATGGTGCCACGCCTGGCTTTTACATAAGATATTCTCTCTCTCCCTCCCTCTCTTCCCTTCTTTCTCCCTCCCCCTCCTCTCTCTCTCTCTCTCTCTCTCTCTCTCTCTCTCTCTCTGCCACATGTGTATGGGTCCCAGCAGAGGCCAGAAAATAAAATGCAAGTACCCTTTATCTGGAGCTACAGACAGTTGTGAACGGCCCGGTGTGGGTGCTAAGAACTGAATTTTCATCCTTTGTAAAACCGAGAACTGCTCTTAGCCACCCGGCCGTTCTCCAACCCTCTGATTATTTCAAACATCCATTCTGATGCCATCCTAGAACTGTGGAGTGAGATGGCAGATTCAACAGATTTCATGGTTCTCAGCTTTTAGATGGGGCAGGGAGCCCTGGGAGGCTGTGAGCAGTGGGCGGGGCTCACCTGGGTTGGCCATGCTGCGGTGGATAGCCGCAAGGTCCTTCCTCTTCCATTTGTGCATCTCCTCCTCCATTTTGTCGATGCGTGCCAGGTTCAGGGCCCACAGGCAGCCCTTGCGTGACGAGCCACTGGATTTGGTTTCCACCTTCTCGAAGCATTTGTTCAGTGACAGGTTGTGCCTTACTGAATTCTTCCAGCCATCAGGGGCCGTCTGTGGGGACACATGGGTACGCGGTAGGCCTGAGCTGTAGGGCTCAGAGTGTGGTTGAGTTCAGTGCAGAGGCCCAGAGGGGGAGGCAGGCGGCTCCAGCCCTACCCCACCCTGGTCAGAGCCCTCACCTTGAAGTAGGGGAAGTGCTCCTTCATGAAGCTGTAGATCTCACTCACCGGCAGGCTGCCGGTCTTGCTGCTCTTTAAGGCCATGGCAATCAGACAGCTGGGACCAGAGACGGGGCCACAAACAGGCCTCAGGTGACAGCCTAGGTCCCCTCTGCTGGTGCCAACCCCTCTGCACTCCTGGGCCTGCACCCGTCCCTTCCTGACCCTTCTCCCAACTCAGTCACTGCAGTGAGCTGAGAAATTACTCTGGCCTTTTGACCCCACTCCCATAGACGTCACCCAAGATGCTTCCTCCCCCACCCCATCGCAGAACCCCAAGATAAACACGCCCATTTCTGTGAATGACTTTTTTGAAACAGGCTCGGAGAGGCCAAGCCACACAGTCGGTGAGGATGGAGAACCAGAGAGTCTGATGCGGGGTCAGCTGGCCACATGGCAGGCCCTCCCAAGAGTGGGGTCCCGCCTGGGAGTTCCCTTGGGAGTCAGGTCACCTTTCCTATCTGCCTAAGATGCCCCAATGGCAGGCGTTGTGCCCTCCCTCTGGGTAGTCAGACCTCACCTGTAGGAGTAGATGGGTTTGGGGTAGTGTTTGGGGTGAGGCTCCTGAGATGAATGTACTGCCATGTGGGCTTGTGGGTAGGAAGATCGCGCTGCGAATGGAGAGCTGTAGAGGCCTGCAGGCGGGCACTTCACCGGAAGGGGCGGGGCCAGGCAGCAGAGAGAAAACATGGGGAGACAATACAGAGCGGAGTCACCAACCCCAGCCCAGTTTCTAACAGCAAGGTTTAAACACAGAAGATGCCCCTGTGATCCCAACAAGGCATGAATGGCGCAACAGCCTAGGCATGGAGGGAGCCTTATCCGTGGGAGCCCAAGGTGTAAGCGGAGCTTCAGAGAGTGAGTCTTGTCTCTGAGCCTGTGGTACCTGCTGGGACCCCAGGGGCAGAGGGAACTGGAGTTGGGTGGCAGGAGAATACAGGTGTGGCACTTCCTGTAGGCCCGACGATGACCGGCCTCCTATGGGGAACTGGTTCATCTGCTCAGCCTGGAGAGGACACAGAAGATCAGGGAGCGACAGTCACCCCCCTCTTTCCCAGCCATGTGGTGATACTTACCCTAGCTCTGTGGCCGCCTATGGGGTCCAAACCCAGCATGCCTCTGGGGGCCATGGCAGCTTGGCCACGGAGCTGGGGACGTGGGGTTGCACCCACATTCAGGTCTGCTGCCCCAGCCAAGGCACCTGTAGGAGGAAGGTACAGAGAAGCTGGAAATAGTGGCCACAGTGGGGGATGGGGGCCAGCCTCCACCCCATCACCAGGCACACAGCAAGTGCTTCCAAATCACTTTTCTGGAATGTGGTAGTTAGTAGTGGGGTTCCTATACCCTGTGTAATCTGGCCAGCCTCAGTGTCCCCATTTCTACTGACCTCTTATCTATTTACAAAGTTGTATGGTTAAGTGAGATGCTGCCTACCAAATGCTTAGCACGTGATTAGGCACATGATAAAATCCCGATTAACATAAGCCAATAGTGACAATGATGATAGACTACATTGGTTCCTGTCCTTTGTGAGCTAAAACACCAATTTATTTTTCATCTCCTCAAAAGCTTCATGTTCCTTGAGAACTCTAGATTTAGATATAAATACTTTTGTCTCCCTCTTCTTCCCTGAAGCCCTGCTAGTCTGCCAAAGATTAGGCTAAGAATAACAGATGTGCATCTGTTTCCAGTGCTGGGCCTGTGGCAGACATTACTAATCCATCACAGATTCTCATTGCACTGGCTCTAATCAAGTAAAAGTGACCTGTAAGAGGCTGTTAGGTTCTGGCTTATTTTACCATGTACCAAATTCCAACAGCTTTAAGATGTCTCCTTACAGGACCATTGGCTCCTGTAAGAATAGTTTTGTTCATGTTCCCTGAAGATGAGGAATCTGATCTGATCAGAGGGGCAGGTACATCCCAGTGTTGCATAGCTGTCTTCTGGAGTTCTATATTAGAGCTAGAAAACTGACCAGCAGGCTGAACCTGGCCCATAGCCTGATTTGTCTATAAAGTTTTATTAGCACACATCCATTTGTTTACATATAGTCTGTGGCTGGGGCGACATCAGTACTGAATAGCTTTGACTTATACGTTAGGAATTAAAAAGCTTAAAGTATTCTATTTCCAGCAAAGGTACGGCAGAGCACGCCTATAATTCCAGCACTTGGGAAGCTGAGGAAGAGGATCTGGAGTTCATAGCCAGCCTAGGGTATTAGGGAAACCTTGTCTCAAAAGTAAATATTTCCTGGTCCTTATGGGAAGACATAACATTTGCTTGAGGAGCCGTCCTGCTGGACACTGATGGCCAACTCTGCCCTTCCTCATGAGGAGCCGTCCTGCTGGACACTGATGGCCACCTCTGCCCTGTTCTCATGAGGAGCCGTCCTGCTGGACACTGATGGCCACCTCTGCCCTGTTCTCATGAGGAGCCGTCCTCCCAGACACTGATGGCTATCTCTGCCCTGTTCTCATGAGGAGCCGTCCTCCCAGACACTGATGGCTATCTCTGCCCTGTTCTTAGGAGGCAGTGGCTTCTCTGACATCGTTCTCATCAATGCTGTCTTCTATCCACTTCCTTTGATTACAACTTCCTGTCATTTTCGGAGCCCCTACTAGGTGCCAAGATTCTCTCAGAATCTTCTACAACAGAAGACAGTAGACTTGTTTTCTGAAGGGTCAGACAGCAAAGGCCTCACCAGCCACCTGGCCTGTTGTCTTCATTTTCTTACAACCTTCAGAAGATCTAACCCCCACTTTAACACCTGCCAGGACAGGCCTTGGCTTGCGCTTAGCCCACCCCGAGTTTGCTGGCAGTGTGAAGGGTCTGAGATGCCCCATGTGTCTTCTCTGGGGCTTGGCATATCACTAAGGAGGTGTGGACCTGCTCCCATGTTACAGATATGACCAGAGAGATCAGAGTGCCAGGGGCCTCTAGCCCTCAGCGGGCTGGTGGCCAGGGCCACCTACCCTGTTTGAGCCTACCTGGGTGTGGATGTGGCGCACCGGGGCTGCCCAGGTCTACCCGTCCGCTTGCCATCTGCTGCAGTCGAGGCACGTCCACAGCTGTGAGCCAGGACAGCGACTGAAGGTCCCCGGGGAGGCCATCATCACCCATGGGAGGCAGGAGCCTGTTCCAAAAACCAAAACCTCAAATCCAGAACTTACTGAGCACTTCCATGATGCCACGGTAGAAAACTCCACAACCTGGCTCATTTGAGGGGTCACCGTCCAAATGTGGGTACCATGAAAACAGTGAATATAAATTCCCTCATGCCGGCCATGTGAGACACACAGACACCCGGGAATTCCATCTTCAGTCTTTGGCCCCTCTGCAAAGATGGCTCACTCACTGTGAATACCTCAACACCCCCCAACTGCCAAATTGAAATTTAAACACTTCTGGTCCCAAACACTTGGATAAGGTATCTGCATACTGTGTCCCCTTTTCCATATGGAAAACCGAGGTTCAGTACAACGAATCACTTGGTCAAGGCCACTCAGCACAGCACAGCCTGCAGCCAGGGCTCTTTCCTCAGCAGGCTGACAAATACATCCATGAGGTGCAGATATTCTCTGCGAAAGATGCTGTGCTGGGCAGGAACTCCAACAAGGGGAGGACTCTGGGATCCCTGAAGTCCCAGGTGCCGTGTGGCCAACAGTTTTGTGGTGGCACCTTGAGTACTCTGTCCTGGGATGCCCACATCTCATCAGTGCCAGGAGCTGTCTGCTCTATCGCCAAGAGACTACAGCCTCCAGCCCACACACAAGTTCAGACCAGAGTAAGACAGGGGCTCGGGAAGAGCAGAGTAAGAGGGGACTTGTGCCCTGGAACCACAGCCTCTAGGTTCCTCCTGCACCTGTGGGGGTCCCTACCAGCCTCTCCCTCCCTTCCCATCTCTGCTCTCTTGTGTTTTAGAGCCACGGTTAGTGTTGCCATAGCTGCCACTGCTCAGTTGTCTTAGGCCTGGGCCATCAGCCCACGAAGCCACTATCAGGTGACTATTGGCTACCTTGGCCATTGGCTGCCTCATAGAAAAACAGGGCCTAGAAATCATTTGAGAACTAGCTGGTCCATGTCAGCGGCAACAGTTGGCCCGGCTGCTGTCCCCTGGTGGCCCATTGTGCCACAAACGACTGTTGCCCTGCAGCACGTGGCCCCCATTGTTCTGGGTCTCAGTGCTATTGTTTCTGTGGTTTCTGCCTGCCATCACTTTGGCCTGCTCATAATTCTATCTGACTGGCAGTCCTGGCCCTGGCCTGGGCCATGCCATCTGTCCCCTAGGCTCTCAGAGACTTTGGCGTGAAGGGAAGGGGTTGACCCCACTCTTGTCCTCACCCCACAGCCAGCCAGCTTCCCCAGGAAGGCTGTGAGAGCCCCATTCCTTCCCAATTGCCTGTGCTACTCTGTTTAGGACAGGGGGGTGGAGAGGTGCCCTGTTGTCTGCTCTCACAAGGTGGGAAACCCTGCCAGGCTCCAGGAACCTGCCAGGAGCAAATCTAGGAAGCGGTGCACAGCGGCAGAGGCTCAAGCTCGGGATTCTAATCCTGGATTCCCTTAAATCACTCTCTTTAACCTCTCTGAGTCTTGGCTTTAATCCGTAAATCACAGACAACTGTCCCCTGTCAAGCCTGTGTGACACTGGTTCCCAACAGGAGCCTGGTCTCTCTTGGGGCCATTAACACCAACATCAGCATCACAATTAAGAATAGCCCTGCTCAGAACCAGAAAACACACAACCCAACCAATGCCACTAACCTCTTCTACTTACTGAGATGCCCTTAAAGGCAGACCCCGTGCTGTCCCCATTTTACATATGGAGAAACTGAGTCCCTGGGCTGTCTGTCCTTGGGTCCTGAGCTGTCTCCCATGGAGTGAAGACTGACAGAGACAATCTCATAGGTGCCTCACCGCAGCAGAACAGGTGATGGGCGGGGTTGGTGCTGTCCCGGAGGTGGTCCCAACTTCCCTGTATTCTTTTGTCCACAGTGTGCCCAGCTGCCACCCAAACAGCCTGGACTCTGCTTTTCTGCCTTTGCTGTTCTCCGAGGGCCCGACTCTTGCTTTTCCTCCGTTCTGGAGACTATCCTACCATCCTAATTGCCTTCTGGGTATTTCACCACACAAGCCCCTCACTGAGCTCTAAAATGGTCCAGGAAGGGACAGCCACACCATGGTCCCAGTCTCAGCCAGGCCTGGTTCGGATCATTAGGGCTCCTGGCTCCTCTTGGATGAGTCTTCCTCTTTCTGCAGTTACCCCATCCATGCCTCAGCTCTGTTGACGTCTGCCCTGGGTGTTCCCCACCGTTCCTCAGCTGTCTACCCTAGCCCTCCTGGGGCTCACTAAGGACCCGGATCCCCCCCCCCCCCCCCCCGTGTGCAGTCAATGCAGGCTTTATGTACCCACGGGACTGGTAGAAACAGGCTGAGCCCAGGTCACTGACCCCAAGAAAGGCACGAGAGTGACAACAGAATCTGGCTCTGCTAGAGGTGTCCTCTGCCCCCATGAATTCCTTGTCTCTGAGTACCAGGAGGGCCACAGATAGAAGAACACCTTACTGTACAAACGGGGAAACTGAGGCTAGCACAGTAAAAGTCTCTTTGCATGCAACTGAGGCGACAAGGACTTAAATCCGGTTTCTGCTGTGCTTTTTATCTTCACCAAATGAGACAGTATGCAGCCACCTTTTGGCACAATTCTCCATTCTTGGGGGTCTGCTATTCATTTTAGGGGTCTGGGACACCCCTGTTGCCTCAGGCATGTAAAAGGCCATCTGCTCCTTCCTTTCCCCAACCCCCAGCCAGAATGTCTAAGTGTGTCAGCGCTGGTCGGCCTGGCCAACCCTGCCGCAGTCCCTTGAAGGGGAGCACTGTGGCAGGAGTCCGCTAGCTCCAAGCCCTGTCCCCTCCTCTCTTCAGCACACAGGGACCAGGAACTGATTGATGCATGGGAAGACGAAGGAATGGACTGTCCTCAGTGTCCAGTCGAGGAACACGTAGGGGGACCCCTCTTCACATGCAGAGTCCCCAGACTTCTTCCTCACAAACGCCTCTGTCTCCCCATTCAGAAGGCACCCATGCCCAGCCTCGCTTCCTCCCGGTGCTTCATAGAGTGTAAATATGGACTCCTGGCTTTGGGAACGACCTTTGGCTTCCTGCCACCAGACCTCAGAACACTTATTCCCTAACCGTGGTTTCCTGAACTGTAAAGGGGTGTGGGTGAGAATTGTGACATCTCAGACCCACAGAGCTGGTTTGGAAGGATGGTGGAGAGGTGGTTTGGGATCTTTCTTGAGAGTGCATTCAGACTGAGAGCAAGCAGCTATGACCTCGCTCCATGTAACTTTTCCCTCTGCCGGACAAAGATGGGATGTGAGAATAAAGAAGGCAGTGAAAACCTGGCCTGGCCGTGGGGCCTTGCAGGTCTGATTCTCAGGGAGGAAAAACCCTGGGGTCCTTGTCCCTGATGCCCACATGCCTCCCAGCTCCAGGGGCGCAGAGAAGAAAACACCCAAGACCAGCTCTTCCCACCGGTGTCCCTCCCCCCACTGCCCCTCCCCCCACTCTCCCTTTTGAGGCTCTGGATGAAGTCCTGGCCTCATGCTTCCTGTTGGGTGAAGTCATGTGCTTCTGAACCTTCTAAGCCTTAGTTTGCACATCTGAATAATGGGGATGACAGCCTTGGAGGCTAAGTGTCCTTTCTCTTCCTCCCAGCCCTCTAGTGGGGCAGCCAGGGTCTCTGCATCCCACTGACCCATCTTGTTCCCACATGCTCACCGTCCCGCCCCCCCCCCCCGACTACCGTGTCCCTGCTGCATAACAGCAGGGTTTTCGGGGTTGGGACTCGGGTACCTGCAGTTAATGCTCACCCCATGTTTCCTCTTACACGCAGGTGACTCCCAAACACCTTGTCCTGGGGAGCTGAGTCACCCTCTGGCTGACTGGGTGACCTCATTCTTACCCAGGAGTAGTGTGTGGTGGGCCCTGAGGGACACTGTGGGTCCCTGGGTGGGGTGGATGTCACTGCCCCCGCCTCCAACGACTACTTATTTTCTTTGGGGCCCTGCCTTTTGCTCACTCATAGGGTGCGCCTCTCCTTGCTGTCTCCGTGTGATCTGACCTCCCTGTCAGCACCCATGTCTCTGAACCCCAGAGTTAGTCCCATAGTTGTCTACAAACCTCTGTTCTCTTGAGCCCTGCTAGGTCCCCAGCTGAGGCAGGCACCACACAGTTTTCTGGGGACCCTGGCGGTCTAGAGGACTGGGAAGGCTAGGACAGGAGCTGAGCTTCCTACCGGGTGCAGGTAGCCCCAGGAGCCCCCACTACTGAAGCAAGAAACTTTGTCTTCTCTATAGGAAGAGTCACAGAGCCCAGGAGAGATCTCTGCACACAGTAGACACTCAACGTAAACGCACCCCTCTTTCCAGACATTCAGCTCCTACTCTCTTAGCCAAGCAGGGTGACAGACCCAGGTATCCCCATGGCAACAGTTCATCTTGATCTTACAGCCTGGCCCCCACCCTCCTGGGCATGGCTGGCGAGAAACTGTTACACAAACTGTTCTTGTCTCCAGGATTAAGCTTCTGAGGACTGTGTTTACCCAGCTTACATATCTTTTGTCATAGCTTTCAGACGGTTTACAGAAAAAAAAATTAAATGCTATTTAGCATGCTCAGAAATTCCCGGAAACACAAGAGAAGGCAGACTGTGGTATCATGTGATCTGAGGAGAGAGGCGGGTGTTGTGTGTGTGTATACATGCATATGTATGTGCATTTTGGGGAGTAGCATGACTGGGTCCCAGCAAGGCTACTTCTCTCCCTTGTCTAAACAGTAGCTGGGCTGCTATTAGTGTACTGACCTTGAGGATGGAACATGTAAAGGTGATGAGATGCTAGTGCCCCTGCAAGTCTACTCAGAGGTTACGAATGGTGGGTGGTTCAGTGCTCCACCCGCACACACAGCGCAAGCACAGGGGACACACAGTGCACACGCACAGCACACACACAGGGCATACACAGTGCACACACAGCACACACACAGGGGACACATAGCACACGCAGGGCATACACAGTGCACACACAGCACATACACAGGGGACACATAGCACACACAGGTGATACACAGTGCACACACAGCACACACAGAGGACACACAGGGCACACAATGCACACACAGGGGACACAGCGCACACATAGCGCACATGCGGAGGACACACAGCACACACACAGAGCATACACAGTGCACACACAGCACACACACAGGGCACACACAGAGGACACAAAGGGCATACACAGGGCATACACAGCGTACATACAGCACACACACAGAGCACACACAGCACACACACAAGGCACACACAACACACACACAGGGCACACACAGGGCATACACAGCGCACACACAGTGTACATACAGCACACACAAGGGACACACAGTACACACACAGGGGACACACAGTGCACACACAGGGCATACACAACACACAATGCACACACAGTGCACACACGGGACACAGCACACACACAGCGCACAAGGGGCTCTTGAACTATGCTGTATTTGTCTGCTCACCCATCCATCCAGTCAACTCTGAACCAGCCATCCTCTCCCCATTGAAGAAAACCAGTGTGTGCACGTGCGTGCATGTGTGTGTGTGTGTGTAGGGGCACTTCCCTTCCTAGATCACTTCCTTTTTTAGGGCAGACCCTGACATTTTGGGAAGTCAATGATCAGGGCAAGGACTCTCCTTGGGGTACCGTGAGTGGGTGTGAGCCTAGAATACACCAGTGCATCTTCCTTGTTCATCTCCGACTTTGTGGAGGGAACGTCTGGGTTCTCTGAGCTAAGTTCCAAAAGTTGAGGCAACTGCTCAGGATTTTTTCCCTTCTTCCTCTCCCCAAATATAAGCCTGAAGGCAAGGGCTGCCACCTAGTTTTCTTGTCTGTAGTTGGCGGTGGAGCCAGGATCATCCCTGCAAGGATAACGTGAGGAGTGTATTTGCTGGGACTGAGAAAGCACCTAGCCCTAGTACCCAGGAGGTATTAAGAATTCAGCACTCTGGGAGTGGACACCCCCGCCCCCCAGCCATTGATGCTCAAGGCTGCTCAGAGACAGAGCTGCACTCTGGCTGCTCTGGTGTCAACTACTAGGAATAGGAACTAGAGACTGCTGACTTCCAGGCCTCGGCCACAGACCCCTGACAGCTGGCCCAGAAGTGGGCCGTTGGCTGCAGCCAGCAACGCCCTCCGGGAATGTGGCCATTGATAGTTAACTAACGGCTAAACTAGCCCCAGGGGGATGGAGCACCAGGCAGCTGCTTGTGGCCTGCACAGGGCCCCAGAGGTGAGTGGATTCACAGCCTTGAGATCCAATCCTCAGAGTAGTCCCTGGAGACATAGGAGTGCAAATGAGAAACCCACAGACTTCTCCTGTGCTGTTATTCAGAGAGAAAAATGGGAGCTGTTGGAAGCAGACTCCCTGTGCAGAGCAACACAAATCCCATGCCAGGCGGAAGTCCTATCCCAGGCTGGCTCACCACCCCCTTGCCAGCCTGCAGCATGCACCCCCACACACCCAGCAGCCTGCTAATTGGTTCTCAGAGGTTCTATTTCACAGAGGATCAGAGAGGGTAGTAATAAAGTGTCTGGAGGGGGTCACACAGCAGCGAGGTAAGGTATTCTTTACCAAGGAATGTGGGACTAGGGGAACACTGATCGTGGGGTGTGTGGCAACTTCAGGCTTGAGTCCCCACTAGGCCTGTCACTTTCACGTCATCTTGCTAAAGCATTTACCCTGTCTAATCCCTGGATTCATTCCCTCACTAGGCTGGCACAGGAATGCTACCCTCGCAGGATGCTTTGGGGACAGCTGGTCACCACGTATGCTGTGGATCTGCTGCAGAAGAGATGATGGCCCGAGGCAGAGGCCTCCATAGTTGCAGTGAAGGTTGAGTGTTTTGCCGTCTGGATGTCTTAGCATCCAATGCAAGGGTGTGCGTGGCTGCAGGTGGAAAGGGTGTGCATGGCTGCAGGTGGGAAGGGTGTGCGTGGCTGCAGGTGGGAAGGGTGTGCATGGCTGCAGGTGGGAAGGGTGTGCGTGGCTGCAGGTGAGAAGGGTGTGCATGGCTGCAGGTGGGAAGGGTGTGCAAGGCTGCAGGTGGGAAGGGTGTGCGTGGCTGCAGGTGGGAAGGGTGTGCGTGGCTGCAGGTGGGAAGGGTGTGCAAGGCTGCAGGTGGGAAGGGTGCAGGAGGGAAGGGTGCGCGTGGCTGCAGGTGGGAAGGGTGCGCGTGGCTGCAGGTGGGAAGGGTGTGCGTGGCTGCAGGTGGGAAGGGTGTGCCGGGCTGGGCCCAGGAACCTCTGGATTCAGAGCTGACAGAACTGCACCTGCTTCTAGTCCCTGCTGCCAGCTGGTCAGTGAGAAGGCCACACCTGCCAGCCCCTCCGTGGGAGTTCTCTGTCTTCTCCTGGCTTTAGAATAGGCCAGTGCACAGGGCTGTAGGCAGTTTTTGGGTTGCACTGGCCTGGACATGTATCCCGAGCCTCAGGGGAGCCTCTGTTAGGTGACACATGTGGGTCCCAATTCAGATTCAATCTCCACACTCCCCACAGGCCCTCTGTGGTTCTGAAGCCCACACAGTCCAGTGTGGCCATGTCGGAAGCAGCAGTAACAACTAGTTAAACAGCCCAGCTCGGCAAGCTTTGTCATTAATCTTTGTGGCAGCCTAATTTTAATTTTTTTATTATTTGGGGGAACATTCATATCAGGGCACGTGCGTGGGGATCGGAGGACCATTCTGTGGAGTCAGCTATCTCTTCCCACCTTTTCCATGGCTTCCGTGGAACTTGGTTCACTAGCTTGCACCACGAGTGTCTTTATCTACTGAGCCTTCTCACTGACTCCCAGTCCTGCTCACTTTAAAGACAAGGATCTAAGACATGGGACTCAGCAGCAGCAGGCCCAGGGACTGGCATGTGCCTAACTAACAGTCTCCATCCTACCCCCTTTCCTGACCTTTCTGGACTCTATGCAGCGGGAACCAGAGTCCATGCCTTTGAGCTCTTCCATCCAGCCCTGGGGAGAACTAGGCTTGCAGGTTTTCCCCCTTGGAGGGCAGTGGTGGACCTGTCCGAGTATGTGCCAGGCCTGCCGGGTGTCTGTTAACTTTTAGTAGTTTTATTGTCCATTGTATTAAGCCAATGAGGGCCCAAAGGTGATGTGACCCAAAAGCATCATACCACTGGCAAGTGGCCAAGCCAGAGATGACTGGTCGGTTGCTATAGCAACCCCCGTGCTGTGGGTGCCATTTATTGTCATTTTACAGAAGAAGAAACTGAGGTTTAGAAAGTGCCAGAGAAGCTGGGTTCACCCAAGCCAAAGATGCTCACACACACCCCACCCATGATTATTTACCTCTAATAGCAAGTAGGAAGCCAGTGACATAGGCTGTGTGATGCTGGCCTCAGTTTCCTCACCTAGGTGGAGAGCTCAGCAGAGGCTGGGAATGGTGCATACAGGAACTGCCTTTGCACTTGGGCCAGGTGCCACACACACACACACACACACACACACACACACACACACCATCTTTGGCCTCTTTTGTGTCCAGAAGTAGCCTTCTAATTGGAGGCTGCTTGCTGCCTCAATAGGCCTGCTGGTGCCACAGTGACCCCAGGGCCACACAGCCCCTGGATAAACAGGGTTGATCTGAGGTGACAGCCCGTCCTCCCAGGGCAGCCCTCATCCTGGCCCCACTCCTCCACCAAGGCACCCTGGGAACCAGGTCAGGCTACTCCATCTCAGGGAAGAGAAGCTCACAGAGGACCTTGGCCATTCCTTCTCCTCCCTCCCAACGGCTGTGCACACTTACTGAGCTCCTCTCTGGGTGTCAGTTCTCTCATCGGTAAAGGAGGTTTTGTTTTGTTTTGGTGTTTGACTGAACCTCCGATGCCTTTCCCACAAAGGGACAAGGCCCATTAAGGCTCCCCGACCCTCACCTGAACTTTGGTTCTGTTTGAAAACTTTACTCGGGCTTCACTTCCAGAGCTCAAAAGAGATCCTGTGCTCATCTATCACAACAGCGTCATTTCTTTACAGGAGGAGAAAACAGGGGGCACTTGGCTTGCTAAAGATCACACAGGCTGGTTAAGAACTCATGAGCTCTGACCTACAACCTCCTAACACCTACGGAGGGTGGAAGCCAGTTTTCCCAGGACCCTGCTGGGGTCACTGGGTGGGAAGCTGCTGCTGTCACCAGGCTGCCCAAGGTCTAGCCCAGGCGAGACTTCCCCTTAGAGGGGACCCACAACTGCAGAGAGGCTCTCTGAAGTGAATGAAGACTTCCTAGCATCCAGGCAGCAGGAGCCTCGGCAACCACACAGACGCTGCAGCTCACCTGTATTCCTGCGGAGAGCGGTGGTGGCTGAGCCCCGAGCTTCTGATCATTCCCGACGCTTTGGGAGGAATGTCACTCTCTATCATCTCCTTAGAGGGGGAAAACACACACACACACACACACACACAACACACAAAGTTCCCATTAGCACTGATGTAGGCAGGCTGAGACCCACAGTTCCCCAGAGTCAGAAGCGACTCAAAATCCCAGGAAAATCTTATAGGAGTTTAAAAGCCAAGTGAAAAGAATGGGTGAAATTCCAACTTCTTTCAGATTCGAGGGGGAGGGGGAGTCCCTAAATGGAAACGTCAAGCTTTGGAAAGCGCTGGCAAAATCGAAACCCGAACTCTGTTTGCTTCTGAACCCCATCTCCACCGCTATTGAGCTATGATCAGCTTAAAAATGCACGCTCATCAGCAAAGTGGGACTTGATGGGCACGGAGAACCACCCGCGGGGCTCCAATGGTGGACGAGACTCCAGACACGCGCTCTGGGAAACCAGTCCACGCACCACACCATGCACCACGTTATCCAGCCGGCCACCCACAAACACGGCATTCAGTAAGATTCCCGGGGTACCCCTTAGTCCTCCAAGCCGGGCATGAACGAAGCAGGCATGAGAAGCTTCCAGTCCTGGATCGGACGGGGCGCGCAGCACCCGTGGTACCTGGAGCGGGTCCTGGGAGTGCTGGGGGCGGCGCTGCGACAGGGTGGGGGACTCCCTTGCGTTTGCCCCTCGCTGTCCGCAATTTGGCTGCCTTCGCAGCTCTAACCGTTTTTAAATTTCCCTCTCTGGAGCTGTCCAACTCTGAGCATGCGCGGTAGCGTGCCGGGGGGTGGGGGGGGTTGGGGGGCTGTTTTCTTTCACCTCCTTTTCTCCAGGGGTCAGTTACAGGGCAGGGTCAAGGGGATCTCAGCTGGCGAGTCCCAGCAGCTTAGCCTCGTGCGCCCCGGGGCTCCTGGGCCTCCTGGGGTGGGGCGGTTACGGCGGGGGAGGAGGCGGGGGCGGGGGGGGGGGGGAGGAACACACATACATACCCCTCTTTAACTTTGCGAGCATGCGTGCGGGATGATGGGCAGGGCTGAGATGCAGATGCTGCGAACAGGGGACCTGGCGGGCGGAGGAGAGAGAGGCGCGCACTGAACTTGTTCCCCCCACACACACCCTCGGGAATGTTTTGGGGCCACCTGTGGCTCGGAGAAAGTTGAGCCCGCGCCAAGCAGGGAACCGCTACAGGGCCCAGGCCGTTGGGGACAGTGGCCCGCCGGGGCTCCCGCGTTGCTCTGGGCTCCACCCCACTCCCGTCGCGGGAAAGGTGGCGCCAGCGGCAGTGCAGGCGGTCTCCGGACAGGGCCCCCGCAGCTCCACACCCCTCTGGAGTGTCGGTCGGGAAGTCAAAGGCTACAGGGCTCTCTTCTCTCCGTCTGGGGATGCCCTCTTCGCCGCGCACCCTTGCATGGGCTCAGGTGTCACCTGGTACCCACGGGACAGCCATACCCTGCGCCCCCTCCCCCGACAACCCTGACTGTCCCAAGTTGGGTGTTCCGCACTGTAACCCAGGAGCCCTTAAATCCCAGGTAGAGCCCCATCTTCTAGGGCTGAGTGTCGGGGTTTCGGTTCTATCCTGTCCATGCCCCTACCCACTGACACCCTGGTGGTTATGTCCTTAACATCATGGTCACAGCTTTCTTGTGGCATTTGGGTGCCCTCTATTCTTCCTTCCCTGCTCAGAAAATACGTTGACTTGGACTTGTGATCACCGAGTTTCCAGATGTGGATCCAAGCTGTGGTTGGGAAATTTGTGTTTTCTTCTCTTTCCGACTGGCCTGTGTGTAAAATCTGGACTTGGGCTGGTTACAAAGATGGTCAGAACCATATACATGGTCTGTGTTGCTTTGGACTTCCCCAGAGGGCCCACTACTAATTCACCTGTTTGCCTGTCAGCATCCCAAGCGTTTGTGGGTACCTTAACTTCCCTCTGGGGTAATCCTGCTTTCGGTTAAGGTGGGCTATGGCTCCTTAGTGCGGCTGGGAAAAAAGTTCCGTGTTCTGAGGGCTAGTGTGGCCATTAACAACAAACCCTGTACATTGCTGTGGAAAAGAAGGCAGGGATGGAAAGAAAAGGGGGAGGGAGGGGGAAGAGGGAGAAAGGGGAGAGGAGGAAGAGAGGGGAGGAGGGAGAAAGAACACTGTCTTTGAAGCTCTGGCTTCTCTGCTTAAGTTTTGGCTGGGAACTGTCATCATTTTAAACTAAAGAATAGAAACTTTGAGTTCTTTGCTTGGGGATCAGTTGGTAAAACAATGCCACCCAGATGCCACTGCTAGGATGATCCAGAAAACGCTTTTATTAAACTAACGTATTTCCTCCCTCTATGGCATCTCTCCACTCTCAGTCACCTGGTGGCACTGGCACCTTGGAGGGATGAGCTGGGGACAATTATTCTTTAATGTGTCAGGGCCCATTCTGAAATCAAGGGTACTTAGACTGGGGTAGGGACATCTTGAGCCAAGGGTGACCAGCCGTAGTCTGCCTTTCTTGGTTAAATGAAAAAGGATGCAGTTTACCTGGGCAGGGGGGGTGGGGGAACCCCAGCCTCAGACTGAGTCTGAGTTTGCTGGGACACTTAAGATTGTTCAATAGCAAGAGCCCCATAAGGCCTCACAGAAACCCAAGTCAGCAGACATCTCCCTAGAGAAGGAAGTCTTGAAGCAGGGAGGAGCAGGGTTTGTTCATACCTGGGACTGTGTGTCTTCTGTTTTGGTGGTCAGCTCTGAGGAGACCGAGGGTGCTTGTGGTCAGAAGAAAGCATTTGCCCTGCTGTTGCTGCTGTTGACTGAGCTGCTCATAGTCAGGTCAGCGGTAGCTGGGAACATTCATTTATCCTAAGAAATGGGTTTAGGCAGGGTTCTCACTGCACAACTGACAATGCTAACTCACTGGCAAGAGCTAAGCAGGCTTTCTTTGATTGAGAGGCTCAGTTTCTTTATAGGTCGTGAGCAGCTCTCCTTTCCCCATAAATCTTGGCTTTCCCGTTGCTAAGCGTTGTGATCTTTGGTGAGAAGGACACAGTGACAGCAAAGACAGATGATCTGCAGCATCAGGACCACTTCTCTCTCTTCCCACCCAGGAGCCGCCCACCCGGGAGCCGTCCACACTGTTCAACCTAGTGAACTGCCGGGTGTGTCTGTGAGGGAAATTACTAACCTCTTTCTTCATCCAGAACTGCCCAGGGTTATAGCCCCTAACTGTGTCATGCACAGGGTGGCACTTGAGAGCCAGGAGTATATATTTTTTTCTGACTTTGTCCACTGTTAGAAACAAAAACTACATAGGTGACATAAGAAATTTCTTCAATGGAAACAAACTCTTCAGCAGCCTCTTCAATGCACAATCATGATGTGGTTTCTGAGTCCAGCACAGCCTCAGAAGAGTCCAGGGAGACCACGGCTAGTGTCTGGAAGCAGTCCTCGAGTGCTGAAGCATGGCTTCTTCTTGTGGGAGACATGGAGGGCATTGATGTCTCTTGTTCCCACCTGTGTGTCGGAGTCCCCTTGGGGCATGGCTGTAGAGGACTTGCTGCCAATTTAGTCCTTATTTCACCTGTATGAAATCCTAGACCCAGCTTGGCAGCTGTCACGTTTCCATCTCATGAAATGCAACAATTATAACATCAATTATATAAAATTGGTCCTTTTAAGGAATGTGGAACAAATTGCAGGAGCTTCTGCTTTGTTTTGAAGAATTTTCCGTCCTTCTCAGTTTAGAATAAACCTCATTTGGTTTTGTTGTTATCTTCAATATGTCCAAGGATTCTTATATTACATTAGTCTTGTTTTTTGGGGGTGTATTTCTTTAGAGATTTTTTCTTTAGGATATAAAGAAAAAGGGGGGTCTTTTTCCTTGGGACTGGAAAAACGTATTAGGACCGCTGAGTTGAGTGAGGAGTCTTTTGGTTGGTATAAAAATTCCTGGGTGGGGCTGGAGAGATGGCTCAGAGGTTAAGAGCACTGACTGCTCTTCCTGAGGTCCTGAGTTCAATTCCCAGCAACCACATGGTGGCTCACTACCCTCTGTAATGAGATCTGGTGCTCTCTCTGGCAAGTAGGCATATATGAAGACAGAACACTGTATACATAATAAATAAAAATCTTAAAAAAATTCCTGGGTGCTATGCCAGCACAGCCTGGATGCATAGACTGGCGGAAAGGGGGGTGCCGGGATTGAGACATGCAGGCTTCTTTTCAGGTGGAAGAACAGCAACCCTTTCTTTTCCCTGAGCTAAAGCCTTTTATACCTCTAGTGCTTCTGTGGAAAAACACCGGCCAGAAGGAACACAAACATTCTTGTCAATTACAGACCACAAGGAAGTTCCGCTGTTGGTCAGGGGGAGTGAGGGCAGCTGGATCACAACACTAGGCTTCTGGAAATCCCTAGGCTGTGTGGCTGCTCTGCCCTGCACTGCGACACAGCAACCAAGGAATTCACAGGTTCGAAATGGGTCTGATCAGACCTCTGTGATAGACTGAAACAGGTCTTGAAGTTCAGCGCCACGTACATGCACGTTCCCTGCATAAATAAAGAAGAGTTCAGAGCAAATGCTTTGGGGATGAACTTCATGTTATTTCAGTGAATATGGTCTTGGTTGTGATAACACCTAAAGTACTGAGCAGTTAGCCTATTTGGCTTGACCTTTTTAAAGGCAAAGTAAATTAGCACTGAAACTATAATGGGTGTCTAGAACTAAAACAACTTCATCTTGGCTATCTCTTGGCTATTACTCAACACGTATCTCATTATTAGACTGTTAAGTGGCAGTCATTAGGTCCTAAAAACTTCTGAGACACCTTCCAAATCTCTACAGACATGATGGGTTGTGTGGCCTAATCTTAGCTGGAAGCACTTTGGGGGAGTGGAAAACGTGTCTCGGCATCTCCCGCCAAGCGGCTTTGGGCCATTTGGCCTTCCCTTCTTAGCCTTTCCTGAAGGAGTGACAGCCCTCAGCCTGCAGGACTGAAGCTGAGCAGAGCACCTGATGCCTTGTGGGCACTCAGTGGTAGGGTGGAGTTTCTGGGTAGTTTTGCTGCGTGGGCCTCCCAGGCAAAAGCAGCAATCAACGTTTGTTTTGAGAAGGAGTTCAACTTTTTCAATCAATAAAATCAGGCTTTCACTGAAGTGGCCAGGAATGCGTGCCATAGCTCTAACGTTGGGAGAGCCAACATTTCAGGATGATGTCGTCATGGCTCCGTGCTATGATGTGCTCTGGGTTTTTGCCCTCAGATCTTATCAGGAAACACATTCTGCTATCAGCAGTGGGGACAACCGTCTTGCCTCTGAATTCCATAAAGGGTTTCATTTAGCCATTTTGAGCATCTTTTATGGTGTGATTTTTCTACCATGCAGGGCTCATGTACTGGGCATGGCTTACATGTAACTCACACACATTTCCCCTGAGTCTATGAGATGAAAGTGTGATCCCCCTCCCCCCATTTCCTATTGATTTTCATCGGAGCAATGAATCATAACTTCTTTTTCCACAATTTAAACCAGATGTCAGCATTAAGAGCACTTCAAGTTGGGGGTACCAGCTTTGCTTGGAGAACCTGAATACTTGGTCCTAGGAGGCCCTCAGTGCCTTGACACAGCCAGCAGCTGGGACTGAACACAGCTGTTCCCCCAGCCTCAATTAGAGAGGCAGTAACATGCCCTGGCACTCCTGCCCAAGCCCCAAGTCCTAGGTCTTCCCATGTGTTTCAACATGGCTCTTTTTGGTCATTAGTGTTTTTCATGTACTAAAGACAAGAGCAAATGTGTGTGTGTATGTGTGTGTGTGTGTGTGTGTGTGCACACTTCTGTTCCTGCTGTCACACCAAAGCCTATGAAAAGCCCACTGAATGCTAATACAAGCCCTTTAAAATTCCTTTAACATGCCCTAGGGTGATGGCACACACCTTTATCCCTGCACCTGGGAGGCAGAGGCAGGGGGGGTCTCTGTGAATTCAAGGCCAGCCTGGTCTACAGGGCGAGTTCCAGGACAGCCAGGGATACACAGAGAAACCCTTTCTTGAAAACAAAAAACGTTTGTTTAGCATCTGTTTGCTTTAGTTGTGTGTCTGTGGTGGGGGTGTGTTGTGTGGAGGTCAGAGGACAACTCGCAGGACTCTGTTCTGTTCTTCCTCCACGTGGGTCTTGGTAAACAAACTCATAGCACCAGGCTTGGCAGCATGGCGCCTTTATCCACTGAGCCATCTTACCACCCGCCCCTGGCTCAGGCTCTGTCTATCATCTCTTTCTGCCCCGTGGTGTTCCAAGTACTCCGTGCTCTTTCCTGATCTCCCTGAGAAAGAGGAAGAGGGCTCTGGGTTTGAAGCTCTGTGGACTTTGTTGGCAGCATCTAGGGATGGTGAAGGAGTGCTATGTCACACACCTCCCTCCTGCCTCTCTGCACCGGGTGGCTTCTGGCACACAGGAAAGCGTCAGCCTTGTTCTTTCGGTGCCTGCTCAGGCTTCGACAGGTCAGCTGCTGAAGGAACAGCTGTCTTCAGGGGGGGTCACTGCTCCCAGCCCCCCTCTCTGTGGTGCGAGCACGTGTCACCCACCAGCTGCAGGGGAGTCATTGCTCCCGGCCCCCCTCTCTATAGAGGGAGCCTGCGCCACCCATTAGCTGGGGTGTAAATTTCAAAAATGAACTTAAGAAGACTGGGTGCTCAAACTACCACGCTGTCACTTGGCTGCATTGAACCCACCATAGACAGTTGAGGAAAATAACACTTCTATGTACAGGCCACTATAATAGAAAGTGGGAACCAAAGGAAGCACCCAGAAATACCCTCGACTGGCATTCTTGCTCGGCTTATATCTGAAATATATAGATCAGCGGTTCTCAACCTGTGAGTCATGACTCCTTTGGTGGTCAAATAACAGATAATCTTGCATGTCAGACATTTATATTATGATTCATAACAGTAGCAAAATTAGTTATGAAGTAGCAATGGAATAATTTTATGGTTGGGAGCTACCACGACGTGAGGAACTGTATTAACGGCTCGCAGCGTTAGGAAGGTAGAGAACCACTGACATAATGTTGTAACCGCTGGGCCAGCTGAGGCAGGTGCATCTTACAAAAAGAAAATCGATCTTCCTGCTGGGATCCTGCTCTCTAATATCACAGACTGATTTGGGAGTCCCCCTTGGTCCATAAAAGTCCTTTAATAGTTCACTGCTCAACAGACCATCTGAACGGGTTCTCTCACTGTGAGCAGCGGGATTCCTCAAACTCCACACAACCTTTAGCAGAGTTTGAAAAACCATATAGAACTTTCTCAAGCCTCACAGTTCTCTCTTGGTCTAACAGTGCTCCCCTGTCACAGAGTCCCCTCTGATAGTGCTCTCCCATCAGAGTCCCCTCTAACAGTACTCCTCTGTAAGAAAGAGTCCCTTCTGATAGTCCTCCCCTGTAACAGAGTCCCCTCACTAACAGCCTGTTCCCAAGGTTCTAGACTGGGCTGTCTCCATCCTTTTCCATTTGTTTAAAAGTGAAGGTAAACAGAAGCACTGAACGGTTTGGATGTAGCACTTGGCAGCCTCCTTTTTATTGCAAAGTAGCATTTCCCCGGCTGTTTGTTTTAGAAGTGGTAATGTCTCATTGTAACAAATTATACTTAAAAATCATTTAGTGTGAAATTGCAGATTAATCCCACAGTCCCCTGACGCTTGGGAGCACACAGATGGTGAGTCTGGAGTTTACAATGGGAACAATCACTGATTACATGCATGGGTGTAACGGACTAAAAAGACCTCCCATCTCAGGCTGGAAGAAATGGTGGAGGTCCTAGTGCCTGGCTGGTTCAGGACACCCCAGTCCCTAGAATGTCAGCTTCATCTCCTACTTGAGGTCTGCTTCTGCAGCCATCCTGTGTGCTCTCAAATCTCTCGATTAAGTGCACGGAAAGTGCTGTTCTCTGGGTTTGCTTTGCTTTACCTCTGCAGAGTGCACGGGAATAGTTAAGCACAGAGCCGGGGAGAAGCCTATCCTAAGAAAGTGGTAGATATATCAGCTGAGAGTCTCTTGTGGGAATCGATACCTGCTGCTCACTAGCAGGAAGAGTCCCTCTTGCATTCTGTAGATGCCGGTGGGGTTGTCATTGCCGCAAAGTTGAGTCCCTGCCTCATCTAAAAAGACCCTCGAGTATAACAGCGTGATTTTGAGACAGCCAACCAGCTAAGCCCCCAGCAGGAAAGTCCTGATGTGGAGAATGAGTGTGACATGCTTGGACACAGTCTTGATCAAACATAGATCATCTTAGAGTCAGCTGGAATTTCAATAAATCACAGATGATCGTAAGCAGTTGGGGTTCAATCCCCATCACCCATCCATAACTCTAGTCCCAGGAGGATGGACACTCTCTTCTGACCTCAGGCGCCACACACACAGGGTACAGACATATGCGCCGGCAAAACACCCGTATGCATAAAATAATTTACCGAAATGTGGGACCAGGAGCTGGATGCTCATTCTCAGTGCTCTGCCTGGACTCTCTCAACTGGGAACTTCAGATGATGAATGAAGACTTTGTGTTCAAGCATGTCACACTAGTTTTCAACATTAGGAATGCCAAGGGATTTTCAGTTGCATCTGGGTCCTCCGGATAAGCAACCAGTGCTCTTAACTACTCAGTTATCTCTCGAACCCCAGGAAGCATTTTTATCCCAAGGGTTGGAAACAGTACCCTCAGTTGGAAATGGGCTACTCCTTACCTGTTCTCAAGGATACAAAGTTTCAACCCTTTGGCTGCTTGCTGTTTCCCCCTCTCTCTTCACGGGGTCAGGGGATCAGCCTGACACAGGAGAGAGAGTTTCCAAGGACAGTTGATGTAAACATGCTGGAGTCTGAGATTGGGAGGCCCTCTTCATCCCCAGAGTCCACTTTGAACACGGTTAAACAGCCTGTGACAGTTTGTCAATGCAACATTATTATTGCTTATCCTTGAAGCCAGGGATTTGGGAGTGTTGGGCCAGCTTGGGAATAATGGCAATGTCCTGTCCCCTGGACCAATTAATTACCTCCCCAGAAGGGGCTTACAGCTCTGTCCCGAAGGGACGCCTATAAGCTCTCAGGCTAATGCCAGTGGTGCCCTGCAAAAGGTGCTTGTCAACTGTCCCTTGGCAATGGGCTGGAGAATGTCTCATTCAGAGCAGTCAGCAAAACCTTTGCCTCAGAAACCAACGACACAGCAATCTTGATTATGGTAAGGCCCATTCCTTGGAAAGTCTTTTTTTTTTCTAAAAAGAAAATGATTTTGTAAGTATGTGGGTGCCATAGCACATATGTGGACGTCAGAGGGTTTCCGTTCTCTCACACACCATGTAGGTCCTGGGACTGAACTCAGATTGCTAGGCTTGGTTGCAAGCGTTTTACCTCCTGAGCCATCTTATCTGCCCCAGAAAATCTATTTCTATCTAGTTTTAAATATGCATTAAAGTGTCTAGTGCAAAATTTATAATCTGTTGATGCACTGTTTAAAACTGAAAGAGATAACCAGAGGTGATCAAGCTTGAGTTATGCCCCAAAGTATTAAGTAAATATCCACAGGTCTGTTGAGGGGTGAGGACACAGGCCAATAAATCCCAGGCTAACTCCAAAATATTCCAATTATATTTTCTTTATTATAAGGGGCAAACTCACGAAACAGGAACAAGAAGTCCAACCTCAGCTGTGTAGTGCAGGAACCACAGAGAGAGCAAACCCTAGGCGGGCTGGTGGTTTTCTCTGGGTACCCAAAAGGTCATGCCCTAACCTGGTCCAACCTCTTAAAGATCATTGGCTGACAGAGGTTCCCTGTCACCTCCCCATTTTGTTCCAAACCCAGTACAAACTATATACACTAGGAACAGATATCAAGTATAAGATTAGAATTACAACCAACATAAACAATATTAAGCAAGGAACACATGCTAACTGCTTTAATAAATGTTCTATCCTAAAGAGTCTAAGTCTTGCATTGGAAATGACTTGGCTAAATCATAAGAGGAAGGTAACTATGATTATCTAATCTTCAACCCCATGGAAGGCCTGAGATGGGAGATAATATAACTTGAGTAGGCAGGAAGTACAATCAAGCAGCTTCCAAAATGTGCAGTATCTGACAGAGACAATTGGCTACCTGAACAATCAATCACTCAGAGTCTCATTTGCAATGCTGAAGCAACCAACTTTGGTTAAGGCCTAGAGTAACTGACAGACCATTTTCAGATGCAGGAAAAATTCCAGAACTGTCTTACCCTGTCTTGGCAAGGTTGGGCAGTCTTTTTCCTTATGTTCTGCTTATACACCTTGTACTTTGTCAGTGGTCGAGGCATGGGCAGTTCCTTGCCCAAAGGCCAATTGTGCCAAGAAGAAAACAATCTCCAAGCAGAGTGTCTTCAGTATTCAACATTACCTCAGGAATAGATTGGTGCTGTCAGGAGCACTCATGTCTCACATCAATAGAACCCTAAGTTATTTAAATATCATTTTCTATAGATCCTTGAAGTGGTTGAAGATTTCCTATCTAGGCAGAATATAATATCTATGTATCTAAAGAACCTAATTAATCTGACTATATGTATAACAAACAGGAGTGATTATTGACCTATAATATTAATAGTTGTATAACTTAAAGACTAAGACTTCTTATTAGAATATTAAACAATCTTCAAACAACTGTGCAGTAAAGGAGGACAATGACCTCAAAATGTAAACAATGTACAAGTATGTTGAGCAGAGGTAGAAATATAAATTGCAATATGATAAATATATGCTAAAATTGTATCAATATACAAAATGTCTTAAGCAGAGGTAGAAATATGCATGTATACAATATGACAGAATAACTTTGTATAGGTGTACAAATATTGTAAACAGAAATAACAAATATAATTTGAACTTGTATCAATATACAAGAAACTATACCACTGTAAATTGTCCATAAATAATAGCTCACAAGTATTCACTTTATTATACACTATTATTATTATTAGTGTAAGTAAGTTCACACTAAATTACCTATTATCCCATTCAATCGTCTTCCTTTTTTTTTAAGGAGATCTCTGGGCCTACTTAATCTCCACCCCAACCCTCTACCCTATACAAGTAATGATCAACCCCTAAATGGTGTCCCCAACCTGTAGTAATATGAGCGGCGGGGTGCTTCCCGCCTCCCAGCTAGCTTTACCCGAAATAATTACATGGAAATTGTATTCTTTTAAACACTGCTTGTCCCATTAGCTCTAGCCCTTACTGGCTAATTCTGATATCCTGATCAACCCATCTCTAATAAACTGTGTAGCACCAGTCTTACCGGGAAAGATTCAGCATGTCTGACCTGGCGGCTTGCTTCATCGCCTGCATCTCAGAGAGCAGAGCTACCGCGTCTGCCCGGGAGAGGGGAGCATGGCGTCTCTGAGCTCACTTCCTCTTCCTCCCAGCATTCTGTTCTGTTTACTCCTCCGACCTATGTTTTAACCTATGAGGGCCAAGCAGTTTCTTTATTATAATTAACCAATGACCTTCCTCCATCACCAACCCTGAGGACAAACTTTGTTGGGAGAAGGGATGTTGTCTTCTAGAATTTCTTCCAGCTGTCATGGGGTAATGTTCTTTCTATGGGATCCTGTAAAAGTAAAGTAATGGTTAAGTTTCAAGATTACTGTCTAGTACAATTTCAAATGATTTCCAAGCAGTTGATAGGGTTTTTCTAAAATTCTCATTTGGAGTTTTGCCCAGAATGTTGTGAGAAGGTGCACCATTTCAGCAGCTGGCATTCAAAAACTGGTCTTATAGTAGCGCTATCAGCATCCTGATGTCATCTCAACCAGGTAGAGTCGTTGCTGTGGGGCTCCATCTTCTTCCTGGAAACTTCAAAGATTACTGCAGGAAACTCTACTGTTCATTGTGGAAAACTTAAACATTATTCATACAGACGTACATTCAATGAAAACTGCGATATAGACAAAATAGGCATGGAGAAGGTAAAATTTTTCCTAAATTCTTTCTTCTTTCTGTCCCATACCAGATGGCTCCTGACATGAGACAGAAACTCTGAATTTTTCTTTAAACAACATGCTTGGATTTAAAGAAGGCTAGCCATCGTCCAACTCCAAAACCAGCTCTCTCTATATATATACAACCTGCCCTCATAAGTCATATTCCTCTTTGTTTAGTGATCCTTTGGGGAGAGTTATTTTCTCTTTCAGCATCCAAACGTTCAGGATCTCTTGACTTTTTGAAGATGTGTATTTTCCTGTAAAGGCAAGAACAGAACCCTGCTCCAACCCTATATGGTTTCCTTACCACCTGTATGGTTGTCACCTCTGTGGATGAGCTGTCATTTCTCTTCTTGAGGTCCCCAACCCCAGTCCGTTCCTGAGAAAGACCTCAGCATACCAACCCACGGAGTGGGTGTCCTTCAACACTCGGGCCATGGAGAACAGATGAGCAATGACCCCACCCCAGAGGGCATGGGGCAGCTGTCAACTATGAGCAACATGGTCCCTGGATCTTGCAGTAGGAAGAAGATAATGATGAGAAATAGCAGAGCTTAAATAAATGTGCCTGTATAACCAGCACTTGGGAGGCAGAGGCAGGAGGATGCTGAAAGCTTGAGGCCAGTGTGGGCAACATAGTGGGACCCTGTCTCAAAATCTTAAAAGCCAAAATAGGACGTGCCAACATTGGCTTCTTAGTTGAGCAAAACACATGGTGTATTGTCAAATGGGTGGGCGGGGATGCATGGAAACTCAACGCTAGCCTTGCAGCTCGTTGTATTCCAAAGTTACTGCAAAGCACAGTTAATTGAGAAATCAAAGAATTGATCCAGTGCAAACCCAAAGGCTCAGAGAGCAGGAACACGAGCAGACTCCTGTCCGTGCATACAGCGATATCACAGCAGCCCAGAGGTGGAGGGGACCTAGGTGTCTATGGCCGGATGGCTGAATAAACGAGATATGGCGTGGCATGTGGGCCGTGGAAAGAGATCTCTGTTATATGTGGTGACGGGGATAACCTGTGAGGACACTATGTTCACTGCAGTGAGACAGCCACAGAAATAATCATAACAAACTGTCAGTGCCACGAGACAGGAAACAGAACAGTGACTTGTGTGACTTTGGAAGGCTGCGGGAAGGACAAGAGGGATTTCACTGCGAGCTAGACTGATGTTTCAGACTTACAGGCTGAGCTCACTCCGCTGCTCCACTGGACACGTGTGTAAGATTCCTGAAAATGATGGTGTTGCCAGGCGGGCATGGCAGAGCCGGCCTATGGCCCTCGCACTCCGGAGGCTGAGGCAGGAGCGTGACAAGTTCAAAGCCAGCCTACGCTATATTATATCATATCTCATTTTTAAAGATGGTCAATTTGGAGATTTTTCCCAGGACAGTTTTTTTTTTTTTTTTTATTTTGAGACAGGGTTTCTCTGTGTAGCCCTGGCTGTTTTAGAGCTCTCTGTATAGTCCAGGTTGGCCTTGAACTCAGAGATCCGCCTGCCTCTGCCTCCCAAGTGCTATGATTAAAAGTGTGTGCCATCACCATTCGGCTTTTTTTTTTTTTTTTTTTTTTTTTAGTAAATGATATAACAATTGTAGTGTTTGCTTACCAGGAAAAGGTGCTGGGGGCTCAGGCTCAGGGTTGGTACTGGGATGTTACAGAGGAGCCCAGAGCCTCACACCAGCCAGGCTCACACCTTCCCTGAGCACCCCCCCCCCCCCAGTCTCCGGGAGTCCTTAACTGACATTACTAAGCATGCATATATTGATAGCGCAGACCCTGGCACACAGCCCATGTGCAGTGAACAGAGCGGCCATCGGCGTCTCCACCTCCCTAACCTAGTCAGAGCTTTAGATGACATTCTCGTTATTTAGAAGTCTTCGTGGTGCAGATGCCATCTGGCCGTATGCTTCTGGGTGCAGCAGGGTGCCGGAGACCAAGGGGTACATGCCTTGTGGGGTGACTCCAGGGTTCTGCGAGCCAGAGGACTTCCTATTTCCCTGTTTAATAACTGGAGTCATCAGGGCTTGTGAAGCGTGACTGACCCACACTTTGTTGTTGGGCCTCCCCCAGTGACCCCTACCAAGATCCCTGCCCCAGTTCGTCTGTCAGAGGCAAACGAAGGGACTTCAGGGGCCATGGCCCTCATTCCTCTAATTGGGTCTGGTGGCTGGAGCCAGGCCTCGTTATTTTTAATTGAGCCCATCGTTCTGGAAGGAAACAGCATACAGATCATGCCTGGGTATTCGCTGCTTGTGAGTTCAAAGTGAAACTGCAGTGGGGACTTCCAAGAACTCTGCTCTGTCGTCACTCAGCGTGGGACTGGCCCGTGTCTGTGTCCAGAGACGTGGGCTTCCAGGCAGTCTCAGCCACTGTTTAAGAACTCAGGAATATCACAGTCCTGGGCAGTCGGACAGATTGCTCAATTAAGTATCATTTAGATGTGGCTGTGGGCGTGGCATCGTGGGCTGACTCAAACTTTGTTGTTGACAGGAACCCATTTTCAGCACTAATTAGCTTCAAAACAAGTGACTTTCCCAGCACCACAGACTCCTTCTGATGGCACACCCAGCAGTGCCAGCAGAACCAGTAAATCCAGTTCAGAGAAGCCACAGCCATTTGTTTGCTTGTGTAGCCCGGGCTGCTCTCGGGCTCCCCCACCTCCGCCTCTCCAGTGTGGCACCGCAAGTGTGCCACCTTGCTCGGCTTTCCCTCTACTAAGAGCTTTGAGTTTTCCCAGCATCATTACCCTACTAGTTAAAATATTTATTTGTTTAAATATTTATTTAAAATACTTAATGAAGCTAAATACTAATATTCTGTAATTAAAACATCTAAATCATTGAAGAGAGCAAATAATTTTATGATTAAATATATAAAAGCATTATTAAATATATGATCTAATTTCTTTTAGTAATTTTTTTCTTTATTTAAAAATAATTATTTTAGCATGGCAGTGGTGGTACATGCCTCTAATCCCGGCACTCGGGAGGCAGAGGCAGGTGGATCTCTATGACTTCGAGGCCAGCCTGGTCTACAGAGCAAGATCCAGGATAGGCTCCAAAACTACAGAGAAACTCTGCCTCAAAAAAAACCAAAAAAAAATATTTTATATGTTTGGGTATTTTGCCTGCTTTTATGTCTGTGTACCACATGTATGCAGTGCCCACAGAGGCCAGAAGAGGGCGTGAGATTCCTAACACCTGGGATTCTAGTTGGGTGTGAGCCGCCATGTGGTACTGGGAATTGAACCCAGGTCCTCGGTGAGAGCAGCTGGTGCTCTGAACCACTGAACTGTCTCTAGCCCCATTTGTTGCTTCTTTTGAGTTTTCGTGCAGGCGTGCATTATATGTTGAACGCATCTCCCACACCTTTTTTGTCCCTCCACCCATTAATTCCCTTTGTTCCCTGGACATTTCATGTGCTTTCGTATCAAACACATAATGTGATTTTGTGTGTTTTCTCCCCATCTGTGGACCTATATAAAATGTAGATAGGAGAAAACACCACATACTTCTGAGACTGGCCTAATTTGCATAATACAATTCTCTTCACTTGTACCTAAGCTCCATTTTCAAAAGACAGATGTCCCCGCAGAGAGCAGGGTGATAGTAAAGGAGCCCCATTTTGACTACATGATATGTATCTTCAAACTTCTTGTTTGTAAGTCCTCTGTCCCCAGACAGACGCCGGACCTTCTCTGACCATTGTGGGACTACTGTCCACTCAAGGTGAGAGTTTTGAGTTTGACCATGAGTGCGGGCATGTGAGGAAGACCCCAAGATTCCCACATACTTTGCCAAACACTCAGACATAACATCTGAGCCTCCTTGGTGACAAGGGCCCCTGTTAGAGAGACCACTCCGACAAAGAGACTCAAGAAAGGCTTTTGGTCACTTTGCTTCCTCAGGGAACTGGACAGAACAGGTGCTCTAATGTCATGGCTGGTTTTGTCACGTGTGTTCTTCCTGCTCTGACGTGGGATGGTGGTGAATCCCTCACACGCACGCTCAGCCTCATGGCGTTGGAGATCTGATCCCCCATATGGCAGGTTTGGTGGCATTGCATGACGTGTGTGTGTGTGTATAAGTGACATGTATTTTGTTTGTGTGATCATGGAATGTGTGTACCACAATAAGTGTGTGGATGCCAGAGGACAACCTTGGGTGTCTGTTCTTGTCTGTTATTGATTGCCACGTGCACCAGGCTAGCTGGCCTATGCGCTGCAGTGGGCTCTTCTGTCTGTGCCTCCCATCTCGCTGAAGGAACACAGACATACAGACATACAATACCACACCCAACTTTACACAGTGTCTGGGGATTTGAACTCAGTTCCTCATGCTTGCATGCAGTCCTTTATCCACTGAGCCATCTGCCCAGCTCCTGGCGATAATTCCTTAGATGACAAGTTATTGTACAGAGTTTAGACATCACTCCCTAACTGCAGTTTTCTCTCCTTTGGTTTCAGTTACCCATAGTCAACTTCTGTTTGAAAATATCAAATGGAAAATTCCAGAATTAAGCAATTTGTTAGATTAAAGTATTTATCATAGTATTATGTTAGTGGCTCCTAGTGATGTTTTTCCTTTGGTGTGTGTTGGATGTGGTTGCTAAAAATTAGCCCTGTGTGTCTCTTGACCCGAAAATTTCCCTGTGGTGGTTTGGATAAGAATGGCCTCCAGAGACTCATAGATTTGAACGTTTAGTACTCAGGGTGTGGCACTACTTGACAGAGATTAGAAGGTGTGGCTTTGTTGGAGGAAGCATGTCACAGGGGTGGGCTTTGGGTTTTTAAATGCTCAAGCCCGACCCAGAGTCTCTCTCTCGGTCCCTCCTGCCTGCTGTAGAACTCTCAGCTACTTCTCCAGCACCATGTCTGCCTGCATGCTGCCATGTGCCCTGCCATGAAGATCATGGACTATATCTCTGGAATAAACAAGCCTGAATTAAATGCTTTCTTTTATGAGTTGCCGAGGTCATGGCGTCTCTTCACAGCAACAGAACAGTGACTGAGACAGCCCCTTTGCACTTGGTCTCCTCCAGACTTAGGTACTGAGAACAGCATCAGGCCCAGCAGGCATCTCCAACCCCAACCTCCCCTACACCTCCTCCAAAGTACCACTGGCCATGAGGCTGCTGATCAGTTCCTCCTTCTTCCTCCCAGTGAGCCTAAGCAGGGCAGGATGTGAGGTGACTCATCCTGGGGTCAGGCCCCCACACAAACCTCATGTGCAAGGCCAGTGTGTACACCCCAACCTGTGGCTAACAGAGCAAGGGCTGTCATACAGGAATCTCCCCCTTGCCCTCCGGGCTGGCAGAAGGAGAGCTCCCCTGCGCCTACAGTCTGGATCACCCCCTTATTCCCCTCCTGTTGAGGTTACCTATCACTCACTGCACTGGACTCCAGCTCAGATCTTAATGCATATATTTATATGCAAATTTCCTTCAGGACCTAATTTAGCAGTAGACATCACTGCAGGTCACCATAATCTGTATTTTCTGCTGGGTCAAGAAATGCTTGACTTGGTTGAGCAAAGGAAAATGTTTTGTGGGGGAGGTGTCCAGGTGACCTTTGCACCCCCATTCTGTATATACCTCCCTAACAGCTCATGCAGCTGCATGCTTATTCATCATTTTCCTCTTTTAAAAGGTTTGTTTCTTTGTTTTTTATTTGTGCCACACACATACACACACACAAACACACATGCACAGGTACGCTTGCAACATGAGTTTATGTGCACTGTATGCAGTACCCATGGAGGCCATGAGGGGGTGCCAGGTCCCCCAGAGCTGCAGCTTTGAGGCGCTTTACTGCCCTTTAAAAATGCTATGTAATCACAGTGTCTTGGAGGTACAGTGAAGCATTTTACTACCGAGTGCCTTGTGTGATGATGCCATGAGGGCAATTGGCATATTTGTCATCTCAAAGTTTTTTTTTAAATTTCTTCCTGATGAAAACACTCAAAATTCTTCCTATTCCCTACTTTCAAAGCACACCATGTGAGTCTTAAGGTGTTGTGGGGACCCCAGAGCTACCCCTCCTATCTAACACCCTGAGCCCATTGGCTCCTGTCTACACCCACTCCCTGCACCTTTTCAAACCTCTGCTTCTGTGAAATCAACTCTTGTAGAATATTATTTTAACTGGGCAAAGATCTATTGGTTTATGTTGCAGAATATTACTTGTAAAGGTGTGTTACATTTATTTATGCTGTATTTGTTTAACAATATAAGGATGTGTGTTTAATCATGTAAAGATGCATTGCATCTGTTTCTCCTTGCCTGCCTAAGGCACCTGATTGGTCTAATAACTGACTGGCCAATAGCTAGGCAGAGAAAGGATAGGTGGGGCTGGTGGGCAGAGAATAAATAGAAGGAGAAATCTAGTCTTGACGGAAGAGGGGAAAGAAAAATGAGAGAAGGGGAAAGAGAGACTGAGAAAGACACCCAGGGCCAGAAGCCAGGCAGCCACCAGCCAACCAGACACAAGAAGCAGTGAAAAGATATATAGAAGGAGGCCGGGCGGTGGTGGCGCACGCCTTTAATCCCAGCACTCGGGAGGCAGAGGCAGGCGGATCTCTGTGAGTTCGAGACCAGCCTGGACTACAAGAGCTAGTTCCAGGACAGGCTCCAAAACCACAGAGAAACCCTGTCTCGAAAAACCAAAAAAAAAAAAAAGATATATAGAAGGAAAGAGAAGTAAAAACCCCGAGGCAAGGGTAGATAAAGAGAAACCGGTTAATTTAAGTTAAAAGAGCCAGAGATGAGCCTAAGATAGGCCAAGCATTCAAAGCTAGCAAGTCTCTCTGTCATGGTTTGGGAACTGTTTGGCGACCTGAAAGAAAAGACCTGGTACAATCAACTCTCTTTTTTTATTATTAATTTTTATTGAACTCCACATTTTTCTCTGCTCGCTTCCTTTCCTCTCCCCTCCCCTTCAACCCTCTCCCATGGTCCCCATGCTCCCAATTTACTCAGGAGATCTTGTCTTTTTCTACTTTCCATGTTGATTAGATTCATGTATGTCTCTCTTAGGGTCCTCATTGTTGTCTAAGTTCTCTGGGATTGTGATTTTTAGGCTGGTTTTCTTTGTTCTATGTTTAAAAACCACTTATGAGTGAGTACATATGATAATTATCTTTCTGTGTCTGGCTTACCTCACTCAAATGATGTTTTCTAGCTCCATCCATTTGCTTGCAAATTTCAAGATGTTGATATTTTTTTCTGCTGTGTAGTACTCCATTATGTAAATGTACCACATTTTTCCTTATCCATTCTTCAGTCAATGGGCATTTAGGTTGTTTCCAGTTTCTGGCTATGAAAAACAATGCTGCTATGAACATTGTTGAGCACATGTCCTTGTGGCACGGTTGAGCATCCTTTGGGTATATACCCAAAAGTGGTATTACTGGGTCTTGAGGAAGGTTGTTTCCTAATTTTCTGAGAAATCACCACACTGACATCCAGAGGGGTTGTACCAGCTTGCACTCCCACCAGCAATGCAGGAGTGTTCCCTTTATCCCACATCTTCTCCAGCATAAGTTGTCATCAGTGTTTTTGATCTTGGCCAAGTTGTAAGATGGAATCTCAGAATTGTTTTGATTTGCATTTCTCTGATGACTAAGGATGTTGAGCATTTCCTTAAGTGTCTTTCAGTCATTTTAGATTCCTCTATTGAGAGTTCTCTGTTTAAGTCTGTACCCCATTTTTTATTGGATTATGTGTTCTTTTGATGACCAATTTCTTGAGTTCAAACTTTGTATATTTTGGAGATCAGACCTCTGTCTGATGTGGGGTTGATGAAGATCTTTTCCCATTCTGTAGGCTGTTGTTTTGTCTTGTTAACCATGTCCTTTGCTTTACAGAAGCTTTTCAATTCAGGAGGTCCCATTTATTAACTGTTTTTCTCAGTGTCTGTGCTACTGGGGTTATATTTAGGAAGTGATCTCCTATGCCAATGTGTTCAAGTGTACTTCCCACTTTTTCTTCTATGACGTTTAGTGTGGCTGGCTTTACGTTGAGGTCTTTGATCCATTTGGACTTGAGTTTTGTGATAGATATGGACCTATTTTTGTTCTTCTACATGTTGATATCCAGTTATGCCAGCACCATTTGTTAAATATGCTTTCTTTTTTCCATTTGATATTTTTTGCTTCTTTGTCAAAAATCCAATGTTCGAAAGTGTGTGGATTAATATCCGGATCTTCGATTTGGTTCCATTGGTCCTCCTGTCTGTTTTTATGTCAATACCAGGCTGCTTTCAGTACTGTAGCTTTGTAGTAGAGTTTGAAGTCAGGGATTGTGATGCCTCCAGAAATTCTTTTATTGTACAGGATTGCTTTGGCTATCCTGGGGTTTTATATGAAGTTGAGTACTGTTCTTTTGAGGTCTGTGAAGAATTTTGCCGGGATTTTGACTTCTTTTTTGATTTGTATCCCCTTGATCTCTTTTTGTTGTCTTATTGCTCTAACTAGGACCTCAGGATCTATATTGACTAGATATGGAAAGAGTGGACAACCTTATCTTGTTCCTGATTTCAGTGGGATCACTGTGACTTTCTCTCCATTTAGTTTGATGTTGGCTGTTGACTTGCTGTATATTGTCTTTATTATGTTTAGGTATGTTCCTTGCATCTCTGCTCTCTCCAAGACCTTTATCATGAAGGGATGTTGTATTTTGTCATAAGCTTTTTCAGCATCTAATAAGATGATCATGTGGTTTTTGTTTTTCAGTTTGTTTATATGGTGGATTATGTTGACAGATTTTCATATTTTGAACCATCTCTGCATCTCTGGAATGAAGCCGACTTGATCATGGTGGGTGATGGTTCTGATGTGTTCTTAGATTTGATTTGCCAATGGTACAAATCAACTCTTTAGTGTCCTTTAAAAATGTCATCTTTGGCCGGGCGGTGGTGGCGCACGCCTTTAATCCCAGCACTTGGGAGGCAGAGGCAGGCGGATCTCTGTGAGTTCGAGACCAGCCTGGTCTACAAGAGCTAGTTCCAGGACAGGCTCCAAAACCACAGAGAAACCCTGTCTCGAAAAACCAAAAAAAAAAAAAAAAAAAAAAATGTCATCTTTGAAATACCCACAGCACGGACAGAGGTGTAGAGTGGACAGGCTTCTCTGAGGAGACACAGGGTAAGGTGTTCCTGTGATGCAGACCCTTGTTTGTTTTAAGCAAGGAGAAGCATCACCCCTAATGCTCCCAGCAGCCTTTGCTGACTGATACCAACTAGAAACCAGAGGTGAGGACTGGAGGCTGCTTCTAGCACCCAGTGAGCTGATTAACTCTCGATTGTTCTAGGAAGTAATGTGGATTCGCGTATCTAAAGTAATTTATGCCTGTGTGCCACATGGGCGTAGAACCTAGGCCTTCCTCATTTGGCAAGCGTTCTACCACTGAGCCAAGGCCCCAGCCCAGTCTTTTTTTTAAAAGAAAATTCTTATACCTCTAGAGTGGTTTTGCTTTTGCTTTTGTTTTTTATGTGTGCAAGTATGTAGGAAGTTAAGGTTTACCAGGCCAAGAGGAGCAAACCTGGAGTCTACCTGGTGATGTCACAAGTCCTGATAATGCCTAGCCAATGATGGACAACCTATTTCCTGAGTGTCTAGCAACAGGCGCTGCCAGAGGTCCTGGTCGTGCCTACCAGTGAGGAGCAATCAGCAATGGCAGCTGTCAATGGATCAGAACGCCTGGGTGCTGGGAGGGTTAAATACATGAGTGTGCTGTATGTCTTCTACCTGACTCCCAGTGTCTGAGATGTTACACTGCGCCTTCTCACCCCCTCCCCCGAGGAAGACGTAGGGGCCAGCAACATCTGGCACCCAGAGCAGGGACTTCTAACACAGGTGTTGAGGTCATCTGATTAGAGTTCTTCTGTTGTTGTTGTTGCTGTGGCTGTAACTTTTGTGTTTTTCCGGGAACAGGTTCTAGTCATCTTCCTTTCCTCACACTACTGAGCAGTGTCCCCAAGACGGTGTATTTTCGGTGACAACGCCCCTTGGTCCCTTTGGCAGATAAGTGCTGGGACCGCCATCTTTTCCTTCTTTTGTGTTGTCTGTCATGTTTGTCTGCCCATCCGGTTAGGAAGGCACACCTTTTTTGTTTCGGTTTGCCTGACATCTCCATATAAGGGCTAACCCAAGTCTTGCTCCTGAACACCATCCCTTGTCGGGAGACATAAAAGTCCGATACAGTTTCTCACCCCTGTTGACTGTTGCTCTCCTGCTGTGCCCCTCAGAGGGTGCTGACACATGGCACAGAGTGACCATCTGTGGGAGTGCAGCATTGGCCTCAGCAGGGAGAAAAGAGCTGCGTGGCAGCATGGGAGATGAGGCCAGTGCTGGCCAGGCCTGAGGTGTGTGAGCTGTGATTGGTGCAAGCTTCCTGCTTGACTGAAGCCTCAGGGCACTGCCTGAGCCTCTGGTGTTGGTGACACTCTGAGGTGTGGGCTTGGAGGTAGTAGGCTTCCCTAGCCTGGTGTGCCACGTGGAGACCTTCTGGTGCCTGGTTCCCCTTGTGTGAGCAGCATAGGCATCCGCCCCAGTGTAGGACACAGCACACAGAATGCAGCAAAGGCTCTGGGCCCCTCTTGGACTTCTGCTGGGCTGTGTGCCTGTCATTTGAGTGGCCTGCTTCTTCTGGCACTTCTGGCCTTCCAGGTGCTCCTGATAGATCTGTGACCCTGTGATGTTGGATTCTCCTCTGTATGCTGTGAATATGTTTTATTACCATTGGTTAATAAAGAAAGCTGCTTTGGGCCTATAGCAGGGCAGAATATAGCCAGGTGGAAAATCTGAACAGACATATAGAGAAAGAGTAGGCGGAGTTAGGGAGATGCCATGTAGCCGATGAAAAAGAAAGACGCCGGATCCTTAACAGTAAGCCACAGCCTCATGACAATACACAGATTAATAGAAGTGGGCTAATTTAAGATGTAAGAGTTAGTTAATAAGAAGCCTGAGCTAATCGTCCAAGCAGTGTTTAATTGAGGTAGTTATCTGTGGCTGGGCAGCTGGAAAAGAGGAAGTAGTCTCCATGCTATAGCTCCGCACAATGGACTCTGAAGACTGCAGCAGTGCATGGAGGGGGCCTGGGGCTCACCTCAGACTTTGGAAGCACATCACTGGTAAAGCTGGGGTCCCAGGATCCAAAGCCTGAGCCACCCCAGGGGTCTGAACCAACTGGAGCCATCAAGGATGGTTGCTGCTTCTGTGTGGGCCTTCTAGGATTTCAGAGGTGGTCTGAGCAGAGGGAGCTTGGGCCTGGCTGGCAGAAAGAGGCTGCAGCTGGCTACTCTGGTGTGTCTCCTCAGCTCCTGGTCCACTTTGATTCTCAGCAGCTGGTGTGTGGATGTAGCAGTGGTCACAGCCTTGTGTTGCTGCTGCTGGGTGTGTACCCTCAGCTACCTGGGGCTGATCTTCATCCGGGTGCTGCAGGAGCCTAGCCTCAAGGTCAGACACCCGTGCTCTGTGCTGGTACTGTTGGAGGACAAGGAGTGAGCCGGGGGGTTGCCTGCTATCTGCCCACTCGGATTCATTGTCCAGACACTGAAAGAGTGGAACGGATAAACGAGACGGTAAAGCACCTGCGGCCCTTTATTTGCCAGTTCATAGAGAAGCTCTTTTGGTAAGCCATAGAACCAGCTGTGCGGGGAGCAAATGCCTACCTCAGCACCTTCAGCTTCACACAAGTGAGCGCAGGTCAGCAGCCCCTTAGAGTCAGTGGCGTTAAGGTTTATACTGAAAGCGTAGACAAAAGAGAAATTGTTCTGAACATTCAGATTAGTTTTGCAGAAAATTGTGAGATTGATTTGGAGATCAAGTGATATTTTTGTGGAGCTGGTGTGAAAAGTATTCAGATTCTTGGGACGGTGTGGGTGATCCAGGAGCCCTTGGTTGGAGACACGCCTTTAGCTGGAGCATTGCCCATCTTCTTCCTTAGGAAACCACTTTTAGAAATTAACTGGATAGGACTGACTAATCTCCTGGATATCCCTGGACTGAATGGTTTGTCAGATACTATCATTTTGGATATAATATCTAACTGATATTAGCCAAAAAAAAAAAAAAAAACGAAAAACAAACAAACCAAGATCCTAGCAGGGCTCCCTACACTTTCAATAGACACCGCCCCAAGCAGTCCCCTTCTCCACTCCCGTCCCTCATGCCACCCTGGCCTTTTCAGATTCTAAGAAAAACCCAGAGGACTGGGCCTTGGCACCTGTCACATATTAGAACATCTATATCTCTCTACTTCTCAGAAAGTTGTAGTCCCAACTCAATTACAAATCAAAGCTGGCTTTGGAGTTGGAACACGGCACTCTCCTTCCCTAAATCCAAGCATGTTGTTAGAAGAAAAATTCAGAGTTTCTGTCTCATATCAGGAAAGCCACCTGGTTTTGGACAGAAAACCAAAAATCTAGGGAGTATTGTTGTCAAAACTCTGCTATTTCCCCCAAAATGCTATTTCTCCCCTTACTGATTTCTGACTCTTTAGTACCCCTTTCTTAGACTAAACAACTTAAGTGCATGTTGACAGACTGATAAGTAAATATATAGATAGGTGATAGATGTGATATATATATTCAGTAAAATATTATTACATTTATAATATGTCTATGTGTCGACATGTATGACCCTGCCTATGCTTCTCAACAATTCAGTGACTTTCTGGGGTCCTGGAAGATTTTCTGTGCCATTGGCATCCCCTACAATCCACAGGGACAAGCCATTGTGGAGCGAACCAACAGAACTCTTAAGGATCTGTTGGCCAGGACTGTCTCTCCAGAGGATGGGAGAGATCCTCATCTGGCCTTAACAGAGGTCCTTTTCCTTATGAACTTTCTAAGTTTTAATGACAAGGGTTCAGCTCAGCTTATAAACACTGGGCATCTCTGCCAGGGAACACATCCCTGCCCTAGTGAGATGGAGAGATCCTATCTCCCTTCCCTCCGATGGCAGCCCCCAGCCCCTGTTAACCAGTGGGAGAGAGTATGCTTGTGTTTTTCCTTAGACTGCCACAACACCAATATGGGTCCTGGTACAAGATATATGCCAAGCCATGTATCAGCCTGCTTCCACCAAGCAGGGAATAACTCAGGATGAGTATATCTGTATATACCCCCTTTTCTTGCCCTCATTGTCTCCCCAAACAAATTGATTTATTAAGGGCAGAGGTTTGGCGTAATATAAAAAGGCTATCCGATCCCCCCTGGGTGTTCACATGTGCATTAATTGACAGGGTGGTATTGTTAACCCTTATTCTCTTTAATATCTCCTGCAGCAGATCCAACATCAGTGGACAGCAACTAAAGCAACTATTAGGTATTAATGGCTCTCAGGCATCCTTCTCGCAGTCCTCCACAGGAGATTATGCATGCCTTGCTATCTGCAATTCAAAAGCCTACTGCCTAGTCCCCCAGCCTTGGCAGCTCTCCAGGAATGAATGCTCTTCAGGGGATGGTAGTCAATGATGGGTAAGAGCTTGTTTGGTAGGTCAGCCTAAGACAGGCACAGTCCAGATGCTGAGGTAGGGTCCACAAGGCCTGAGCAAAGAACTCTGGCTCCCACTGAGCACCCATATAGTAAATAAAAAAGTGTGGATATGTAAGAAATTACAGCCTACCAAGCCAAAAGGAGCAAACCTGGAATCTGTCTGGTGCTGTCAAAGGTTCTGATCATGCAGAGTCAATGAGGGATGACCAAATGATGTCAACTGTCAACGGATCAGAACACCTGGGTGCTGGGAGGGTTTATACGTTTCCCCCATTGTTAAATAAACAAGTCTGCTGTACACCTTCTACCTGACCCCCAGTGTCTAAGACATTGACACTGCGCCTTCTCACCCCCCTCCCCCAAGGAAGACGCTAGGACCCAGCAACACAAGTGCACGTGTGTGCAGAGACTAGTGGACATCATTGTCATTCTTCAGATGCCCTTCACCTTGTGCTCTGAGGCAGGCTCTCTTCTTGGCCTGGAACTTACTCCAGGCTGGGTGGCCAGCAAGCTCAGGGATCTACCTGCCTCTGTCTCCCGAGGGCTGAGCCAACAAGCAAGTTCTACCATTCCCAGCTTTTGTAAAAGTGTGGATTCTGTGGGTTGAATGCAGGCTCTCACACTTGCAAGGTAAGCCATGTCCTGACTGAGCCCCAGACCCAGCTGGGGAGCCATTCTGTAAAGGCCACACTAGGTTTACTTATTTGTAAGTAACAAGTTCTTACACCTGAGGTTGGGTGGTTGTCAGTCCACACTGCAGGTGGGTACAAGCAAGGCAGGGGGTGGAAAAGAGAAAGGAGTTGGCTGGAACCACTGGTGACAACAGGGATGGCCTGTTCTGTTTCTAAATCCATACACTCCATCTGCCAGGTGCTCACTGTCAAGTTACATCTGAGATGAGATGTTGATCTATCTGAAGTTTGCTGTTGATCAGTTTCTCAGAGGTTTGCAATCTGGCTTACAAAACTGAAAATTCCAGAGAGGGGAGGGGCTTTGGGCACAATTCGATGTAGCATTTTCATAGGGCATCGGGTCCCTGATTTGATTTCTATGTGGTTGTATTCATTTCTTCTCTCCTTAAAGCCTTCATTCTTAGACTGTGCCAGATTTCCTTGTCAGCTTGACACAAGCCTATGTACACCTGGAAGATGAACTGACCTCCATCAGATGGGCCTGTGAGTGTCTGCTAATTGATTTAGGAGGACCCAGCTCATTGTGAGTGGTGCCATCCCAACAAAGGCAGCTGGAGAACCAGGAACTTGATACTCCCTCCGTGGTCTCTGCTTCAGTTCTTGCCTCCAGGCTCCTCACTGAACTCCTACCCTGGTTTCCATTAATGATGGACACAATCCATAACCTGTAGGCTGAAATAAACCCTTTCCTCTCCAAGCTGACTGAGTCCCATGTTTCTCACAGTGACAGAGGAGCAGACTGGGGCAGGCTGCTTTGCTCTGGCAGTACTAATGGCCCTGAGGCTCGCATGCTCTACTACCGACCGAGAGGAGGAAGGACTTACAGCTGGGCCCTTCCTTTCCTGGATGTTTCTAAGGAAGTATCCTTGTTTCCCATTATCCCGGTTAACCTTGTGCTCTGGGAGAGTCACCTGCTGGAGCAAGCACAACAGGAGGAGGTAGAATCACGCCCCACAGACACGTGACTGAGGTGCTTTGAGGACAGGGAAAGGGGACGTTGGCATCACTACCTTCACCATCAGAAGGCGATCAAGGCAGTTATCCAGTCATGACAGAAAGCCTGCCTTGTGTTTGTTGGATAATAGAGGATGACACCCAAAACTCTAAGTCCCCCTTCCAACATAAGCATCCTTACTAACTGCAGCCGATGTCTGAGGGTATAGATGGAGAGTTCCTGCAGGTGTCTGTGGAGCAGGAATAGGTGCCAGTGCAGCTCAGTGAGGGCCCTAGCTGGTCTCAGCAGTTATCTGAGGGACCAATCAGAGGCTGGCAGTGGTTGTAATGTGATCTGGTGGGAGTCTGGTTTCCAGTTGTCTTCAGGTGGGCAGCCTCCCTCAGGTGCACTCCCTGCCTCCCCCTGTGAATTATTCATTAGCTTCTACTTGGCCATCTAGAATCTCTTGATGCTGAGTGTCACATGTCACAGGATCGCCAGCTGCTGCAAGGCGAGTTCTGCATGGCTCAAGCAGAGCAGGGCTAACAACGGCTCTGCCTCCCAGCACCATGGAATCCAAGGTAATGGGCTTGAAGGTGGCCTTGCTGGGGACTGCTCTTCTGCCAGGTCTAAGTGACAGTTCCCCTGGGCTTCCAGCAGGCAGTAAAGACCTGGGCTAGCATATGAAATTCTGTCCTTGTTTGGTGAAAGGTTTGGTCTGAGGTCATCAAGTAGATGTGTCTCGGCTATCGCCCAGGGGACTTGTGGTCTTTTAGAACCAAAGCGGGTGAAGCGGAGCCGAGTTTCTTGTGTGCTTCAAACTGGAGACAGCATAACTTTCTGTCATGTCAGAGTGGTCACTATCATACTGTCCAGTGCGGGAACTATGAACCGAGGGTGACTTCTGAGGCCTTGAAATGTGGCTTGTGTGTCTGGGGGTGGAAGAGCCATGTAGGCGACTCATGGTGGTTGTGTTAGCCTAGACGGAGCATTGAAGAGAACCATAGCGACTGTTGCCTCCTCGTCTATGAGTGTCTGTAATTTCTTTACTCCAGAGACACTACTGAATTTAAATATAGCAACTTCAAGCTGCCTAAGTCAGTGGTAGGAAAGACCTAAAGAAACAACCAAGGGCAGAGACAGCCTAGTGTAAACCCGTTACCTTTTCCTAGGAGTTAATTCTATGTGTACGCTCAAGGGCGATTTTTCTGTTTTCTTCCCCAAAGAATGACCTCAGCACGTCTGTTTAGAGAACATGATTTACTCATGGACTTTCTCTTCTTAGGTGAACAAAGGGATCACAGAAGTGGTCACACATGTAGTCAGAATAATTTAGTAGCTACACACAGGAGCCTCCTGCACCAGGAACACCAGCTACAATCTGTCATGGATCCATTCAGCCATTATTCATTTCTATAGCACCAAATACTGTTGCCTTGGCAACCAGCACCTACAACAGTGTTGGCCTTGAGGCCATGCATCTGAACACCCAGGTGTGTGCATGGGGATGGCTTTCTGTACCATTGCTGTAAAACATCTGAGTGTTGACTGACGAAGGCCGCTTGGTAGAGGGGTGAGTTCACAGACATGCAAGAGGTAGACTTGTCCTCAAACAAGGTCACAGGTAGCATTAATGTCATAACTCTGTGTGTGTGTGTGTGTGTGTGTGTGTGTGTGTGTGTGTGTGTGTGTGTTATGAGTACATGTGGAGATCAGAGGACAACCTGGGGTGTCAGCCTTCACCTTTCACCTCGTTTCTCACAGGATCTTTCTTCTTGTTTCCCTCTGCATGTGCTATGCTAGCTGGGCTGTGAGTTTCTGGGTTTGTTCTTTCTGCTTCCCCACTTGCTGTCAGAGTGCAGGGCTTACAGATGAGTACTTCCTGCCTCACCTGGCTGTATTTGAGTTCTGGGGATTTGAACTCAGATCCTCAAGTTTGTGTCCATGAGCCAGGCCGGCATTGTGAAATACATCTTCCAACAAGCATATGGACTGGGGTCCCTGCAGTTGCGTGGTTTTAAATAAAATTCTCCTTCTTTGTGAATTCCCAGCTTGCCTTTGAAAGTGTCAGGTTTCTGCTGAAGCCACTTGAGGACCTATGGCTTCGGGAAGCAGCAGCTTCCCTGCCTGTCCCCAACACAACAAGCTATGTTGATTCTTTTAGGAGAAACATCCCCCAACTTCTTCCCATAACAAGGTTGAAAATGAGCCTTTGTCACCAGAAACCGTGCTTAGGGCGGCAGTGGAGACCCAAATAGACCAAGTCTGGAGTAACCCCGTCCCCAGCAAGCTTCACCCAGCGTGTTTCTCATCCCAAGAATTGCTTCCCTGAGCCCCAAACCCTTTTGTCTGGCATTCCTTCACAGATAATGTCATTCGCTGTCTAAAACAGATAAAGGCACCAATGACATTTTATTAGAAATAATTATGAACTCACATAAGCTGGGAAAACAGAAGGTGAAAGTCCCTACACTCTGGCCCTGCAGGTTACTTTAACCTAATTGTGCCTCAATTTCTGAGCGAAGTTAAAGCCATTGGCACAGTGTGCGCTCTGGCCCAGAGGTTGCATCTGTGACTTGTGGGACAAGCCGACAGTGGAGAGGAGATGTTTCTGCCCTCAGTTCGTGGCTGCTAACTCCTGTCCCTTGTCTACAGGGTCCCCTCGAGGCAGTGAAGGGTGTGTAACACGTTGGGCTCAATAACGGGGTCAGATAAGCCTCACGGGTGTCGGTGCAGGTCTCACCTTTCATTTTGCAGTTGATGTTGGGCCACCTAATTTGATGGTATGTGTTTTTGTTTTGAATTTTGAGACAGGTTTTCTCTGTGTAACAGTCCTAGCTGTCCTGGAACATACTTTGTAGACTACGCTGCCCTCAGACTCACAGAGATCTGCCTGCCTCTGCCTCCCAAGTGCTGGGATCAAAGGTGTGTGCCACCACTGCCCAGTTAATATGCATTTTTACACATTCTACGACATTTATGTGTATATGCACACACATGCGTGCAAACATGAATGTGCACGCCACAGCAAATGTGTAGGAGGCAGAGAACACCATCTAGGAGTCAGTTCTCCCCTTCTACCACGAGGTTCCCGGGAATCTAACTCAGGTCAGGCTCTGGACAAGTGCCTTTTCTCCTGAACCATCTTCCTGGCCCACATGTCTAATAGCTTAGTATTAAAGAATTATAGGAGGGCCGGGCGATGGTGGCGCACGCCTTTAATCCCAGCACTTGAGTATAGGAATAAATGAATAGGAGGCAGAGGCAGGTGGATCTCTGTGAGTTCGAGACCAGCCTGGTCTACAGAGCGAGTTCCAGGACAGGCTCCAAAGCCACAGAGAAACCCTGTCTCAAAAAAAAAAAAAAAAAAAAAAGAATTATAGGAGGTTAATTTAAAAAAAAAAAAAAGGTCATTCAAGATTCCACAATGACTCAGAAACAACTATTCAGCCATGTCCGGGGCCGTTGTCCTTCTTAGGAATAGCTGTGGACAGAAAGTCACATGTTTTTAAGATTTGGATGAGCTATTCCTAACAACATTTGATTTTACTTGAATCCAATGAAAGAAATAGTTGGTATAAAACAGAATTGCAAGCCAGGCGGTGGTAGCGCACGCCTTTAATCCCAGCACTCGGGAGGCAGAGGCAGGCGGATCTCTGTGAGTTCGAGGCCAGCCTGGTCTACAGGGGCTAGTTCCAGGACAGGAACCAAAAGCTACGGAGAAACCCTGTCTCGAAAAATAAAAAAAAAAAAACAAAAAACAAAAAAACAAAACAGAATTGCTATGCCTCAAGCAAAGGGCCTTCTTGAGATATTATTTTATTAACATAGCCTCAAAGTAAAACATTACTTTTTCAAAAATTTTATTTATTTATTGGAGGGGACATCTCGAGTGTGTGTGCCCAGCGTGCACGTGGAAGCTAAAAGAAAGTCACAGCAGTTGGTTCTTTCAATTCACCACGTGGACCCCAGAGTGGAATTTGGGACAGCAGCTTCGAGGCAAGCTCCCCCTCCCCGTGCTGAGCCATCCCATTGGCCCAGTGTTATGTGTAAAGAAGACCCTGAGTTACCTGCACCAATGAGTTCAACTTCAGGCTGAGCTCTGAAATGAAAACAGAGGCTGTGCCCCCATTCTGATCTTTAAAAAAAAAAAAGCATTTTCCATTGTCAAGGCCCCAGTACATTCTGTTCTGCTGCTGCTTTAAAGTCCAACTTCCGTAGCTCCATACCAGCACTGGCTAAAGCGGGCCCGCGTGTTTTCACAGAGCTGCTGTGAAAAATGCTTATGTCGGGTCTTTCCCTCCAGTCTACCTCTGGTGCAGACTAGGAGAGCCAGGCCCCATGTCATCTTGCCACGGGAACTGAGGACAGTAAGTGACTTCCCAATGAAGCCTGCTTTGGTTAGCTCGCTTATAAGTTGGGAGGAGGGGAGAGACAAGATCCCAGGGCTCACGGTCCAGCCAGGAGAGTGTGTCCCCGAGGTCTGGGTTCAATGAACACAGTGATAAGAGAAGGCACCTGATGTACACAAGCTAACATGTGTACACACGTGCACACATGTGCGCACACACGCAACACACAGAGACAGATTATAAATTTCTAGGGACATATGTTATATGTATGGCTTAGAAAATAGCCACCGATTTTCTCAGCTACTAAAACCAAAACTCTTACAATAACCATCTTGAGGTCATGCATTCCTAGCAGTCAGAATTATTCAGGTCTCCAAGCTGATGCTTTTAGTTCTTCACTAATGGAATACTAGAGGCTGGGTAACTTTGTTTTAAAAACAGAGGTTTACTTAGCTCCTGCTTCTGGGAGTTCAAGAGCAGGGAGCTTGGGGAAAGATCACATTCAGAGAAGAGAGCAAAGCACCAGGGAACTTCTGGCCTCATCCCCAGAACACCTCTTCCCTCAAACTGACAAAGGGTCCCCAAGAAGGCCCTTAACCCCTCAGTGACCCAAGGACTACCTCTAGGCTCCTCCTCTTAAGTGTGTCACTACCAAACTGAGGACCAAAGTTCCAATACATGAACCTGAAAGGACAAAATGTATCCAGGCCACTTGCTCTTCAAAGACAATAGAAAGCCTACAGCTACTTTAGATGCCACAAAATCGTTCCACTTTGTGGCTGGGAGACAGCTCAGTCAATAAAGAGCTTATTGGCCGGGCGATGGTGGCGCACGCCTTTAATCCCAGCACTCGGGAGGCAGAGGCAGGCGAATCTCTGTGAGTTCGAGACCAGCCTGGTCTACAGAGCTAGTTCCAGGACAGGCTCCAAAGCCACAGAGAAACCCTGTCTCGAAAAAACCAAAAAAATAAAATAAAATAAAAAAATAAAGAGCTTATTGTTCGAACATGAGGACCCGAGTTCAGATCCCTTGCACCCACACAAAAGCTGGCAGTGCATGAGGGTGCATGTCTCTAACCCCAGTACTGACGGTGGGGAGAGGAGGGACCAGCCAGCCTCACCTGACTGTCGAGCTCCAGGCCAGTGAGAGACCCTGCTGATGTTTGGTGTTCCCAAGTGGGACACCTGAGGCCGCCCCCTGGCTTCCACAAGCACACTCGTGTGCACACGCATTAAAAAGAAATCTGTAGCCGGGCGGTGGTGGCACACGCCTTTAATCCCAGCACTAGGGAGGCAGAGGCAGGCGGATCTCTGTGAGTTTGAGGCCAGCCTGGTCTACAAGAGCTAGTTCCAGGACAGGCTCCAAAACCACAGAGAAACCCTGTCTCGAAAAACAAAAAACAACAACAACAAAAAAGAAATCTGTAAGAGGTAGTATTGATGGCTGTGGTTACAGTCCCTAGGAGTAATGCTATAACCAGAGGTCACCACTGGACCCAGACAGCACTAATGTGATCCAGCAATGTTACTAAGAAGGAGACGTAGCTCCCGAGTGAACTGCTAACCTTGTAGTGCTGGCCCAAGAATCCAGTACTTTCCACCCATGTGATGTTTGAAGGTGGATTTTGTTTATGCTCCATGTCAAAGTGATACGGAGCACACAAATCATTATCCTACTGTTTTTACAGACGCGTGCACACACGCACACGCACAGGAGTGGAGAGGATCAGAAGGAACGGGCCTCTCTCTTTTAAAAACTTACTTGAGGGGGCTGGAGAGATGGCTCAGAGGGTAAGAGCATTGCCTGCTCTTCCAAAGGCCCTGAGTTCAATTCCCGGCAACCACATGGTGGCTCACAACCATCTGTAATGAGGTCTGGTGCCCTCTTCTGGCCTGCAGACATTCACACAGAAAGAATATTGTATACATAATAAATAAATAAAAATAAAATAAATAAATAAAAATAAAAACTTACTTGAGCCTGTGTCCTGGTGCAACTGCTCCATGGGTAAAAGTGCTGGCATTCAATCGTGAGGACTTGAGCCCTCAGTACCCATGTCAAAACTGGGTGTGAGTCTCTAATCCCAGGGCTAAGAGGTAGTGGCAGGAGGATTACTGGAGCACACTGGCCAGTCCAAGTAGTGAGTTCCAGGTTCAATGAGTAATTCTGTTTCCAAAGAGGGGGAGGAATGATCCAGGAGGACACTTCACATCCACCCTTGGTCCCACAGGCACGTGGGTCACACCCATGCAACCAGCACACACAAAATCCCCAGCACTGCAGTAAACACATGTGTGTGCTTTTATGGATATATGTATTTAGCTTGTTTTTTTTCCAAGATAGGGTTTCTCTAAGTAGCCCTGGTGTCCTGGAACTCACTCTGTAGACCAGGTTGTCCTTGATCTCACAGAGATCCTCCTGCCTCTGTCTCCGGATTTAAAGGCGTGTGCCCCCATGCCCAGCTGGATATATGAATTTTTAGTTGGCATGTGATAAAGACACATGTTTTGGTTGGTCGTTGGCAGACCCATCACCTCAGTTATGATTTGTGTTGGGAATAGTCAGTCCCCTCCATGCCAGCTGCTTTGCAATCTTCACTTAGCTGCTGTGCACCACACAGCCCCGGTCACCCTCACTAAACACCCTCTTGCCTCCCTCCCTCCCTTGTGTCTTTTCCAGTCCCTGGTTACCTCTTCTCTCTCAGCCTCTGAGATCAGCTCCCAGCTTCAACCTATCATGAGATCATGTGATCTGGTCTTGTTTCTTCCTGGGCTTGACTTATCTCACTGAACAATGTCCCCCATTCCCATTCATGTTGCTGCAAATGATGGGACCGCCTTCTTTTCCAGAGAGTTCTCTCTCCTTCTCCTCCTCCCACTCTCTCCCCTCCCTCCCCCTCTCATGTGTGTATGTGTGTGTTTTCAGGTGCATGTGCATATGTGTATATATATATATATATATATATATATATATATATATATATCCACATTTCCTACATCCATTCATCCATCAATGAGCAAAAATTTCAGGTAACTTCTGAGCTGCAGAATTACAAATTTTGTTTTTATTCTCTTTATTGCATTTTCCAAAAAATCTAAAGTAAATATGCAATTTTTTTCAATCACCAGACCAGGGAAAAATATTTTTTAAGTGTTTCCACTGGCATCTCTCCGTAGCTGCTTATCTAACAAGGACACTGTCCACTTCCTCTCATCACAGATCAGACAGGGTCACAGTGAAAACTGGAGAAGTTTTAAAATAATTTTACACATCCCTAAATTTTTTCCTTTTAAAAAAAGTCCCCAATGATGCTTTCTGTGAGGTCTGTCTCTTTGTCTCTCTGCCTCTCTGCCTCCGTCTCCATCTCCTTCCCCTCCCTCCTCTTTTCTGATAAACTACAAAAATCCCAGCCTCTAATGCCCAAGACTACTGTCCTGAAATGGGAACCCGAGAAGCTGCCCACTGGGGAGCAAGCATCCTACCAAGAATGTCCAGTTTCTAGCTAGAGCTTTGCGTTGTTTAAACTTTCAGGACCGAGCAGCGTGTGTGGCTGCAGGAACAGGAAGGAGTCTGAGTGCCGATGACATTCTCTGGGGTCAGTGTATGTCCAGTGTCTTCTCCTATGCATCTGGGATGAGAGCCTTTGGGCCATCTCTGCAGGAAGAATGGGCTCCTGCTGTGCTGGGCAAGTTCATTGCCACAGAGGTGAATGAGCACGGCTGGTGTCTGAGATGGAGAAGAGGGGTTGGGTGTTTCTAGGTGTAGGAGGAGAAAGGGATTCATCTCTCAGTTCTGTATGCACCAAGCCCTGAGCTCCTTGTAGTTGGAGCCTGCAGGACTCTTGGATCTTGGCCACCTCTTCCCCCTTTCTGAGCCTCTCTCTCTCCCAGCCCTGGCAACTGGCATAACTACATTCCTACAATCTCGGGGAGCGAGAATTTCCCTCATATTTGATCTCTAGTTTCATGTTGAATTTTTCCCTAGGTGACTGGCCTGAGTCTTGCAGGGAATGAGCACAGGGAAATGGGGAGTTTTGTGGAGAAGCAGAATGTGGTTCAGGGGCAGGCTGAGGTGATGGGGTTAGGGTGGGGATCACAGGGTGGGCTGTGTGTGGTTCAGGGGCAGGGCTGAGGTGACGGGGTGGAGTGGGGATCACGGAGGGGGGGGGGGCTGTGCGTGTCCCAGCTGCTCTCACTTCAGGGACTTTGCATGTGCTGGAGAATGAGTGGATCTCCGGGTTGACCATTTGCTTTTCTCTTGAAACTTTTCCAGTAATTCTGCTATGCGCTAAAAGTCTAAGAACTAAAAGTTGAGCGTTCCTAATCTGGAAGCCTGTGACTTTTCAGGGATAGAGTGATTTTCTCTAAAGAAAAGTTCCACACCTTCCCCATGGGAGAAGTTCCTGATAAGGTAGATGGGCTGAACATAGTGGCCACTAGCTCTTCAGGAAGGTATCAGATGTGGAGTGTGCATGAGACAGACAAATTCCGAGGTTAGACCCGGCTAGCATCCCTATGGTCCAGGATGCAGGTTTACACGTTCCAAAGTCTGAAAAAATTCCTAACCTGAATGCTCTCTGCTCTCAGCATTTAGCTAAGGCCACTCACCTGAACCTTCTAGATGTGGACACTGTCTGTGTGTGCCACAAGTCACAGCCCTTTTCACGCAAGTACCATTTGAGCAAGCTCTAGGGAACTGGTGGGTAACTTCGAGTCAAGAGCAAAGGCTGTGAAGTTCGAAGCTGGGGACATGCTCAGTGGGTAGAGAGCCTACCACGCAAGCGCTATGCAGCAGCACACGCCTGCAATCCCAGGACTGAAAAGGCAGGGGCAGAGGATTCGTGGCGCTCACTGACACTCTGGCCCAGCAGAATCCTTGAGGTCCAGGTTCAGTGAAAAATACTGCCTCTGGGATGATGAGGAGGGTGTTGATGATGATGAAGGTGTTGGTGGTGATGGTGATGAAGGTGTTGATGGTGGTGATGGTGGTGGTGATGGTGATGAGGGTATTGATGGTGATGGTGATGGTGATGAGGGTGTTGATGGTGATGGTGATGATGTTGTGGACATATACTGAGGAGGATAGCCTGACTCTGACCTCCAGTTTCCACATACATGTGAACCCTCTCTCACACACATATGCACATATAAATACACACCTGCAAACACTATTTTTAAACATTGTGAAGTCATAATTTTCCTTTTAACCCAAAGACTGAGGTGAGGAGGAACCAGGATTGGCAGGAGCGGGGGACACCAACAGGGAAAATGTTCATGGTGCCAGTCCACGTAGGTACACACATGTCCCACTGCTGGTTTCTGCCACGGGCTCCCAAACCACGGAGACTCTTCTGTTCTTGGAGAAGGTAGCTGAGGAGCCAGGAACACACTCCCGGAAGAGCCTCCAAGAACACACAGCCAGAAGAGCCTCTAGGAACTCGCACCTGGAAGTGCCTCTTTCACAAGTTCATATGCAAACCACACGGCCAACAGAGAGCTTCTGTGGCCTCAGGGAGGGTTATGTGTGGCTTTGCTGAAAGAGGCCGTAAACTCCACAGATGTTTTTGAAGACTTATTTTTATTGTTTTGAAATGATGTATGGGTACCCACAGAGTCCAGAAGAGGGTGTCGAGTCCCCTGCAGGTAGACTTACTACCACGTGGGTCCTGGGAACCCAAGGCACACCTTCTGCAGGAGCAGCAAACACTCTCCACCCTGCACCAACTCTCCAGCCTCCCGAAGTGCTCATCTGGCTTATTTTAGGAAACATGAGTCTTGCTTTCTACACCTTCACCCAGGACTTAAGCTGAGAAGTGTGGCCATAGGCTTGTAACTGTTCTCCCTCCACCCGCGACTCCCACGAGCTAGTTAAGATGCCCTAACTGTCTCTACCAGCAGCCCAGCTAATCCTCGAGGTAATTTAGAGGCATCGTTCTGTTTGCTGATATTTGTAATTACACTCATCGGTGATTAAGAGGCATCTGGATAGTAAAACGCTAACTGTCTGCTGGTTGTTAGATCAGGAGATAATCATCCATTTCAACCACGGGGCTGCCGGCCTCAAATCCATCCTTGAACAGACTTTGTCTTCAGTTTTAGCAGCCTTGTATTCAGAAGTGGGGAGAGCACTGTCCAAGAGACTTTCTGAGAGCCTGGCCTATCTGTCTGCATCTGTGATGTAACCCAGGCTGTTCCTGAATTCTTTCTCCTCCCGTCTCAGCACTAGGAACAGTCAGGCTCTGCCAAGCCTGGTTGAGATTTTGCTTAGACGCATCACAACTCCAGGGGGTAGAGCAAACCATCGGACTGCTTAGACGCAGCTGCATCTGCCGTCTCACTTTGTTCTGTAGTGCTGTGACTTTAAGCACCACAGATTCAAGGACTCAATTCCCAAAGGAACTTGGCTAAACTGGGCAGGAAGTCTGTTCCACACGCATTGACTGCAAGGCCCTAGAGAGAGACTTGAAAGTCCTGGGAGACCTGTTGCCTCTGTAGCAGCCATGCAGCTCCACAATGAGACAATGGCACATACACATGCACACAGAGTCACACACAAACACACAACACACAGAGGCAGAGGCAATCAGACACACCACTGTTTTGGAGACACACACAGAGAGACAGAAACATACAGACATAGACACACACAGAAACAGAACACAGATACACACAGAGACAGAAATGCAGACACACCACATACAGACATATACAGAGACATACACACGTCACAGAGACACACACAGAAACAGACACACACAATCACACAATCAACTCATAGACACAGAGAGACAGAAACACACAGACATAGACACACACAGAAACAGACACACATAATCACACAATCAACTCATAGACACAGAGAGACAGAAACACACAGACATAGACATACACAGAAACAGACACACACAATCACACACACAGAGACATACATACATGTCGCAGAGACACACACAGAAACAGAGACACAGACACACACACAGAGACAGAAATGCAGACACACCACATACAGACATATACAGAGGCATACACACGTCACAGAGACACACACAGAAACAGACACACACAATCACACAATCAACTCATAGACACAGAGACAGAAACAGACAGATACACCACACTGAGACACATACAGAGACATACACACACCACACAAATACACATACCATATGTATACACACAGAGCAGACATACATGTACATATCACACACAACACAGACATAGATATGCCACACAGAGATATACACACCACATACATTCACACACACAATATGTACACACAGAGAGATAGATAGAAACATTCATGTGTGTATATCACACACAGAGATCCATAGACACATACACTCTGCACACAGGAACAAGACTGGCGTGCCCCACTGAAACTTACACAGGACACAGAAGCGTGATGCGAATGGGCTGTTCTGTGTTCCACATAGTATTTCTTTTATTTCCTCCCGTTATTTTCAGCATGAGTGTTCCTGGCTTCATGGACAGGCAATGTCTGGACTAGGCTTTCCAGCCAGTTTTCTGATCCCTGCCTAGAATATGGTGCATATTTTCTGTCTAGAATCTCACTAGCCTGGCTGAGTGCCAATAGCTTCATTAGGAATTTCATTCCTCGCTCAGCACACACACGCTAGCTAATGTATCCTGGCTTGCCACTGGCTAATCACAGGCAGGATTTGTTTATTAAATGCTTAGTATATTTATTTGCGTGTGTGCACAGGCCAGAGGACAACTTGCAGGATTCCATTCTCTCCATGGGACCCGGCATCAGGCTTGGCAGCCAGCATCTTTACCCACTGAACCATCTTGCCAGCCCCCAAAGACAGTAGTTGACAGCATATAGTGACAACCAGAAGCAAGGGAAGCTCATGAGGATGGCTGTGGCAGGAACAACCACAGTGCAGGCGTGTGCAAACTAGTGCCCACCAGCGCCCCACTCCCCATCAATAGTGTTGTTGCTACTGTTTCTGAGACAAAGTCTCACCTTCTGGCCCAGACTGGCCTTGAACTCATAGTCCTCTTGCCTCGGCCTTCTGAGACCTTACAGGTGTGAGCCACCGTGTCTGACCCCCCACTGATTTCTTCTGCATCACTGAGAGCCTGTGGCCTGCAATGTCAGCACAGAAAGCATGTCAGAAGCCCTTTGTGCCTGAATGTGTGTGCACGCGTGTTTGCTCGGTCCCCAGCCAGATGCCCTGACGGGGTTAAGGGTTACTCTTTTTAGCAAGGGTCATGATTACCCTGATGAGATCTTGTGTGTGTGTGCGCGCGTGTGTGTGTGTGTTTTAAAGTCTTTAAGAATTTTCCAGTTTCTCCTATAGGCTGGTCTCTGGCTTTGGATACAATTTTTGCTTTGTTAGCCAGTGTTTGGAACTGCAGACAGAAAAGGCATGTTCACCTAGCTCTTCATTGGGCTGACGTGCTATCTCTTACCTTGAGAGCAAACTCTGGCTACTGCTGTTATTAAGAGTGGTTTGCGGTCTCCCTGCCCAGGAGGGGCATTCTATGGAGGGCACAAGAAGTGAGTGCCGATCTGTCTCACCCTCTAACTAACCTAGCTCAGAGCGGGCTGTCTGGCCTCAACCCAGACATTTGAGTGCTCACAGGGAACCTGACAGGCAATTGTGTTATGGAAGTTGACACGCTGAATGGCCGCTTTTCTCATATTCTTCACCTGTCTCTTTGTGTTAAAGGGGGAGCTGGCAAAGAAGCAGGGAGGGAGTGGACGAGGCAGGGAGGGGGGAGGCAGGTGGGTGAAGTGTCGGGCGGGTTCCATGTGCACTCTGATGTAGGCGGCAGGCAGGAAAGGGCTGCGTGGAACAAAACTCTATTGTTCGCTGTCATCTTGAAATGAGTGTCAAAGTAGGCGGGGGGTGCTTTGACCGTTAACCGCACAATTTAGCCGGCCTGTTGTGTCCTGCGGGCCCCACCTCCTTGGAGTCTCTCAGATTAGAAAAGAAGGCTCTAGCCTTTCTAAATGGGCCATCTCTCGTCCTTTGTGCCCAGACTGCCCAGTGTGAAATCGACAGTGACGTTAAATGTTTTCTAATGAATCATTACTGAAAGGAAATGGAGGGCTATCTGTGTAATGGATTGTAGCGCATTAAAATGTTTTATTTTACACACAAAAATGTTGTCCTTCACAAGCACCGTGATTGCTGCAGAAAGGCCTTTGTGCTGGGACCGTTTCAATGGATTATCGGCCAGCGTTTCCATCCCAGATGGGAATCAAAGGGCGCCTTTGGCTAACTAATGTTTTTCAAGATGGCAGCCATGAAACACATTTAGTATTTAAAGCTGTGGTTGTAAAGGAATGCTTGAACTCAGGCGATTTTCTCACTTCCCTCCCCCTTTGGGTTTGGGAAAGAGAAGCAACTCCCCGACCTCTGTCCATTCCATAGGGGACACGCAGCCGCTTCTCAGCCACCAGCCCCAGACCCCAGGCCTGGGGGCTCCTGCCTTCTCTTCACTACATTTGGTCTGTCGTCCCCCCCTTCCTTTCTTTCTGTTTATTTGATGTCTTTCTAGGACAGAGTCTGGTGCTCGTGTCTGAGTGGTGGAAGCTTCTGGAGCTTCCTGAGTTGGCGCAATGTGAACATCAGTTTCAGGGCTGTTTTGTCGCTAATTCGACAACTGATGTGCAGGGTCTAGCCTGCCCTCCTCCCTCTCCCTCTTGCTCAACCCCACTAATGCTGGGGAGCTAGTGGATTGGCTGCAGCAGCTTCCTGGTGCTCCAGGCGACATTCATGCTACATGCACCTGTGTTTGGCATTCTTTGAGGATGCGTGAACTGGAACCCTCACCCTTGCAAAAACTTTCATAAGTAGGGCATTTTTCTTTCTAGGAACTTCAGTTCACAAACCCCAAACGTCTTCCACCTTGCTTCCCCTCTTTCCGACAAAAAGAAAGCACACTGAAATTGTGTACAAAGAATGGCTCTCTCGTCTGTACAGTAGGGCCATGGACAGACATGTCATAGATCTTGGTTGCAAAATGGAGCCTGAATGCCTTGCTCTGTGAAGGTTTGGAGGAGACAACATCAGGACTTTGTAGAAAACTTAATCAAAAAACCTTTCTGCAGGTAGGAAGAAAGCAAGGTGACTTGCTAGCTCGCCCCAGGAGTGTAATTCTCCAAAGGAAATGAGGGTTCCCACTTTCTTGGCCTCTGAGTACAATTATACATAGAAAGCATGAAAGATGGCAGTCCAGGCCTCTGCAGAGACGATGATCTCGTCCACTTCCCTCTGAGCATTAGAACTGGGATGTGACGGCTTTTACAGCCCCTTTATTGTGGGTGTCACCTGCATATGGGAAGTATGTTAAAAATGTGGAGCCTGCTGGACTATTATAAACCATATGCTTGTCTAAGCATCTGGGTCTAGATAGAATGTTCTAGTACCCCAGAAAGTTTGTCAGTGCCTCATCCTCTGGCCTCCCTTGACACCAAAGACAGTCACAGTTTGGGTTTTCATGTGCATTCTCTGCCTATCTGTCTTTCTGTCTGTCTGTCTCTCTCCTCCGTCTCTTGTGGTGTGTGTGTGTGTGTGTGTGTGTGTGTGTATTTATACAGCTTTAAAAAAAAGAAACTAGTCCAGCTTCATAGAGCAGAAACCTCCAGCCAGTATCAGGGGACTCGAGGAGACAGCAGTTCTTCCTAGACACCAAGAAAAACAATGTGTCAAGCCTGGTGATGCCCTCCTGTCACCTCAGTAACCAGGAAGCTGAGGCAGGAGGATTGTGACTTCAAGGCCAGCCTGGGCTACAAAAGCAGGTTTGAGATCAACTAGTGCCAAATATGGAGTCCTGCCTCTAAGCCCAGGGGCTGGAGAGGACAGCGCATCAGCCGAAGGCTCACACCCCATCAGACGAGTGCTCACACACCCGGGGTGGGGGTGGGGGAGCTCTGTGCTTGACCCTCAGCACGGGTCCAGCGAGTGTAGTGAGGAGAAGGAATGAGAAAGAACGAGCAAGCTGAGCTGTGTGAAGGTTCCATTTCTTAGAGTAAGATGGGCAGAGGTCTCTGGCTAGCCCTCACCACTGGAGAGAGTCAGAGAACAGGAAGTCCGACCACAGCAAACAGACTGAATGGGGGCCACGGGAGTGGTGGCGAAAGGCCTTCTGGTCAGGGTGGGGGGCTGTCTGTTAAATCTGGGAAGAGAGTGCGGACATAAACAGCATTTGTTACTCGGCACACAGTGGCTCGGTAGCTTTTTAAGCTCAAAGGGGAACTGTACCCCAAACTATGAGTCTCCAAATACTTGCTGTGGACCATCTCCCAAAGTTCATGTTTCTTGCTGTTTCTGGGGTGTGGAGGAAGGTGGGGAGCCAGGGGCTGCAGTCCAACTTTCCACCTCATCGGCGCACGGTTCGAGACCTCCTTTGAGACAAAAGATGATCATTATTTTTTCTCCAAAGTCTCAATAATTACACACTTCCATCCTGGGCTAGAGATAAACCCAGGAGTTAGGGCTGCATCCTGGGCTAGAGATAAATTCAGGAGTTAGGGCTGCATCCTGCTCTTCCAGGTGACGCGGAGTTTGGGCAGCTCACAGCTGCCTGCAACTCCAGTCCTGTGGATCCAGTGCCCTGGAGGGGGGAAGTGGCACTGTGGATAGCGCTTGCTGCCCGAGTATGAGAACCTATATAAAAGTTAGACACAGGGGCGGAGAGATGGCTCAGTGGTTAAGAGCACTGGCTGTTCTTCCAGAGGTCCTGAGTTCAATTCCCAGCACCCACATGGTGGCTCACAACCATCTGTAATAAGATCTGGAACCCTCCTCTGGCTTGCGGGCATACATGGAGACAGAATGTTGTACTCATAATAAATAAATAAATAAATAAATAAAATCTTTAAAAAAAAAGTTAGACACAGAGTGCCATCTATAACCAGTTGCTGGGGCCTGCTAGCCAGCTAAGCTAGCCTCCAAATATATGGTGGCGGAACTAAGTAGCCGGCTCGGCTGTTGAGAATGCTGGTCACTCTTTTTTTTATATATTTATTTATTATGTATACAATGTTCTGTCTGTGTGTATGCCTGCAGGCCAAAAAAGGGCACCAGACCCCATTACAGATGGTTGTGAACCACCATGTGGTTGCTGGGAATTGAACTCAGGACCTTTGGAAGAGCAGGCAGTGCTCTTAACCTCTGAGCCATCTCTCCAGCCCCAGCACTGGTCACTCTTGCAGAGGACCTGGGTAAGTTTCCTAGAACCCCCATAGTGGCTCACAACCATCCATAACTCCAGTCTCACCCTCTTCTGGCCTTTGTGTGCATTGCTTCCTTCCTTCTTCCTCCCTCCCTTTCTCCCTCCCTCTCTCCTTCCCTCCCTCCCTTTCTCCCTCCCTCTCTCCTTCCCTCCCTCCCTTTCTCCCTCCCTCCCTTTCTCCCTCCCTCCCTTTCTCCCTCCTTCCCTCCCTCCCTCCCTCCCTCCCTCCTTTTATTTCTCCCTCCCTCCCTCCCTTTCTCCCTCCCTTTCTCCCTCCCTTTCTCCCACCCTTTCTCCCTCCCTTTCTCCCTCCCTCCCTCCTTCCTTCCCTCCCTTTATTTCTTGCTTCTTTCTTTCCTTCCTATTTTTTGAGACAGAATTTCTCTACATAGCCCTGGCTGTCTTGGAACTCACTCTGTAGCCCAGGCTGGCCTCAAACTCAGAGCTCCTTCTACCTCTGCCTCCCGAGTGCTAGGGTTAAAGCCACACTCTACCTGAGTAGTTTCTTTCGTTACTGTAATCTCTGTGTTGCCAGCGAGACGGCTCCGCAGGTGGATGTTCTGGCATTGAAGCCACCCGACTCTGCACCTGACTCTGATGCACATGGCATGTGTGTCTTCCCGTGAATAAACGTAGTAAAAATGCCAACCATGCCAAGAGTCCGTCTGCCTCCACCATGCGGTGTGGAGGACCATGCCTGCCTCCCTGTGGCCTCAGTGGTCCCTGAGCTGCATCATGCATGGATGCATCGCTGATGCTCACCTGGAATCTTCCTTGTAATGGACTGTATACTACTGTGACCTGGTGCCCTTGAACGTGCCATTTTTGGAGACTGGACAGATGTTGAGGAACACAGTGGTACCACCTTCACTCCAGCAGCTGCGAGCAGCACAGTGTTGATGGGATGTGTGTTTCTCGATTCTTCCACACCAATATGACACACGTTTTCCGAGTACATGGATTCTGGGGTCGGACCCTTTCTGCTTTAGTCTCCGCTGACATTGGCCAAATGACAAGTCCTTTTCTCCACATCTGTTTTCCACCAGTCACCTCAAGTACCTCCCCCCACAGGCACCTGGTGCCGTGTAGCCTGCAGAACTGTTTGTGGTGTGGTGTTATCTCTGAGTCTGGGGAGTGGTCTCTTGGAACTGTCACATGTCACCATGGTATCCCTGCTTGCTTCTTCTACACTGGCCACAACTGGAGTGGTTGCCTGGTCACAGGCCCTCCTGAATTATTTCCCTCAGAAGTGGGTAAGATTCCCATTTCCCCCAACAGGCTCAACCTTCCAGCAGGTAAGGCTTTCTTGGGCTCATCCGTATCAGTCTGTCCTTTTTTAGCAGGGCTGGATTATTGTCATTGGTGTGCTGTCTACATGCTGAATTTTCCAACCGGGATGGCTGGAGTCAGTTGTGGGAGGCTCTGATGGCCTACCAAGGTCTGGGGCCCTATTATACCTGTTTAAAAACAACAGCTTTCTGGAAGCTGAAGTGGTGGCTCCACAGTTAAGAGCACTTATTCTTGCGGAGGACGTTGACTTGGTTCTCAGCGTCCACGCTGTGGCTCACAGACACCTGTAACTTCTATTCCAGAGGATCCAATGCCCTCTTCTGACCTCTGTATTCACCCAGACAAACATATAGAAAATAAGATAAAATAAATGAATAACATTTTAAATCTACATTTGAAAATAATAGCTTTAAAAATAAGACAATTCATAGTTTTACGAAGATCTCATTCACTCACACGTATGCAATTCATGTTTCACTCCCATACTGTGGCTTTAGTCCCCTGGGTCACACGAACCTCACCATGACATGACCAGGTTGTCACCACTCCTGGGAGCCTGCCAAAGAATGGGCCCGTGGGGTCACAGGGTGACCTGGAGCAGCTGGCAGACTGGTGGAGGGTCTTAGCTGTCTTAGCAGGCATTTGTCATTGCTGCCATATCGGCGAGAAGGAGATGGTCTCTCCTTGTGTTTTCAATGTGTGTCTTCATCTCTTACAGGCTCCCTAGTGGAGTCATTGTCTGTGCATTTGGGGCGACTGTGTACACTATGAACTGGAAGGTAGATCTAGTGCAGGGTAGCTCAGCAGATAAAAATTCGTAATGTGCAAGCCGACACCTCGAGTTCAATCCCAGGAACCCAGCGTGGAAGGAGAGACTTCACTCCAGAGAAGCTGTCTGTTGACCTCCACATGCCGTGACATGTCCTCCCTCACCGCTGGTGGTGATGGTGGTGGTGATGAAGGCAGACCTGTCCTTCAATGTGCATTTAGTGGACACTCCAGCCATAGAGATCAATTGTCTCCAGGGAAATTAAAACACAGAACTGTGTTCTCCTGATGAGGTATGTCTGGAGAACTGAGAACTCATTAAAATCCAGTGTGGGGTCTGGAGAGATGGCTCAGCGTTAAGAGCACTGCCAGCTCTTGCAGAGAGATCTGGTTTCAATTCTTAGCATCCACATGACAACTCACAGCCAACCGTGACCTCAGTTCCAGGGGATTCAATGCCTTCTTCTCTCTGTGGGCACCGGGCACACACATGGTACCCGGGCATGCATACAGACAAATTACTCGTACATATAAAATAGCAATTTTTAAATCTCACAAAATCCAAACTGTTCCTGCACAGTGGTGCATGCATGGGATCCTAAGCCTTCAGGAGGCTGAGGCAGGAGGGCTGCAAGTGTAGGATCAGCTTTAGTTATACTTTGAGACCCTGGCTCAAAAAAAACCAAAAAGCTTCAGTGGGTTATAAAAATGGGATGTGAAGGTAAAAAGCGGCATGGGGGAATTGGAGCAATATGATCATGATCCATCGTGTTTGTGTGTGAGGTCAAAGAATTAACTTCAAATGTCCCTTAAGAAACTCAAGTGTTCAGTAATTGCATTGATATGTTTTTACATGTCTGTTGTGTAGATAGCACGAGACAAAGCCAATGAAAATCTGAAACATCTTTATTATTTCTCCTCCTCCTCTTCTTTCCTTCCTTCCCTTCTTACTTTCTGTATGATGAGCATTTTGCCTTCATGTATGTCTATGCTTCGCATGTGTGCCTGGAAGTTAAAAGAGGGCATCACAACCCACAGAACTGAGCTTAAGGGTGATTGTGAACCACAATGTGGGTGCTGGTAACTGAATCTGGGTCCTCTATAAGAACAGTGAGTGCTCTTAACCACTGAGCCATCTCTAACAGCCGCGTCTTGGCTCCTTGGCAAGCAGAGAAGCAGCTGAAAGAAAATAAGCCATGTCCAAGGATTCCAGGATGCACTGAGCAGATTCCCAAGAGTAAAAATTGTGCCACCCTGAGCATCGGTGAGGAATCTGACATTAGTGAAACACATACATCAAATGCCCATAAACCTATAATAAGCTCATTGCTGTCTCCAGATTGCCATGATGTGGGCTCAGTGCGCAGGCGCCTGGCTACCTTCCTTTTACTGCACTGTGTGGATACTGATAAGGGACGTTTTTCTTCCCTGGAAGTGTCCAGCTAGGGCTGGAGGGACGGCTCTACTGTTGAGAGCACTTGTTGATTTTCCAGATGTTCAGTCCCCAGTACCCATCCAGTCTCGTTTGGGTCTTGATTTCAGTCAATAAGACAGGGAAGGTAGATTTGGTTTTTCTGGGTCCGGTTTTTCTGGGCTAGTGTAGGGAGACATCTGCTGGTCATTGTTTTAAAAGCTTTTTTGCTATAGAAAAGTTTTAAAAGGGTATGTAAAGCAAACAGGATAGCATACTGCTCCAGCCCGTCTAGCCACTATATTGTCATATGGACCTCCACCTCTCTCTATCCAGCTCCGTCATTTTTTTGGTTCCGTTTGGTAAGAGTTGATCAAGCACACCCAGGCACACACACACACCACACACACTAGTGATGTGTCTGCGGCTAGCTGACTCACAGCTCTATCGAGTCAGAAAGTTTCCATCACTGCGCAAATGTCCTTCCCCCAGCAGCCCCCACCGGGTGACAATTGTTCCGAGTGTCCACTGTAGATTAGCTGTGCTCACCCCAGACAGTCACACAAATGCCATCGCATGGTGCATGCCCTTTTGCATCTGGATTCTTTCACAATGTCCGGGAGGGTCTTCCACGCTCTCTCGAACCCTTTACTTTGCTTTTATTGCTACGTTCAGTCTTCAGTGCAGATGGGCCACATCCATTCTCCGGTTGATGGGTCTTTGGACTGTGTCCAGTTCTAGGCCATTCTGAATGAAGCCGTGCATGGGCTGAACTTGGTGTTCCAGTCTTTTGTGGGCCTGGGTTTACATCGCTCTTGTGTAAATACTTAGGAGTGAAGTGCTGATCAAAGGCTATAGCTGTGGCTGACTTCATTAGACACTGCCAGACTCCCTTCCCTGCCAGCAGCGGACATGGAGCTCAGCCACATTTGCTGGTGTCGGTCACCTGACCTCTTCTAGTGAAATCTTCATATTTTTTTTATTCCCTTTCCCTGATAACCAATTGTCTCGAATGCTGTGTTCAGTGATCATTTATCTATTTTCCTTTGTAACAAGGTCCAGTTAAGTCTTTTGACCAATTTTTAATGTTTTTCTTATCACTGAATTCTCTCTCTCTCTCTCTCTCTCTCTCTTTCTCTCTCTCTCTCTCGTGTGTGTGTGAACCAAGGATCAGCTTGTAGGGTTTGCTTCTACCACGTGGGGCCCAGGGATCAAACTTGGAGACAGGTTTGAACTGGGAAGTCCTTTGCTCAGTGTGCATATTCCTTTAAATAATGCATCTGACTTAATTATACGCATGCCCAAATGTGCGTATGAAGTCAATAGGGGATTCTCCCTCACGTTCACTCAGAGGACAGTTTGCCTCACTGTCCGTGCACCCAAGCCACTGCAGGGGCGATCGGTGTCTCCTCCTCTCACCTCAGACACAACTGCAGGGAGATGAATGGAGTCTACCACTGAATGGCTGTTAGGAGAGATACATCCCATTGTTCAGGGTGTGTGCCCACAGTCCGGTGCTTGGGGTGCAGGTCAGAGTTCCTAGTTTGCTAAGAGGTGGTTGGTGCATTGTTCAGAGATAGGTGTGTGCGCACAGCGTGTGCAGATCAGGGCCCCAGGCTGTCAAATGCATCATTATGAAGGCAGTGTGTTTGTAGCCCGAACCAAGCAGAGTCCTGGGTTGCCACTCTGTTCCCTGTGCTTGCTGCCTCACCTTGAGGCAGGGTTTCTTGATGATCCAGAAGCCAGCCATTTCAGCTGTGCTGACCAGCCCACAGTAGACAGTGCCATTGCTTGGCACATGGGTCTGTCTGGGCTGCTTCAGGACCTGAGCAAGCTAGTAAGGAGTACTTCTCCATGTCTCTGCTTCAGTTCCAGCCTCTAGGTTCCTGCCTTGACTTCCCTCAGTGATTATAGCCTGTAAACCAAGTCAAACCTTTTGTCCTCCATCTTACTTTGGTCTCAGCAACAGAAAGCAGATTAAGAAACCGACCCATCTCTCTTCTAGGGATTCCAAGGTGAATTCAGTTAACTCTCATCAAGAACAGAGCCAGGAAGCAAGGCCTAGGTCGGGCTGTGTTCATTCCAATTTTTATTTTCTGTATGTGTGTATGTGCATGTGTGAGTGTGGGGGGATGGGTATGCACATGTGTGTGCATGCATGTGAAAGCCAGGGAACAACCTGTGTTCTGCAGGAGTCGTCCACTCTGGGCTGTCTGTTTATCAGGATAAACTCTCCTGACAGTTGTCCATTAGCAATCTCTTTGAAACGGAATTTCTCACGACCTGGTATGCAAGGGTCAGGCTGTCGGATCTGCCTATCATTGTGTCCCACGTGTGGGACTCGATGTATGTGCCGTCATTCCCGGCTTTTCCACATGAGTCCTGGGCCTCATGTAGGTCTTCATGGTTGCACCGAGACATCTCAGCTCCTAGGCTGCTCTCAAGCCTGGCTCTGCCTTTTAGCAGACCTTGGCTGTGGTTTGTAACATCCCCCAGTTTCCTCACCAACCTCAGCAGAATAACAAACTCAGAATTAATATGAGATGAGACACTGCAAGCCAAGTCTTTAGAATGGTATCACACACAATAGGTTCTGGGTTTCTGCCAGATGCCACTGCTGTTTACACACACACCCACCCACCCACACCCCTCCCCCGTGTGCTTATTAATGGTGACTATGTTCTGAGAATTAGTCAATTTTAGTCAGAATTAGTTAGTTTTGTTACTATAAAAGCTTTATAGACCGGTCCATGGTAACCCACTGCAGGCCTGGTCTACATGGCATAGCCTGTGAGCCCCATATGCATGCACATATGTGCACACACATTGGCTCCACACCCACATACGGTATTACCTTACTGATGCTGTGGTCAGTTTCGACACAACGGTGAGTATTTGTGAATCCAAGCATCCCTAAGCATGGAAAAGCATGCTAAAGACATGGTGGAAATTTGTTAGCACTACCATCACCTCAGCCCGTTACTGTTCCAGGGTCTGGCATCTGTTTCGTTGCAGGCACTAGACTCGCGGTAGACATTTCTAGATAAGTGACCTGCAGAGGAATGTTATGTTCCCACAGAAAGAAGAAGTGAGGAAACGACACATCCGTCTGCACATGGAAGGGACGCTCACTGCCAGGGACAAGGTCGGAGTGCAGGACTTTGTGCTACTGGACGCCTACACCAGCGAATCCGCCTTCCTGGAGAATCTTCGCAAGCGATTCAGAGAGAACCTTATCTATGTACCGTAACCATTCCCATTCCCCCCCCCCCCCCTGTGCACAGCCTGGATGACCTTGAATGACCTCACCACAAAGGGCACGTAGGGGATGCTCTCCACCCAGCCGGGTAGAGATAGGAGTAACTTAAACCACCCTATGCCACAAGAGATACTCCATCAATTTACCTAACTGGAGAATCCAGGAGCAGTCTAGGGTTTCAGGCGGCCACTGCTCTGCTCTGCCTTTCTTCCTGATGCAATTTCTCTTGGCTTAACAACAGGATAGCAGCCAGTCCCCGAGTGGGCATCTGGGCATTAGCTTCACAGACATCTCCCTGAGCACTGGTTGAACATGCAGGGCGAGCTTGCTTCCCTGCGCTCCAAAGCCCCGCGCTAGCCTCCCATTGCCAGCACCTCTCCAGACTTCAGCTGGTGACTCTGCTCAGATTCACACTGTGTTCATGTTTGTGATCTAACCCCTACCAAAGATCCCTTGGAAGGCAGTCACAAACAAGCAAAGCACTTAATGTCTTAATGCAGAAACAAAAATATTTGGAGCCGGGCGATGGTGGCGCACGCCTTTAATCCCAGCACTCGGGAGGCAGAGGCAGGCGGATCTCTGTGAGTTCGAGACCAGCCTGGTCTACAGAGCTAGTTCCAGGACAGGCTCCAAAGCCACAGAGAAATCCTGTCTCGAAAAAAAACAAAAATATTTGGGTCCCTTTGAAAGTAAGTGGGGCGCTCTCAGATTCTGAATTTGCTGTGTCTCGCAGCACAGAGGGGCAGATGTCTATGTCAAGCACTCAGATCGTTGCTGACAAGATTTTTAATCACTAGGACAAAAATCAACTGTGGATCCAGGAGAGAGAAGAGCATTCTGATAAAAAAACATTCTCCGCTACTTTAATCAATGTAACCAGAGCTGTGAGGGTGGGAAGTTGTACCCAGTCTTAGGGTCAGTCCTGATGACCTTGTGACCCCGTGTCATTTCCACTTTGCCTATACAGAAAGTGTGTTTCCATTTTATAATCAAGGGTGATGATTCTGAAGGTCAGGATAAAACATACAATTTAAGAAATATTTTTTTCTAGTAACCTTGGTATCAACACCCTGAATTATAACATATAATACAGTATATACAACATATATAGTATATACACACACCATATAGTATAATACATATAAATATATATAGTATATATACACACTTTATAGTATGTATACACGTGCACACTAAAATGTAAGACAAATATTTTTGTTTCTGTTGAGATCCTGTCCCCTCCTCAATGGAAACTCCCGGAAGCCCTGTAGCTAATTCGCCTTCCCACGCGTTGCCTTCTGCACACCTCTGAACATGACACTATTTGTACACAGAATTCCTCACGTGTGGTGTGGTCCCTTCCTTCAGACATACATCGGGACCCTGCTTGTGTCCGTGAATCCGTACCAGGAGCTGGGGATCTACACTGCGAGCCAGATGGAGCTTTATCAAGGGGTTAACTTCTTTGAGCTACCACCACACGTGTAAGCAGCTGCCTTTTCCCCCCACTGTATATTTTTCCCTCTCTCTTCCTTCTTCATATCTGTCTGTCCATACGTCCGTCCATCAGTCCATCCTCCGCCTCCGTGAAGGACGCTCCTTGGGTCCTGTACTCTTGCATGCAGAAGCAGTAGAAAATGTTAGGAGGAGGGGGCTTTGTGGAGCCTCAGAAATGTGAGTGGCAAGAGAGTCATCTTCTCTGGGATGTGGCTACTGTGGCGCCACCTGCTGGTGCTTGAGAGTCACTGCAGCTAAGGACCCGTTGGATCTGATCCTGAGCAATTTTCTTGCCTGGTTGGCACACTGGGCTTTACTCAGCTTCCCGCTTCCCTCTACTGCTAACTCTAGGCTAGTTCTCCCCTTAGGTGTCTTGGAGGCAAAGCCTCCTCTTAAAATATCTACATATTTCCCCTCAGGACCACCAGTTGTTCCACCACTGAGCCCTGAGCTTGCCATCTTAAGTTTCGCTTATGATCCCAGGAATAAAATGCCCGTGGTAGTCTCACCTCACGGGCTGATAGTATCGGAGTTTTTAATCTCTAGTTTCCCCTGCACTTCAGGTGTTGAGGAAAGAGAAAACAGCGTTTTATCATATTTATAGAGCTATTTAATACTTAGACAAAATGTTTCTACCTACAGTTAGTAGAATGTTTCACAGGGGTGTGATTTAGGCTTATTCCCCAAAGAAATGTAAATAGATTTTTTTTTAAAAAGGAAATTTGGTGGAGCTCGATGTGTGTTTAATGGTAGACAGTATGTTTGATTCACTACTGTTGCTGGGATGAGCTATCACGGCAAAAGCAACTCAGAGGACAAAGGGTCAATTCTGCCTCACGGGTGAAGGCTAAGGAGGCAAGAGTGGGAATCAGCTGGTCACAGCACATCCGCAATCGCAATTGGGAAGCAGAGATACTGTATCCTCACTACTGCTCAGTCTTCCCAAGATTCCAGGCACGGCATAAGTGGTGGGCAGACCTTCTCCCTCAGTCTCCCACAGACCGGCCCACATCCCAGATGATCCTAGGTTCTGCCATGTTTGCAGTTACCACCAACTATCACACAGGTAGATTCCGACAAGGTGCCCCTTGCCTTTGACTCTGTCACGGAAGTTTGTCATCAGTGTTCTCTGTGGCAGACCACTCAGACGAACCCTGCAGAGGGGTTTTTCTGAGGTGCTACAGTCTCTCTGTGGCCTCCCAGAGACAGGGTATCTGGTCTTTCTGTCCAGGGCAAGTGAGCAGCATTAAGAAGCAGTGTGCTTCCGCCCACTCTTCCCCTAGCTATGCCATCGCCGACAATGCCTACCGCATGATGTGCTCAGAGCTAAACAACCATTTCATCCTCATCTCTGGAGAGAGCGGGGCTGGGAAGACAGAGGCCTCCAAGAAGATCCTCCAGTACTTCGCAGTGACCTGCCCAATGACGCAGTCACTCCAAATAGCCCGAGACAGACTGCTGCTGTCCATCCCAATTCTGGAGGTGAGTGGCCTTAAGGACCTCTGTGGGAACTTCCAGGAGGCCCCAAGGAAAAGGAGCCCTTTGTCTATGCGCAGCAGTAAAAATAGGCAAGTGAGTACTGAGAAAGAGGGGTTTGACAGGCGCTGTCACAGGGAAGGACATGACCCTGAAGTGAGGCGGGCAGGTTCGGATGTAAGCCCCAGCAGCCTCAGCAAAGCCCTCTGGCCCAGAGCTGTCTTCCCAGCTGGGGAAGGTGCTGGGGTCTCCAGAGGCCTTGGGCTGGGGGCATGAATGACAACGGCACACGGGATTAGTATCTCCTGCTAACTGAAATCATCTGGATTGTCACTGCTACCATGGCAATGCACCAACCTGCGCCCTGCGTGCCTGTCCTGTCTGTAGGAGATGCTCAGCTACAGCGGTTTGCAGCTGGCCCTTGGGTGTGAGGCGGGTGTAGCGATAGCTGCCAGTCGCGCACACTGAAGCCACACACACTGTCCTGGGTGGTTTCTAATAGCTCTCCTCTGAGATTCTAGTGGGACACCCCCCCCCCCCCGCTTTTCCTGTGTCCAAATACAGCGTTAGAATTGGCTCCTCTGTGGCTAGGGACCATTTTTAGAAGATAAATGTGGTTTCCCTCTTTAGCCCCTCCCACCGCCCTCCATTTTCAAGACGAGCGTGTTGTTTGGGGGCGGGGACTTGCCAGGCTTGGTGAGCCAGAGTGACACTGTGTGACATTTGTATTCAAAGGCTTTTGGAAATGCCAAAACCCTCCGGAACGACAACTCCAGCAGGTTTGGAAAATACATGGACATACAGTTTGACTTTCAGGTATGCCGCAGTCCCGGGCAGGCTCTTGGGGTCCCTTTACCCAGGTAACTTTTGGGAAAGAGGCATTATTGATCCAAGCGGTGGGAAAATCCAGGATCAGATCATTTTTTAAAAGTCTGCATGTGGGTGTGTGTATAGGCATGCATGCTGCAGGTGCGTTCCTGAGCACATGGCACCCATATGGAGGTCAGAGGACATTTCAGTCCTTACCTTCTGCCTTGTTCAAGACAAGGTCTCCTGTTCCACCGCTCCACAGGTCAGGCTAGCTAGTCTGTGAGCTCCCTGGGGATCTTCCCATCTTACTGTGAGAGCGCTGGGACTGTGGACACGTGTGGAGGATCCCAGGCAGTTTTATCTGCACCATTTCCCCAGGCCCCATCTCATCCTCCACCCCACCCCCTTCTATGTCTTCATGGCCAGTGCTGGGTGTAGACACGGATGTCTAAGAAGCCACACACACAGCTGCTGGAGTTCACAGGCTCCTGTGTGGTGAGGCTGTTGTCACATGATCCAGAGTACAGCCAACTGCTGTGGCACATAATCCCAGCACACAGGGGGCCGAGGCAGGAGGATAGCCATGGCTTTGAGGTCAGCCTGGGCTACGGTGTGATATGGGCGGTGTTCCACTTGCAGAGGTGTCCCACGGATGCATAAACATGTCCACAACAGCCCTGCTCACAGCACCAGACTAGGTGCTGCATCCAACTCAGAGAGGGCTCCTTGTCCACCCACAGAAGAATGACTACGGCGGGGTGTGTTTACACAGTGAGGTGACACAGATAGACCATAGCTTGACGTCACACAGGTGGGCCCTGGCGATGGACAGGTTGCCATTTTTCACAGAGCTTGAAAACAACCCATTGTGCAGGTGCGCGACCTTTCTCAGACAGGGCAGGGTAGGGAATACCTTCCACTCTGTGAGCCGGACAGCCTGGATCCAAACACCACCTGTTGTAGCATGAAGGAAGTTATGAGCAGCATGTGAATGAATGAAGGAATGAATGAATGAGGCGGTGCTACATACGGAATTTAACACATCTGTTGTATGTCAGTACATATGTCCTTACAGACACATATATATTCCAAGTGGCAGGCTGGGGTGTGGCGTGTATCTGGGTCTGCAAGGCAGCACCTAACTCTGGCTGGCTCAGGGCCTCCCAGAAGCTGGTCTATGAGCTGCTTGTGGCATGTACATAGACCCTGAAAGACATTTCCTGGCTCTGCGTGGATTCAGGCTTCTTTTGTAATCAAAATTTAACACATACACTGGAAATGTAAGCTCAGTGCATTTTGCATATATGTCTGTCCATGGGGCCGGGGGTTACCACTCAGAGCAACATGTAGAAATTCCCAGCAGCCAGAAGTAGCCCCAACAAGGGTTACCATGCCAAGGGTTGCCATGGTACTAGTCCCTCAATCACAGTTGTATGTAGCTGATTCTCACAACAGGGTCACATAGGTCAAATAGGTTTCTCAAATGTATCATGTTGACTGAGGAAAGCCAGGCATAAAACATAATGCTGGATAGAATGCCCCACACTGTAGCCCAAGTAGGCCTAGAACTTACTACAAAGCCCAGGCTTACCTCAACTCCATGGCTATCCCCTGCCTCAGCCCCTTGAGGGCTGAGGTTATGTGCCACAGCATTTGGCTGTACTCTGGATTACATAGCAACAACCTCACTACACAGGACCCCATCACTGGTGCGATCCGTCTTTTTCTAATGGGTTCATGCGTGAACTCCAGCAGCCATGTATGTGGGTTCCTAGACACCCATGTCCCCACCCGCACCCAGCACTGTCAGATGTGATTCTTGTCCATCAAGAGCTAGAACTGTGGTGACAAACTCAAAGTCAGCATGGGAGTGAGGTGGGGCCGGGGGGTGGGCTCAGAGGGTAACGTCACCAAGCCTGGCAGCCTGAGTTCAGTCCCAGGGCCCTCGTGGTAGGAGGGAAGAACTAACCCCTGAAAGTGAGGGGTCCTCTGACCTCTGCACCCAAACTGAGGTGCACGTGTCCTCGTCCCCCCACAAATATATAAAAGTGATAACATATGTAATTTTTAAAAATCTATATATAAGCATGTGGTATGTGTGTGCGGGTGCCCAGAAACTGAAGTTACAGGAGGTTGTGAGCTGTTGGGCAGAGTGCTGGGATTTGAACTCCTTTCTGGAAGAGCAGGACATGTGCTGTCTCTCCAGCCATGCTTAAAAAAAAAAAAAACATCCTTTTCAAAATCACCACCGGAGTCAGTAGAGATGAAGTCATTTTTCCAATGAATGAGGAACTGGAGAGATGGCTCAGAGGTTGAGAGCACTGGATGCTCTTCCAGAGGTCCTGAGTTCGATTCTCCGCAACCACGTGATGGTTCACAAGCATACATAAATAAAAATAAAACAAACTCATTCAATCCAATGACACTAAGTGTTAATGGTGATTTTAGAAGACCTTTACCTCACACCATACACAAAAATTAAATTGTGTGCGTTAGCAAGACAGTTTGGTGTGTGCAAGCCCTTGCTCCACAAAGGTGATGGCCAAGGTTTGGTCCCCAGAACCCACATGGTGGAAGGATGGAACAACGAAATCCTGAAAGTCGTTCTTTGACGTCCACATAGGTGCTGTGGGACATGTGCATGCCTGCTTGCACACACCTACACATACTAATACATACACATTTTAAGTTATTTTAAAATTAGCACAAGAGACTATAGTCCAAAACATTAAATGGTAAGACAGGCTGAGAAAGTATCTTCCTGACCTTGGAGTGAGCAAAAAACAGCCTAGAAACATCAATCACTGACCCTGAGAGACTGTTATTCATTCAAATCTTAAAGCACTTGGGAGATGAGGCAGGAAGAGCGTGAGCTCAGGGCTAGCCTGGACTACACAGTAAAGCTGAAGTCAGTCTGCTACTGAGACTCCCACCAAAACCACCCTAACCTAGACCTCCATGGTTGGTCAGGCCCACATCAGGGAGGGGGGCTTGTCAGAGATATTCCCCTGCATTTTTTGTTTCATAGGGCATCCCCGTAGGTGGGCATATCATCAGTTACTTGATCGAAAAATCCCGCGTTGTCTACCAAAACCACGGGGAGCGGAATTTCCACATCTTCTACCAGCTGCTAGCGGGTGGTGAAGTGGAGCGCCTCACCTCCCTGGGGCTTGAGCAAGACCCCCAGCTCTACAAGTACCTCTCACAGGTGGGAAGGAGCAGAGCCCCACTCTGGTGGCCCTCGGGAGGAGGGAGCTGGGTGTTTGCTGTTCTGGTTGGACCTTCCTACATGATACAAGCAAGCTAACACATCTGTGCTGTTGGGCAGCCTTCTCACCTTGGTAAAGCAACCCAATGTCTAATTCCCAGTAAAAATTAGAATCGGTTGAACAATCTGAGAAACAGAGGCAACACCACCAGGCGCAGGACACTGGCCTCAAATGTGCGAGGCCCTGGGTTTGAAACCCAGCACCAACTAAAATGAACAAACATGTTGGAGCCAAGCCTCAGATATGTAGATGTGGTCCTTCCAGAGAGGGATGGGGATGCCAGAGCTGGTACAGGGATGCAGCTCAGTGGTCCAGCACTGGCTGGGGATGCACAGGGTCCTGGTTTTCTGTGTCACACACACTCCCCTTAGGTTTGCCGCACAGTCGAGGTAGAGTTGCTGGTGCAGGTCTGACAGGCATTGCTGTCCCTCTCTGCCCCATCCACCAATCTGGAAAGAACTCTCCCCAGCTCCCCACCTTCCACTGTGAGGTGGAAAGAGCTTGGCCGTCCCTGAGTGGGCCTGGGAGTTAGCGCTGTCAGAGGGACATTCGGAGGTTAACTCATTTCTCTGCAGCCTGTGCCAGGGTTCTACGGCACCCAGGCTTTGTGAAGCATTTGGTCCCATTAGCACCTTTCTTTGCCCAGAGCTGCCCCCACCCCGCTTTCCATATCACTGGGCCTGGCTTCGCACTGAGGTGGCCAGGCAGAATGCAGGGGAGAGAGAGCAAAGGTTACAGGAAAGTTAGGACCAGCATGGCACAGAACCCTTGGGAGGAAAGCAGGAATGACTTTAAAGAGCCAAGTCGAATGAAGAGGAGTGAAAAATCTCCTCAGACAATCCAGAGCTGGTTCTCAGAGCCAGGCTGATGTGGGTTTGCTTTGTGTTTCTTGTTAAGGACCTGTTCTCCCAGCGTAACCACGTGTCTGTCATCTTTCGTGCCTGATCTGGGACCAAACAGAGAGAAGTGACAGAATCCTCAGTCACTTCTCCAAACATCTGGTGTTCCCTTTGAGAATCACATCTCTCTCTTGGAGACAGATGCAGACAGAGACACAGACACACAGACAGACACACAGACGGAGACACAGACACAGAGACACAGACACAGAGACACAGACACAGAGACAGAGACACAGAGACGGAGACACAGACAGACACAGAGACACAAACACAGACACACAGACAGCGACACAGACATGGACACAGAGACAGAGACACAAACACACAGACAGAGACACCGACACACAGACAGACACACAGACACAAACATACACACCTTTATTTTTATAGATTTTCCCCCCTGACCCAACTGCTTTAACCAGACCCATATGCCCCACTGGCTTTGCCAATGCGTGTTTTTGTTTTGTTTTATTTTGTTTTTTAGCCCATTTCCTGATGCCCCACAGTGTCAGGGAAATGTCCAGCAGTTTGCACTGCTCTGAACCAACTGTGTGTCTCAGACAGACAGATGTGCACACGCTTTGCCTGCAAGGGGCAGGAAAAGATGTGGGAAGGGACAGCTGCTCGGATTCCATGGAGATCCATTCTAGGACCTGTCATAGATGCTCAGCTCAAGTGTCATGTAAAATACCAAAGAGTTTGCATATGACCTACGCATCCTCCTGTATATGCTAAGTCATCTTCAGGTCCTCTGCATGACCAAATACAATACAAATGCTGTTTTAGGAAGTTACAGGGCCTGCGGAGATGGCTCAGTCACTAAAGTGCTGCCCCCCAACCGTGACGACCTGAGTCTGAATCCCTGTCATCCACATCAAAAGTGAGGAGGCAGAGACAAGAGAGAGGGCCCTTGAGGCTCAAATCCAGCCAGTCTAACTGAAGGGGACTCCCACATAGTTGGGGTTTCTTCCAAGACCCCAGATTAGGCACAAACCACCCCCAAACACCAGTTTTCACAGGGAGACACCTTTGTTAGCAGGGGAGGGGAGAGCTAAAGTGGCTGCTTTCTGGCTCGGTCCTTGCAAGCGTCATTTTTAAGAAGAGAAAGAGGGAATATCTGGGTGGGATGGGCTAGGAAGAGATGATAGAGGAGACAGGGGGCGAGGGAGAAGAGGGAAAGAACAGGGAAAGGAGGTAGGGATATCTGTCCCAGAGGGGTCGGGGGACAAAGTACTGCCTCTGGATAGAGAGAGGACGGATGTGACACACAGGAAAATGGCGGTTTAGGAAGGTCAAGGGAAACCCAATGTTAGGATGAAGTGTTTAATTTTAATTGGGCATATTAATTAGGTGAGCCAAAGGGGCCTTTTTTGTTTTTTTTGGTTTTTGTTTTTTGTTTTTCGAGACAGGGTTTCTCTTTAGCTTTGGGGCCTGTCCTGGAACTAGCTCTTATAGACCAGGCTGGCTCCAAACTCACAGAGTTCCGCCTGCTTCTGCCTCCTGAGTGCTGGGATTAAAGGTGTGCGCCACCACTGCCCAGCTCAAAGGAGGTTTCTGATTGCTGGATTTCAATACTTTGATATCTGGACCTTGGTGGTAGACCTCAGGAGGAGGAAGTGGCCAAATAAGAGAACAGACCTTGGTGGCCAGCTTTAGAAATGTAATCTAACAGATTTTAGCAAGGCAGAGGGACTGGGGAGAAGGCTAGGGCGAGTGTCCCCTCACCAACCAAATCAGTGAGCCCCAGGATCAGTGAGGGACCCCGACTCAAAAAATAGGGCGGAGGGTGATCGATCTCTGACCTCTATGCACAGACTCATGGGCACAATAGTTAAACACTGTTATACTGTACTGTTTAGGGAATAATAACAGAAGTCTGCACATGCTCAATGCATTGTAACTTACCTGAGTATTTTTGGTTGAATATGAGAATACAGAATTCACAGACATGGAACTTGATTTTCTACAACTGGGAATTTTATTCTGACTGATTCTCAGTGAACACTATCTACAATACAGACACATTTTAATACGATAGATCTTTAGGTAGCCAACAAACTGGGAACATCTTGTATTCCAAATGCAAAATAACTTTTAAAATGTCTAAGCCGTTTCCTTTTAAGTTGCGACGTTGTAGGGCCAGCAACATGGCTTAAGGGATAAATCCACTTGCATCAAAGTCTGATGATGTAAGTTCTATCCCTGGCTGACACACGATTAATAAAAACCCAGAGACAGCGAAATGCCACTACACCTGGCTTCACGTAGAGGAGGAGAGAACAGACTCCTGCAGGTTGTATCTGGTCTCCATATATCCTGGCGTGCATATGCCCACACATATATACATACACATAATTAATAAATACATACAATAAAAATTTGACATTAGTGGGTCTGTTATTTAAAAGGCAGCACACAAAATTAATTAAAAGTCTGATCCCGTCTCTGCTGCCGATCAGTCTATCAAGTGCCTCCTCCATGGGGCCTCCAGTCTAGCCCTGCAGTGAGGGATTTTTGTTTGTTCTGAAAATCCCCAAGCGCATCAGGGCCATCATCCAAATTTAAGTGCTGCTATTTCTTTGCCTGTTTCAGCCGATCCCTTTTAGACAAACGTCTTCTAGTTACTTAGCAAAATGAAAGAGGAAATGTGGTTTAAAACAGGTGCTGAGAATATAGATCACTAGCTTTGAAAGTTTCTCATGACAGGGATTTTTAAAGATGAAGTACCAAGTAAGATTGAAAATAAGAAGTTGCCAGCAAATGATCACGTTGAAAAGCGTGTCTACAGTGGACATTACAGGAGTGGGTTCTGGATAGTCAGAGAGCCACTCTGAGCTAGGAGCAGGTGTGTGCATGTTCAACTGTCCTTAAGATGCCACAGACTGATCCAATTGTGTCATAGGGTCACTGTGCCAGAGAGTCGCCTACCAACGACAAAAACGACTGGAAAACTGTGTTCAATGCCTTTTTTGTCATTGATTTCACAGAAGCTGACCTTGAGGTAAAGGCCCTGGGGTTCTGTCTGGATGGGAACTACCCTGTTTTCCTGGGGTTTTGGTCACTGTAGGACCACTGAATTTAGCAAATAAAAACACGTGTCAAGGCCTGGAGGATAAGCAGTTAATATCCCAGATACGGCTATGGCATAGAGCTGTCGACAGAGACCTGGGACATGGCAGTGGGATGGTGCAGTCAGTAGAGGTCTTGATCCCCAGAACCCGTGTTGAAAGCAGGTGTAGGAGCTGAAGAGATAGCTAAGTAGTTAAGAACACTTGTAGCTCTTGTAGACAATTCGTTTGGTTCCCATTACCCATGTCAAGTGACTGGCAACCACTCATAACTCCAATTCCAGTGGATTCAATGTTAGATAATATTTTTTTTAAATAGACTTATTTTATATGTATGAGTGTTTTGCCTGCATGTATGTTGGTACATCCCATACGTGCCTGATGCCCACATAGGCCAAAAAAGGGTGCCAGATCCCCTGGATCTGGAGTTACAGATGTCTGTGAGCCCATCATGTGGATGCTGGGGAAAGAATCCAGGTCCTCTGTAAGAGCAACACATGCCCATAGCCACGGAGCCATCTCTCCAGCCCCCTAAGAAAAAGAAAGCCAGGTGTTATTGTGCACACTTATGATTTCAGCAATGAAGAGGCAGAGGAAGGGGTCTTGGGCTCTCATGGTAAGTTCCAGGCCAGCGAGAGAACTGGTAAACACAAATAAAAGGTGGACACGATGCCTGTGAGCTGACACCTGAGTTGTCCTCGGTTCCGTGCACACAAATGCAAACACATGCATGCACTTACATATGGACGTGCACATGCATGAACATGCACATATGACCATGCACAGGGTGACATATAGGACATGTTGTAATGCAAGCACTTGGAGATAAATAACAAAGAATGCTGAGTGTAAATCTGCCTCAGGTGTTGTATGGAAACAATTATAAAAGATCAGTCAGCCAATAAAATAGAAAACGGGCATTTGGCTCTTTGCTCAGCTTGTTTCCGCAGTGTTGCACAGAGGGAGGTGACATGGTCCCTGCCCGGGTTACGTCCAGTCCTGATTAGACCCATCGGGCTTGCACATTTATTCTTTATTTACTCTTCAATTTTGAAACAACTTGCATCATGGGTAAACATTAAATAGAATTTTGGTTTTTGATTTTCCATTCTGATTATAAATCTGTTTATCTTTCAAGAACTAAATGTTGTCTATAAAATGAGGATATTTGAGACATGTTATTTGAAAACTGAATGGATTACCTGTGGGGATGGTTTGTTTGTTTTGAGACATGGTCTTGCTATGTAGCCCGTGCTGGCCTGGAACGCTAGTGATCCCCCTGCCTCAGCCTCTCAAGTGCTAGAGTTACAGGCATACATTATTCCTGCTAGCTGGGAATTTGTTTTATAAACTGTTTTTTAATAAGAATGTTTTGTTTTTTGGAGAAAGGGTTTCTCGGGGTAACAGTCCCGTCTATCCTGGAACTCACTTTGTAGACCAGGCTGGACTCACAGAGATCAGCCTGCCTATGCCTCCCCAGCGCTGGGATTAGAGGTGTGTGCCACCACCGCCGGGCTTATAAACTGATTTTATAAAATGGATCTCTGTAAGTTCGAAGCCAGCCTGGTCTACAGAACTAGTAACAGGGCAGCTAGGGCTATTACACAGAGAAACCCTGTCTCAAAAAACCAAAAATAAATAAACAATAAAATGCTTATGTACTTATATTTTGTGCTGGGGAATGAGAGAGGCTCCCATCCAGCCTCTACTCCTCATTAAGATCATTAGTACTGGAAGTGACCAGGGCCCGTTTCTAGCGAGGAGGCAGCTGGCTCTGTGAGCTGGGCTGGGATTTGGGGGAGGAGACATCTCAATGCCATTTGTCACAGAGGTGCTGCTGACTCCCCTGCCTCTGTGCCCTGCTTGCCTACATCTCTAGAACCTCTTTGGGATCATTGCTAGTGTCCTGCACCTAGGCAACATTTGCTTCAAGGAGGACAAACAAGGTTGTGCCAGCATTCCGGACACACACGAAATCAAGTGGATTGCCAAGGTGACCTTACTTTTCTGAAGAGCAGGGGGGTGGGGAGCCTGGTCCCCAGTGCCCACAGCACCCCAGATGCCCAGTACTACATGCTTTTGCTGATGCCAGTTAGGAAGGTTATGGGAAGCTATGACCACTGAACTTGCTTCTGTCTTTTGTTTTGTTTCTGAGATAAGATCTCTCTACACAGCCTAAGCTGGGCCTGACCTGGATCGTTCTGTCTCTGCCCCCTGAGTGCTGAGATTCAGGAGTGAACCACCTTGGCTGGTTCAGTGAGGCCCTTTTCTCCCTAAAGTGATGAGGGCGGGGGACCCTGGACCTGGAGAGGACACAGGTTCTCTACAGTCACTGAATGAGAGCCAAATTCCTTCACACAGCTCCTGGGGCTCTGCCCGGCGGTTCTCCTGGAAGCTCTCACCCACAGAAAGATTGAAGCCAAAACAGAGGAGGTGAAAAGGGAGAGATATGTGTCCCCCACCCATGACTGCCTGACTCAGATGGTAGCTCTCTGGTGTCCTCTGTGGGTAACAAACCTCCAAACCCAGCCCACCAGGCCTTGAATGCTACAGCTCTTGCTGGGATCTCAGCCTTGTCTTCAGACACCCACACCCCTATTCCTCCACCCTCTGTTTCTCCATCCCCCATTAATCATCCCACCTCCCACCCCTCGTCTCCTCCCCCATCTTTTCCCCTCCCCCTTCCCCCAGCTCATGCCTAGGACTTGCTGCCTCCTTCGTGGAGTCTTGCGCATGCTGCTCCCTCTGCTGGAATGCCTTCCCCTGTTCTTCGTGCTTTAGCCCCCAGAGCCCTGAATCAAGGCCCTTTTCCTGATCACCTGCCTCGACCTCACCTTTCTCCTCATGGCACCTGTCACTGTCTACACCATGGCTTTTCTCTGTGTGGTTCTTTGCGTGTTTGTCAACGCTCCCACCTCTGCACCAAGCTCAGTCCGCAAACACCAGGACACCAGTCTGGGTCCTGGTCTCCTAATTTGTATTCTTTGCTCAGTCCCCATGGAAGACTAGTGTGAAAACTGAGGGGTGGGGCCCATTCTGTCTGTAAATGACGCACCTTACCCTTCCTTTCAGGTGATATGCCCACTGACAGTAGAGCTCTCTGTCTATGCTAGAGATGCCATGGCAAAGGCCATATACGGGCGGACATTTACTTGGCTGGTCAATAAAATCAATTCTTCCCTAGTCAACCAGGTAGGTTAGCATGTGTTGCACGTCTCGTTTTCACTGAAGTGGTGATGTCTTAAGATCATCATAGTAAAGAGGTTGTGAAGGATGGACTGCACGTGCCTCATGGACAGGGTTCTGTCTTGTCGGGTCTTCCAATGCCTTGCACACAGAAGGTGTGCACCTCAGATGGCTTGGCAGTACTTCTCGAAGTCTGGTGCCCACAGCACCTGTGGTATACCAGATGGCTCTGGGTGCATACAGCAGCTTTCTACAACCATAGAATTTTAACAATGCCTAAGCACGTGCATCTGACCTCCGAGTGCCTGCTTTTAAGTGGGTCATTTCTCCTTTTTAAGTGGAATCAGATAAGATGGGAGTTTATTTAAGGCCAGAAATTAAGGCATGACTGTAGGCCTAAGAGCAGAATACAGACTGGGGGAAGCAGCATCTCAGTTCATTCCGAGAGAAGAGCCTGCTGTGTCCTGTTAAAAACAGTAAGTGGCCCCGGATAGCTCAGCAGTTAAGAATGCTATTGTTTTCACAGAGGATGCAAGTTCAGTTCCCAGCATCTGCAAAGGGTGGCTCACTGCCACCTATAATTCCAGTTCTAGGGGACCCAGATGACCTCTTTTGGCCTCTGTGCATACTGGAACACATGTAGTACATGTGCATACACACAGAATTATGAATATTTAAGTTAGTAACAATAAGCATATTTTCTTTTTTTGCCATTTGACAGTTGGTATTTTATTCAGATAGCAGTCTTATTACATGTGGTCCAAGAATATTGAAAGAACTCAAATAAAATCAGATGTGAAGGTCAGTCTTCACACATCATAGCCAACGATGCCACGTTTCCCTATGATCTCTCCGACATAAAACCACATCCACACCTCAGTGGCCACCAAACCATTCAGCACAGCTTCCTTAACTGTAAGATGTTTGAAGCTACCAGTTTTAGCACTTTGAATTATTGTTTTCACACTCTGAATAGCTGCAGGGAGTTCAGCAGGGTTTGGGGGAACCAGCTCAACCTTGGAGTATTGCCAAAATGTGGCCAATCGAGGCTTCGAGTAAGTCACAGCAGTGGATATTAGCCCCGGGGCTTTCTCCTCGAAGTTACGGACGAACTTGGCCATGGTCTAGGGTGGAAGGTCATAAGCATATTTTCTATGGCTACAACTGAGCTCCACAAGTTGGGTGATGGAAAAGTGTAGAAGTTTACTTAGCTTAGGGTTCTGGAGGCTGGGGAGTTAAGAGCACAATGCTGTATGTAATGGAGTCTCCTCCAGCACTGACATGGAAGAGGATGGTCCACTGTAAGGTAGGATGTTCTGGTGAGTGGCCCCTCACCGTCTTGGTGGCCCCTCCTTGGGACCTTGTCCTCCAAGTATCGATATTAATGATCTGAAGGTATTTCTGACATGTGGTCTTTGGGGAGACACACTGAAACCACAGCCTCGTTGGGAGGTGCCCACCTTTGCTGGTATAAAGTGGAATTCATGCCACTGCCTCCTCTCACCTGGGCAAACACTTCCTGGGCAGTTTGTAGGTCACTTTTCATTGTTGGTTTTTGGATCAATGCAAACCTCGGAGACTGGAGAGACATGAAATCATGACGAGAAGCAGAAGGCAAGGTGTTACTGGCCTAGACAAGCCACAGGCAGGTCCAGCTGGGGGGCTGGCAGGAGGAGCAGCCTGACAGGCCCCAGCAGTTGCCCTGTGAGCCACTGCAGAAGACGGCAGGAGCCATGTGCTTTAGAGTCTCAACCTTGGGGACAACAACAGGGCTCTGAATATCGCAAAATGACAAAGCCAGCTGGATCAGTCCATTTTCCCCTACCGTAGTGATGATGAGAGGGATGAGCATCACACGGCAAGAGAGGAGATGCTCTGTGCATCGGCTCTGGTCTCTCTCTTCACAGGAAGTCAGCAGCAGTGCGTGACAGGGGCTCTGCTCTGATGTTCTTGTCTAGCTGATGACCTGCCCCAGAGGCCCTACTTCCAAACTCCATGGTCAAGTTTAGCTTCCTCTTAAAGCCTCACGGCGGGGATTAAGTTTCAACACAAGAACCCTTTGAGTAAAAGCTAGAAAGATGGCTCAGGGGTTAAAAGCACTTGCTGCTCTTGCAGAGGACGCAAGTTTGGTTCCCAGCACCTGCGTCAGGCAGCTCACAGCTGCTGTAAACACCAGCTCCAGGGAATCCAACACCCTCTTCTGGTCACTGTGGGTACCTACAAGCAGGTGGCAGACACACACACTAAAATATAAATACTTAAAAAAAAATGAAGTTTTGGAAGCTACACAGACGGCCCAAGCCACAGCACAAGCAGCTAACGGCATGCATTTCCCCCTCCCACCGCTAGGATTTCACCCAGAAGACTGTGATTGGGTTGCTGGACATTTATGGCTTTGAAGTCTTCGACAAGAACGGGTGAGTGGCCACTGCTGCCTGCTGTGCTTGTCTCTGTGGTTTCAGTGAGAGTGTACGCCATGGTTAAGGAGCTGGAATTGGTTTTTCTGTCCCTTGACCTACAGGTCCCCGCAGCCCTCAATTCACACACTGTTCTAGGCAAGTGCCCTACCCACAAGCTGCCTCCCCAGCCACTCAAACACTGAGCCGTTTCCACGTGGTCCTTCCTAACACTCAAACACTGACCCATTTCCACGTGGTCCTTCCCGCTTACTAGCAGACTGCTCTATAGAGAAGAACTGTGCACTCACCAAAAAGTGGTTCGGTGGTGCCTGGCCTATCTATATGATTTGCATGACCGAAATTCCCCATATCTTTAGTTTTGAACAGTTCTGCATAAATTATTGCAACGAGAAACTGCAGCAGCTGCTGATAGAGAGGACGCTGAAGGCCGAGCAGGCAGAGTATGAATCTGAAGGCATCGAGGTGAGCAGTGGACTGTCTCCGCATTTGAGGGAGTGAACGTGTGTGTCTGGGAAGAGAGGGGAGCAGCGAGGGAGGAGGAGGGCTCAGGGCACAGTGGCCCCCAGGCTTTGGACACACTGGTGAAGGGCTCTATCCCCCAGCTCCACCCCGACCCTCCTCATTCATCTGAGAAAGATCCTGGATTGAGGATTTTAGTTCTTCCCTTGGAAAATACTTGGGATATTTAGGAAGCGTCATTTAAGGATTTTAAATTTTCGGTATTATGTGTGTGTGCGTGTGTGTGTGTGTGTCTACATGGTGTGTGTGGAGACGAACATGCCAGTACATGGGACAACTTCATGGAGTTGGTTCTTTCCTCCACCTTTACATGGGTTCCAGGGATCGAACTCAGGATATCAGGCTTAAGTGACAAACACCTTTACCATCTTGCCAGCCCCAAAAGCAGAATTTTTAAAGATTTTAAGTTGGTGTATGTGTGCGTTGTGTGTGGATGGGCACCTCAGTGCAGGTGCCCCTGGAGGCCAGAAGAGGGGTCAGGTTCCCTGGAGCCAGAGTTCCAGGCAGTTGTAAGCCACACGCTGTGTGTGCTGGGAACTTGAACTTGAGTCCTCTGTGAGAGCATGGAGTGTTCTTAACTGCCTACCCATCTCTCCAGCCCACCAAGTGAATCAAATTTATATAAATGTTACTGACTAAGACCAGAGCAAAGCCGGGCAATGGTGGCGCACGCCTTTAATCCCAGCACTCGGGAGGCAGAGGCAGGCGGATCTCTGTGAGTTCGAGACGAGCCTGGTCTACAGAGCGAGTTCCAGGACAGGCTCCAAAGCCACAGAGAAACCCTGTCTCGAAAAACAAAACAAAACAAAACAAAACAAAAAAAACCAGAGCAAAAACATTTGCCAGATCCAAGCAAGCTTTGGAAATCACATCCAACATGAACAGCCTATCATAGCAGTATCATAGCTTACTTCCCTGCCCAGCAATCCAGTAATTCTGGAACATTCCTTCAGAAGCTAAAACTAAAACTGGAAATGTTTATTAAAAATTCCAAAAGTAAAATTTGGATATGAAAATCGGATTTTGAAGGCTGGAGAGATGGCTCAGAGGTTAAAAACATTAACTATTCTTCCAGAGGTCCTCAGTTCAATTTCCAGCAACCACATGGTGCCTCCCAGGCACCTACAATGAGATCTGGTGCCCTCTTCTGGCATCCAGGCATACATGCAGGCAGAACACTGTAGACATAATAAATTTTAAAAGAAATCAGATTTTGGGAAAATATTTGGAGAATCCCTGTCAAACCAATGTGCTTGGTGCCCCTGTGCATTCTGGGACAACTCTTTCCTCTTCTTCTAGTGGGAGCCTGTTCAGTACTTCAACAACAAGATCATCTGTGATTTGGTAGAAGAGAGACACAGAGGGATCATGTCTATTCTGGTGAGAAAACAGTGACCTGGTTCCTTCACTGGGTGTCTGCCACAGTGGATGAATGTTGCCAGGGTTTGAAAGAGGAAGTCCTGTGTAACCCCAGCAGCTCAGGCGGATTGCCATGGGTTTGAGGTCAGTCTGGACTATATACTAAGTTTCAAGACAGTCTAGACTACAGAATGGGATGACTCAAAATGTGTGTGTGTGTGCATACAGTGTGTGTGCATGCATGTGTGTGCATGTGTGCGTGCAGGTATGTGTGCATGCAGTGTGTGTGCATGCATGTGTGTGTGCGTGTGTGTACAGGCGAGTGTTTACAATGGCCAGTGAAGTACCATCATTGCTGAGGAAATAAACACATAGCAATAGAGAAATGTGCTAGCTCAGGCTGAGCTGCTTTCACAGCTACCTCTCCAGGAAGCCTCTGCACCGTGCGTACAGCTGTTTCTGACCCTTGGTGACCAGTTAAGAGTGTTCAAATAAGCTGCCATGGAATCCAGGAGTATCTTTGAGAAGTCCATAAATTTGGCCAGAGCAAGGCATGGTGGGAACTGCCTGTTAGCCCATCATTCAGGAATCATGAGCTTGAGGCTGTTACAAGACACTAAGTAGGGGGCAAGAGAGGAAGGAAGGAAAGAAAAATGGGTTAGACTGGGCTGTGATGGTAGGTATATGCCTGCTATTCCAACACTCAGGAGACAGAGGCAGGAGGATTATGAGTTTGAGACCATTTGAAACTACACAGCAAGACTCTAACTAAAGGCAAGGGAGAAGAAAAAGAAAGACGGGAAGGGGAAGAGGAAAGGGGGAAAGAAGGAAGGAAGGAAGGGACACAGGTTGGAGTCTGTGCTGGTGGAGCACATATAATCTCTGCACTGGAAAGGCTAAGGCAGGACTTGGAGGCAACCTGGATACACAGCAAAGCCTGCCTCAAAAGGAAAGAATAGGAGGGAGAAGGGAAAGGAAATAGGACAGCAGCGGTCAGATGCAGGGAGAGTCACTATGTGGCATCTCCAGTCTCTCTGGGGTCAGCCCCAGTGTCCAAGCACATGTGCTGGGTACACCTTTGTCCCAGGCGTCCACCTGGTCTCATGCGAGGTGACAGGAATTCCATCTAGAACATCCAACCACAGCTGGAGAAAGCACTTAGATCTCAGCCAACCAGTGTATGCCATGGTGTGGGGTTGATCTGAACCAGTATACACTGTGGTGTGCGGTTGAGCTGTCTTTTCATTTGAAAGGATGAAGAATGCATCCGTCCAGGTCCCGCCACAGACTTGAGTTTCCTGGAGAAGCTGGAAGAGAAAGTGGGCAAGCACGCACACTTCCAAACGTGCGTACTTCATCTGGGGGGCTGTGTGGAGAATGCTATGTCTTCTTTCTTGGACCCGTGTCCAAGTCCAAGTCCTCTGGGGCTGGAGAGATGGCTCAGTGGGTAAGAGCGCTTGCTGTGCAAGCATGAGCCCCTGAGTTCGAATCCCAGCACCCACATAAAAGCTGGGCGTGGCTGGACACATCCAGGGCTGTGGAGGTTGAGAGAGGACAATTGCGGGAGCTGGCTGCTGCCAGCCGACCTAAAAGAATAAAGCAGTGGGTGACAGAGAAGGATACCAGTGTCCATCCTCCTCAGGTCTCTGGGTGCCAACCACGTACATATGTTCACATATACCACACAATGCATACACACAGTACAGTGACTTCATATACAAAAATAGCATCCTGGAAACCGGCTCACATGCCAGCATGCCTGTTAGAAGAAATTGGACTGACAGGAATTCCAAGTAGAGTGAGTATCTTGCTTTGTTTGATGGTGGTTACATTTCACATGAGGTGCAGGCATGAGATGGTCCTTCTGAACAATTTAGGCACAGTAGCAACAGCCAGATTCAGTGACACAGGCCTGCCGTCCCAGGGCTCGGCAGGCTGAGACAGGGAATCAAGACTTCAGGCCAGCCTATGCCACACTGAAAGACAAAAAGCTTAAAACGAAGGAGAAAATGAGAAAAACTTGGGGTGCATGGGCTGGAGAGATGGCTCAGCCGTTAAGAGCACTGACTGCTCTTCCAGAGGACCCGGGTTCAATTCCTAGCATCCATATGGGAACTCACAACTGTCTATAACTCCAAGATCTGACACCCTCACACAGACATAAATGCAGGCAAAACACCAATGTACACAAACATAAGAACAAATAATAAGTGTGAATATGCAGCAGGGAATGTATTTATGTGTGTACACGTGTGTGTGTTTGTGCGTGTGAGGGCGTGTGGCCATGGAGGCCAGCTGTCAGATTCCCTGGAGCTGGAGCTACAGGCAGTTGTGAGCTGGGAACCGAGCCTAGGTGGCCTGCAGGAACAGCAAGTGTTCTGAACCACTGAGCCATCTCTACAGACCCCGAATGTTTGATTTATATGCAACCCCCAAGCCAATCAAAAGCATTCACAACGTTTCAGAAAGAAAATTCAAATTTTAACTTAGTCTTTGAGACAAATAAGAGAAAAACGTAAACGTGCTGTAGACCAAGGGGTAGGCATTCCGTTAAACTCACACTCAGGAGGTAGATGATCCCTAAATTCGAGGCTAGCTTGATCTATGTAACAAGTCCCTGGTCAGCCAGACACCTGGATTCAGTCCCAGCACCAACAAACAAAACAAAACCTGGCTTTGAATCATAGTCCCAGCGTGGCCACTTACTGAGTGGGCAGAGCTGATGTGACCCCTCTGCATTTGAGCCCCGCTTTCTGCACGGTAGGATACTACCACAGCTACTCAGTAGCTTTCTGAGTGTCCACGGACACTGTCATTGATAACACCCCTGTCAGACATGAGAGACGTACGGATGAAGCTAGATATGCAAATGAGGTGAGCATGAACAGTGAACTGTGCAGAGTCACAAATGGTCTCTCGTTGGGACTTAGGGTCTATGCATTAGGCTAGGCGTGCTGACCTGTAGGGACCAGCCTGTCTCCAACTTTCCAGGGCTGGCATTAATGGCGCACACAGCCACGCCTGACTTTTTTTTTTTTTTAAGCTGGGTTCTGAAAATCAAACTCAGGTCTCATGCTTGTACGGCAAGCATTTTGCCAAATGATCTATTTCACCAAACCTTTAAAGAATGCATATGTTAATATCTGTGTATGTGAACATGCCCGTGAACACATGTACCACACTGCGTAGAGGTCAGTTCTTTCCTTCCGCTAGGTAGGGTCCCCGGATCAAACTTAGGCCATTAGACTTGGTGGCAAGCACCTTTGCCTGTGGAGCCATCTCGCTGGACCTACTCCTCCTTTTTCCCTTTTCTCCTCCTCTCTTTCTTCTACTTTTTTGAAACAGGGTTTCACTATGTAGCCTTTGCTGACCTGAAGCTTCCTATGTAGACCAGGTTGGCCTCAAACTCACCAAAATCCTCCTGCCTGAGTACTGGGATTAAAGTTGTGCACTACCACACCCAACCTTTTTTTTATTATTATTTTAAAAAATGGGGCTGAAGAGGTTAAGAGCACTTGTTGCTCTTCCAAGGGACCCAAATTGGTTCCCAGCGCTCACATGGAGATTCACATCTGTCTCTGATTCCAGTTCCAGGGCATCAGGAGGTATCAGCTACTAATGTGGTGTACAGACACACATCAGGCAAAACACCCAGACACACAGGATTAAAAAACAAACAGGGGTGTGGTGGGGGAAGGTGGGGGAAGCTGGAGTAAGGGAGGGAGTGGGAACAGGGATAGCTATGTAAAATGAGAAAAGATTGTATTAAAAAAATCTTAATAAAAAACTAGAACAAACAAGCAAAAACCACCCTGTAATGTTGTCGAGGGAACCCAAGGCTTTCTGCTTGCCACACGTGTTCCACCAGAGAGTCATGCCCCCAGTGCCAGGTGACTTTATTAAAAACAAAGCCTGAATATTTCTCCCAGGCAGATAGGGCTTCCTTCCTCACTAGCTTAGTGGGGGGCAGCTCTAAGTGTGAGAGCTGCCCCACAGCCAGACATAGGGCACAAGGCTCACTGGGCGCCTCCTTCAGGTTGATGGCAATGTCGCTGAGCGGCTGGCCCAGGACTTTCTCTGTCATTCTTGCTGCCATGAAGGAGAAGGGTCTAGCAGCATGTGTCTGTCTTGCAGAAGGAAGCTGGCTGGTCCGAAGGGCTGGAAGAGGATTGGCTGGTTGGAGTTTCGCCTCCTGCACTATGCAGGAGAGGTCACCTACAGCACCAAGGGTGAGTGACAGAGGTTGTAGGTCACAGTCTGTGGGTCACAGCAGAGCAGGTGCCTGTGTGCACATGCTGGTCACCAGGTCGTCCAAGGAGGTGCCATCTGTGGTCACCCCAAAGCTCCTGCACTCGAGCATGCCACCTGAAGGCTCTTTCGCGTTTTACTTATTACTTCAGATAGAACCACGTTTTTAAAACCTAAATAAATAAAAGTATTCACACACTGCGTAGCTCATCCATTAACATGTGCAACTTGAGGGTTTTAGTGTGTTCAGAGTTGTGCAACTGTACACTCAATTTCATTTTAGACAAGTGCCTCTCCCCAAAGCAATAGAGATTAAGAAATTTCCTCCCTCCCTCCCTCCCTCCCTCCCTCCCTCCCTCCCTTCCTTCTCTTCTCTTCTCTTCTTTTCTGTTTGGTTTTCAAGACAGGGTTTCTCTGTGTGGCCTTGGCTGTCCTGGAACTCGCTCTGTAGACCAGGCTGGCCTCAAACTCACAGAGATCCTCCTGCCTCTGCCTCCTGAGTGCTGGGATTAAAGGCCTGCACCACCACTGCCTAGCTGAGAATTAAGTAATACACATCCTAACTCCACAGCCTTCCTATCATGAACTGGAGAATCTTTGGGGGTTTGACTTCCCTCATTTAGCATAATGTTTCAAGGTTACTGCTGAGTAATAGTTCTTTCTCTGGATAAGCTTGTCTGTGCTCATATTCATAAGTCTTCAGGGGGCTTATCCTCTCAGCCGTGTGGAGACTGACATTGGGACCATACCTGTATGCCCCCCACCTCCCCCAGCAGTTCCAGAGATTGAGTCTGGGTCCCGTGCACATTAGGGGGGTGCCCTGTCACTGAGGTCCCCTCAATCCTTTTCTGGGAGTTTTAGAATTTCGAGACAGTCTCACTCAGTTGCCCAGGCTGACCTTGAACTTGGCATCTTCCTACCTCAGTTCCTAGAGTAGCTGGGATGGCCTGGCTTACTTTTGTTTTCCTGAGTAGATAGTGAGGAAATGAGTGGCTGGATCCCATGGGAGCACCCTACTTAGTGTTTTGCGGACCCCCCTGGCCGCCATGGTCCTGGTTTCTCCACATCCTCCCCAACACCCACAATGCTCTGCCAGCAGCCCTCTGGGCAGGTGTGAAGGTCTGCCCTGTAGTTCTTCTAGTGGCAGCTGAAGCCAAGCACTCTTCGTGTCCCTCGCCATTCATTTGTGCATCCTTGAGGAGATGCCTGCTTCGATAAATCACGAGAGTTCTTCACATCTTCTGGACACTGGACCTTTTGTCAACTATAGGATTTGCTGGTATTTTCCCCAATTCTGAGAACTGACCTTTCTCTTTATTGAGAGTATCGTTCTTCCTTTAAAGATTTATTTATTTAACATATAGACAATGTTCTGTCTGTCTGTATGCCTGCAGGCCAAGAAGAGGGCACCAGAGCTCATTACAGATGGTTGTGAGCCATCGTGTGGTTGCTGGGAATTGAACTCAGGACCTCTGAAGAGCAGCCAGTGATCTTTACCACTGAGCCATCTCTCCAGCACCCCAAATCTTTAAAGTAACAGAGCATGTTTTAAGTTTCCTTTCTTTAAATGCAAAGCAGTATAGAGAACATGGTTTAGAACAGCCCAGCTCTCTGGGATGACTTGTGGCTTTGGGTACAGAATTAAGTGACACTTGGGTGAGGCTGGAAGCCGGCTGCCATGAGGGAGCACAGAGGAAGGGAAGTCCAGCCTCTCCTGAGGCGATCTCCGGATCTACACTTCCTGTCAGTGCTTTGAGGAGATGTCTTAATGTCTGCCTACAAAAGCTGGAGCGTGCTCATTTGCATGTGTGCTTCATCTTCCATGTGATAAACACCGGAGTCTTGGTCCCCACTCATACTCGCTGGGCTAACCCACGGAGCAGGCATGGTCCCAGGTTTGTCCCCCCCTGAGCTCACAGCATTTTAATGCATCTCCTGGGGTCGCAGAGTCAGGAGCTGGTGGAGGGGGTTGAGAGCCCAACCTCTGACTTTCATAAGCAGCATCCATGCTCAGGGAAGCACAGGCTCAGCTGTTTTTCTCTGGAAAGTTGACAGCACCCCGTCCCCAGGATGCTTGCTCTCACCTGTCTCCTGGAAACATCACTGCATTGGGCTTCTTGGTTCTACCTGAGTTACAGGTTTTACTAGAAGCTAGCTTTGACCATTTCTGGGTGTAGCTGCATTTGTCCACCCATATGTGGGGCAGCATTCTTCATCATAGTCAGGGGCTTGAAGCCACAGGGATAGACAAGTAGCAAAGTTACATGCTGGATATGCAATGGAGCTTGGCTCAGCCCTGGACAGGAAGGAGAAGATGCAGAGGGGAAGAAGCCAGTCGCGAAGTGACATCTGCAGTGTCATTCTTTTCACACGAGAGGTCTGCAGGAATCAATTCCCTCCACAGAGACACAATGGGGCTGGGGAGCCGCTAGTTCAAGTACAGGTTTGGGCTTGGGAGGTTTACAAAGTCCCAGGTGGTGATGGTTACACGTGGATGGCCTTGAAGCTGCTGTACTTACAGTTATCATGTAAGTTATCATGGTAAATCTTTCCGTGTATATGTTCATGTATGGGCGTGTGCACATGTGGAGGCCTGAGGTCATCAGGGGTCCTCAGTCACCCTCCACCTCTTTTTTTACGACAGGCTCTCACTGAATCTGGAGCTCACTGCCCATTCAGTCCTAGGATTACAGGCTTGAGCCACCACACCTGGGTTTTACATGGGCACTGGGGATCCAAACTCGGATCACCTCGAGTCATTGCCCACTGAGTCCCACAATGTGGTAAACTGTGTATTTTGCCGGAATAAAAAGACCCGTTTTGAGACCTGACGATCACCACCTTATTAGGCATTTTCGATGCGGCTATTTTGAAGCGTAGCTTTTGTTGCTGGTTTTGCTTGTTCAATTCCTGGGTTAGCCACAAGCCAACAATGGTTTTTTGTTTGTTTTTGAGATATAATCTAACAAAATAATCCTAGCTAGTCTGGGACTTGCAGGGATTTGCCTGTCTCTGCCTGGGGAGTGCTGGAAGCAAAGGCATGTGTCACGACTCCGGACTCTAACTGTACCACATAAGGCAAGTTTTCGTCAGGCTGGAGATGTGGCTCAGTGGTAGAGTACCGGCCTGGCATGTGTTAAAGCCCTGGCTTCAGTCTGTAGCGCTGTGCACACCAGGCATGCTGGCAGATGCCTACAATCTCAGTGCTTGTTGGGTAAAGGGAGGAAGAGCAGCTGTATAGCGAGCTGGACACCAACCTGGGCATGAAGAGACTCAAGGGAGAAAGGCCTGACATTGCAACTTACCCCTTCAGTCCCAGCACTCCGGAGGCAGAGGCAGGCGGATCTCTGTAAGTTGTAAGTTCGAGACCAGCCTGATCTATGTAGCGAGTTCCAGGATAGCCAGAGCTGCATAGCAGGACCCTGACTCAACAAACAAACCAATCCAAAAGAAAAAAAATTAGGGCATGGAAAAGGTCACCACTGGAGTTTGTCTTTCTCAGTGGGGTTGATTTTCCTAAGTCACATGGTGTCTACTGGCCACCTAGGGCTCAATGCCCTCCGCTGTCTCTGTGGGTTATTAGTCATTGCTACCGGATCACTTAAGACTCAAGGCATGTGTCTGCTGTAAATTCCCTCTGAGGACCTGACTCTCAGCCTGTGAAATCAGCCCCTATAGTATCTGGTACTCTAGAATTATATGGGGGGGGGGGGGGGATATCTCCCTAGGATACCTGGCTCTGTCTTGGAGTATAAAGGAAGAGTATCTCCCATGTCTGGCTCTGTCTGGGGGCATGTCCCCCATGATTTCGACTCTGTCTGGGGGTGTAGGGGGTGTCCCCCATGATGCCTGGCTCTTTCTGGCATGGGGGGGTGTCCCCAGGATATCTGGATCTGTTTGGGAGTATGCAGGGGGCAGGCATCCTCATGATGTATGGCTCTGTCTGGGGATATAGGGGGTGTCCCCCGTGATGCCTGGCTCTGTCTGGGATGGGGGGGTGTCCTCAGGATATCTGGATCTGTCTGGGAGTATGCAGGGGGCAGGCATCCTCATGCTGTCTTGCTCTGTCTGATGTAAATTGTTGCAGCTAGGGGGCGTCCTCCTAGCGTCGGTTGAGGCCTGGGTATTGCTCCATGCTTAGCATAGCACATTCCACAGCTTACTGCTGGGATCTAGCCCCGTCTCAGTATCCTGAAGGCAGAAACCCCATGCAACCTCAGACGTCATCAGGATGTGTCTTAGCAGTCAGTGTGGAATCTCATCGATTGGGACTTTTTTTTTTTAAACCAGGATTTTTGGAGAAAAACAATGACCTGCTTTACAGACACCTGAAGGAGGTAAGTTTGAATCTTCATCCCACATGTTTTTAACGGTGAGGTCATGGCCTATGACAGAAATCAATGGTGGCTCTGGAAGTTCTGGAACTTTCTTGCCCATGCATTGTGTCCTAAACTGGAACTATGGCAGTCTGTCATCCTCTCTAGCACTTAGGACCAGGAGGATGAAGTCATCCTCAGCCACACAGGGAGTTCTCGGCCAGCCAGGATGACACCAGACCCTGTCTAAGAAAACCAACAGGATTTCCTGCTTTAAGGCTGAACAAACTCTATTAGATAAATAGAAGCACATTTTGTATGGTCTTAATTTTATTAAATTAAGGACTTCTTCCAGACGTGGTGGCACACACCAGCACTCGACGGGGGGATGGGAAGATCTTGAGTTTAGGGCCAGCCTGGGCTATCTAGTGAAACTGTCTAAAAGAAAAAAAACGAAGTCCAAGATGAGAAGAGGAGGAAAATGACGAACAATGAGAGGCTGGGCTTGGACTTAGTGTGTGCAAGGTGCCCAGTATGATTGTAACAAGAATAAAAGAGCCTGCATTTTTCTTATAACAGATTATTTCTGAAAATTGATGGAGCAAGGCCAGATAATGCAAAGCCTAGAGTGTTTGGCTTCATGCCACCATGTCTGTCTCCTGCAAGCCAACATCTGCCGGCTTCCGAGTTCTCCTCCAGAACTGGAGGCCAGGCTGTGTGTTCCCGTCCTTCCCTGCACAGAAGTGCACTGCACCTTGCACAACCACTTACTCCCCGCTCTTAGGATTGATTGTGCACAGGTTGGCTTATTCCCCGGCACTAAGCGGGTCTGGGGAAAGTCTCATGTCATCATGTTAGAGAAAACCAGATACCCCCACAAGCACACAAGGCTGGGGCTGCTGCATCTAGACGCCTTCTCCCAGTGTGCTCTTTGGCAGTGTTGAGCGTGGAAGCCATTTGTGTGGCTTCCCACTTTACTGTAGGGGGGAATGTCTTTAAGTGCCCATGGAGAGGGTGGCTCTGCTGTCTCCTGGCCTCCGATGATTCCTAGAGCAGCGAGCTCAATGCTGGTCCTCTTCACACAGGTGCTGTGTGGGTCCCAGAACAGCATTCTGAGGGAGTGTTTCCTGGTGGCAGAGCTGGAAAACCGGAGGCGGCCACCAACGGTGAGTAAGTGAGCACTGAGAAGCTGGTGTGGTTTAGCAAGGGGGCAAAAGTCCCAGGGGACAGTGACTATTCGATACTGCCCCTCTGAAGCCACCTCTCTCCCCTTCTCTCTAACAGACAAGCACAAAATATCAATTCATTCTGTTGCAGACCATCACTGACACCTCCTGTGCAGGCAACTGTCCTGGGCTGGGGGTTCCCTGTCCTGGGGGGGGGGGGCTTACAGTCTGGGAGGGAGAGAATTAGGAAACTCAGGGGAGACAGAGGGGCTGGACCCAGTGGCGACCTGGCTCCCTGAGGTACTCTGCATGTGTGACAAAGCCCTAAAGGAAGACAACTTACAAGTTGATTTGATTCCTGACTTTAGATTGCACCCCAAGGCCTCCTGTTGTGGGTGGCATGGCATGCCCTGGCAGAGAAGGTGTGGAGCATGCACAAGGAATTGTGGGAAATGTATTCTTCAAAGCACAGCTTTAGTAACTTACTTCCTGACTAGGCCATGCCTTTTAAAGAACCCACGCCCTCCTAAAGACCACCACCACCACTATTCGCAAAGACCATGGGCTCTGTATCGATCAGTGATTCCTTTTTCAGTGAGGTCAGGGATCTCTGGTCACTGTAAAAGCTGCTGCACGGAGATTTATGATTCCAGTACATGGGCCTTCGAGGGACATCTCAGATCCCAGCTGTAATACCGCGACTGCTTCCCCTTGGGTGAAGCTAAGAGCCTGGGTGGATGTCTGCCTGAGCAAGGCACAGCCCCCTCCCTGTCAACAGGCCCAGCCATTGCTCAAGATAGGAAAATCTCAATGTGCCTTAGAAGCTGGCCACTCTTGCCTGGCAAGCCCCAAAGCAATGGGAACTCATCATCCTAGATCAGCCTCCAGTCAGTGGGCAGAACGCTAATAGGCAGAGGTCAGGCCTCGGGGGCTGGAGCCTTGGCTGGGTGTGCGCTCAGTGTGTTTTCACCACACAGGTTGGGACTCAGTTTAAGAACAGCCTGAGTAGCCTCCTGGAACTTCTCACCTCCAAGGAGCCTTCGTACATCCGCTGCATCAAGCCTAACGAGAGAAAGGAGCCCAGTAAGTCACCCACCCAGAGACCTTGGAACTGGGGGTGGGGGGGGTGGGAGCACAGCAGGGTGGCGGGTTTAACCTCAAAGCCACCACAGCCACGCCCTTGAACATGAACTCTAACAATAGAAGAAGGCTGGGTTGTGGCTCAGTGGGTGAAGCGCTTGCCTTATAAGTGTGAGGATCTGAGTTCAAATCCCCAGCACCCACATAAAGCCGTGTCTGTAAAGGCAGTGCTCCTATGGAGGGACGGGAGGCTGAGACTGAGTCTCTGGAAGCTCATGGGCTAACCTGGTGTCCCAGTGCACATCGCAAACAGCAGGATGGATCCTATCTGCAACAAGACAGGAAGGGCAGACTAACACTGAGGCTGCCCTCTTACCACCACACATGCATGTGTGAGCACACACACACACACATACACACACACAGAGAGAGAGAGAGAGAGAGAGAGAGAGAGAGAGAGAGAGAGAGAGGCTGAAACATAAAAGAAGGGGCTGGAGAGATGGCGCCAAAATGAAAAGCAGGTACTGTTCTTACAGAGGAGCCGAGTTTAATTCCCAGCATTGATAAAAGGTGCCTCACAACTGCCTGTAGTTTTGGCTCTGTGGGATCCAATGTCCTCTTCTAGAGTCTGAGAACACCTGCACACACACACACATACACACGCACACACACACACGCACACATGCATGCACACACATATGTACACACATGTGCATGCATACACAGGCACACACGTGCACACACACATTTTAAATGTAAAATAAACTTTAGAAAAGGGCTGAGCATCATAGTACACCTTTAATCCCAGCACCCCAGGAGGCAGAGGTAAGCAAGGGGAAAAAAGAAAAGAAATAAGAACAACAGATGATAGACATATTGAGAAGGGCTTCTTTGATGGTCCAGACAGAGCCTGGTGATGCCAGACAGGTGTCCAAGGTGACAGGAATCAGAGTGACAGATGACAGGAGAATTCTCTGCAGCAGTGAACAATCTTCTAGAACAGCCTGCGACTCTGGGGCATGTTCTCGTTCTAAGCTCTCTGAGCAGAGACCCGGCAGGTGACTGGGCCTGAAGTGTGTTCTCCCTAGAGAGGTGACAATAGGAAGAAGCCCTTCGGCCCGTTGCTGCCTGTGAGATTCCGAGCTTCCTTAGTGGACTTCGGGATTGTCAGTAGAAACTAGAACCCTTCCACCTAAGAAACACAGCTGAGGCCTAATAGCCGGTCTCTGTGGCTGGACCCAGCCCGGAGCAGCAGCCTGGAAGCTTGGCTTAGGTGGAGCTGAGGGAGCCTTTCCAGTCACTCTCTCTTCTATTTCCCCAAAGGCAAGTTTGACGACTTCCTCATCAGTCACCAGATCAAGTACCTGGGACTGATGGAGCACCTGCGTGTGCGCCGGGCAGGCTTCGCCTACAGGCGCAAGTATGAGCACTTCCTGCAAAGGTGAGGCCTCTGGGCTAGCGCAGAGGGCACTGCAGGGTGTCCTGATGGCTTCTATATGTCCTTCTCTATTCCTGGCAGGTACAAGTCTTTGTGCCCAGATACCTGGCCACACTGGCACGGCCCCCCAGGAGAGGGTGTCGAGAGGCTGATCAAGTATATCGGCTACCAACCTCAGGACTACAAGTTAGGAAAGTAAGTGGCCGGGAAGCCCCCAAACTGTCTCTCCCCTGTGCTGATCCGCATGGAGCAGGCGTGTGCAGCCTCTGATGTGGAGGTACAGTGCTGCTGTCAACAAAGTTCTCACTGCAAATTGCTCAATTGAAATGGAAAAAAAATCTTTAAAATTCTTATTCACTGGTGTTCATGGCTGCACAGAGCCCAAGAGCTGGACATGCCTGGAATTGCCTTGTGTTTTTTTGGGGAAACTCTGTTTGAAAGCCAGTTCTGCTACTAGATTTAAATGCAGCTGAGTGGTCATAGTGAGAATCAGTGGATGCAAAGAAGACAGGTGTCTCAGGCTTGGCACCACTGCTGGGTGGAGCCTCTGCCTACAAAATGAAGAGGGCGCAGGATAGGGCCCTGCCTGCCCTGGCTAGGCTTCTCTTACTGCTCACAGAGAACTAACTTCATTTTGCTTCATTCTTAGCAAGCCAAAATGGTATTCTAGAACCTCGGGTACCACTGTAGGGATCCAGTATGTGGAGCAGAGATCTTCCCCATGTGTTGACCACTTTTGGGCACTCACTCAGATTAGCCAGGATGACTTGGGTCTGTACTGTTAGTCATTCTGGTCAGGGCTATTGTGGCTGTAAAGAACTGTGTTCAAGCCTCAAGAGGACCAGTTCTTACACAACAGGGCCTAACTGTTTCAGGAATGCCTGCCTGCTTCAGGGATGCCTGCCCCTGGCTCTACCAATGATCAGTCTGCCAGCTCTGGCCCAGCTTAATCCATCCACATCCCTGAGATGGCCACACAAATCCATGCACATTCTATAACCCTGGAACTGGCATCACAGGGCATGGCATGCTGCCACCACACTCAATAGCTGCTCTGGGAAAGTCTCCAGCACAAGGCACTATGTAGTTGGTGCCCCTTAGCATCCCTCCTGAAACCCCAGAGGCATAACTGTGAGCAACTTCAGGTAGCATGGTAGATTCACTCTTTAGGGCTACATGAAAAGTCACCAGAGCAGAAATGCATTCTCACAGTTCAGGGTCCAAGAGAAAGGCGTGGGCAGGCCAGGCTCCATCTGGAAGGTCTTCACCATCTCTGGGAGCTCTGGCAGGCTCCGGGCCTTCCCGCACTGATAGGACTGCTCTTGCCTGTTTGGTTACACATCCTTTCTAGCTCTGATAAAGGACACTCCTTCAGGACCTGCTCTAACCTACTGCCTCCCCTCTGTCCCTACTGTAAAATCACATCTGCAAAGAGAGCCACGCCCCACAGAGATCACATTCTAAAGTTCTGATTGGACGTGCCATGGGGGTGGGACACTGCCCAACCATCGTGGGTGGCGACTGACTGGCCAATAATTACATGTTTCTTTTTGCTTTTGCTAGAACCAAAATATTCATCCGCTTTCCCAGAACTCTGTTTGCTACTGAAGATGCCTTTGAATTTAGTAAACATCAATTAGGTATGATCTTTTTATCCCACTTTCAAGAGAAATGAAAAAGTTTAACCAGGGAGTGAGGGAAGAAAAACCTCAAACATGGGTGTCTATGTGTTCAAAGACCTCACTGAAGAACCAGGGATAAGGTGTGGGGCTATAGGGTTATGATGGACCCCTCTGGACTGATGGGCTCCGAGGGCAGGAGGAGACATGCTCTATGTCCAGGCTGTGGCGTTCTAGGACCTTTATGCACACCGAAGTGTAGTTATGGGAGACCCGCCCCCTCAGTCCAGCCTTCACCAGTTCCTTTACATATGTGGTGATGGCAACAAGTTTGCCCTCAAAGCCCACAGCCAGGGTGTTTTCGTGAATGGCAAGTGACAGGAGTTGGATGGTGGACCAGGCACTTCCTGTTTCTGCACACTGAGCAGCTGAGGTCCCTGCTCTGTGCCATATGCATCAAGTCCTTGACCAAGTCACATTCCAGACCAGGCCTGTTAGTAGGCCTACTGCCCCCACTGCACATTCAGGAGAACTGAGGCACAGAGACGCCAGGAAGCTGCCGAATATCACACAGCTGGTCTGCGGCAGAGCCAGGCTTGAACTTGGGCCAGTCTGGTTTCAAGGTTTGATGGTTGCACATGCTAGGCCAGCTCTCTACCACTGAGCACCTCCAGCAGCAGGTACCCATGGCCACCCACCAGTGAGATGAAGGCTCTGGCTTAGCCAGACTTCAGGGGTTTGCATCAGCACCTCTTCCTAGAGGCTGTGCAGTTGCTGGTGTCTGAGGCCCTCTGTGAGCTTGGCCTCTGGTAGGACCTTTCACTGTGTGGAGGGGGTGATGGGAGTCAGAGCTGAAGGGTGTCCGGGTGCTCACACTGCTCAGCTGGTGTCCTCCTAAGTCCGCTAGTCATCTCTGACCGAGCCTGCGTGTTTCCTTTGGAGATGCACCCTTGTCCTCCCCACCTTGAGGATGATGTCTGAACTGGGCACTGTTACCTGCGCCTCTTCCTCTACCCGTGGACGTTGAGAACCATACATGCCTGGGAGCCAGGCCTAATGGAGCCAGCTGCTCCTGTCTAATACTTAGCACCCTAAGAACGGCTACACTGCAGGCTCTGGATCCCAACTCTGGGGTGGGGTGGGGGTTGGTCCTTCCTGCTTCTGGGAATCATAAAGACACAGAAGCCAATTCATCAAAACTTTTAAGTTTCAAGAATCCAAGCTACATACAAAGGCTGCCTGCGGAGGAGAGACTACATGAGGAAGAGACAAGCAGGTGAGTTCGGGCAGGAAAGGGTGTGATGAGCCCTTCCCTGTCTACCCCATCCTTACACCCTTGTCTGTTCTGTAATCATGGCATGGTGGCCTACACTTGTTCCATGCACAGACTTTACATGTGTCAGGAACTTGTCTTCATGTGCGCCTGTTGAAGCTAGAGGTCACGGTTGAGCATCTTCCGTCTCTTTTCACCATATTTTTTTTTGAGACAAGGTCTCACTGACTGATTTGACCGGAAAGTCTAATGAGACCCAGGGATCTTCTGCCTCCACCATCCCTTAGCACTGGGAGCAGACATGTGCTGCTATGTCCAGCTTTTTGTATGAGTACTGGGATTTGAACTCGGGTCCTCCAGGTTGCACTACGGCATCATCTCCCCATCCCCTAAGAGTAATTTCCTTTAAAGTTTTGCACATCACTAAAACTCATTTGGAATGACATTTTCAAGGGATATTCCCATCCCTGTTTCTTAGATTTTCTGTTGAATTTTATGGTTCTTACTCCTCCATTTTTCTTTTTTATATTTTTATCATCTATGGACGTGCCAAAATAGCACAACTTGACAGGTGTTGGTATTTTATGGCTGCATTTTTATTCTGAATTGTTTCTGAAATTCAACCAGGAGATGCATGGTTACTTCTTTTCAAAGCTGTATACCATTCCTTTATGACAGAGATCAGCAAGACAGGAATATTCTCCATCTATGGGTCATACAGTCTCCACAGTTACTCAACTGTGCTGCCACCGCCTCAGAATTGCTTTAGGCAGTATGTAAATGAGCAGATTTAACTGTATTGCAATAAAACTTTATATAAATGAGCAGCTGGTCATCAGACCGTGGTCCACCAGCCCCATGGGCTCTGAGTACTGCAATGTGTTATCTCCAATAGAGACACTGCTGACATGGGGGAAGAGATGGCAGAGAGAGAGAGAGAGAGAGAGAGAGAGAGAGAGAGAGAGATTGAGATTGATTAAACATGGAGGCAGGCCAGGCCCCAATTTTTCACGTCTCTTGTGAATCTCCATCTTTGAATGTGGAACTGGAAGTTGGCACTGGGTGCTGGAAACTAAGTACAGGGATAAGATGAGGCTGTGGTCTCAAGGGTGGTCCCTCCTGGAACCTTCAGCTTCCACAAAGATTCTCTCAGCCCCTGCTGCTACCCTGCTCTGAGCAGCAGGTATGAAATGTCAGGATCTCTGGGATCAGCAGGGTCCACAGGTGGGCAGTCAACATAACTGGGCCCTTCTGGAAAAGCCAGCGGTACTTCTGCATGACCATCCTACCTTCTAATGAGCAGCGGCTTCTTTTCAGCCACAAAATTAGAAGCCTACTGGCGCGGAGCCCTGGCTCGGAGGGAGATCAAGAGGAGAAGGTGGGCTGTGCAGATCATCCAGAGGTAAGATGTCGGCATCCAGGGACCAGCACGCTGCAGTGCTCATGGGATTGCTGGGGTTTCTGTGACTCTTTGGTGTTTTTGGAGACAGGGTTTCTGTTTCTGGTTGTCCTGGAACTCTGTAGACCAGGCTGGGTTCGAACTCAGAGATCCTCCTGCCTTTGACTCAGTGCTGGAATTAAGGGGTGTGCCGTAGGCCGCCTGGCTCTCTGTGACTGTTTGTGAGTGTGGGCAGGAGAGGGCCCTGGCTCTCTGGAAGAGGAGCAGAGGTATTTGTGAGCTGCCTGCTGTGGGTGCTGGGATTGAACTTCAGTCTTCGTGACTGAGTAGCATCATAGCCATCTCTCCAGCTGCGGTTTTGGTTTGTACAGAAAGATCAGCCCTTAGAGCAGGCTGGGAATCCAGCTGTTAGCTCTCCAAATCCTGACTGCCACAGCTCAGCTGAGTGTTGTGATATCCCTTAGTCAGATGGCTTCCAGAGTGAGGCAGGCAAAGGGAGCAAGTCTCACAGATGGGGATGGACACGGTGCCGTGGGGACTGCAAGCCAATCAGGAGGCCATCTGTCTGTCATCGCCAGCGTGGCCAGCCTTCCTCTTTAGGGAAAACTGACGTCTGACTTTTATGTCATGCCGCTCATTTTTTTTTTTTTCCGAGACAGGGTTTCTCTGTGGTTTTGGAGCCTGTCCTGGAACTAGCTCTTGTAGACCAGGCTGGCCTCGAACTCACAGAGATCCGCCTGCCTCTGCCTCCCGAGTGCTGGGATTAAAGGTGTGCACCACCACCGCCTGGCTATGCCGCTCATTTTTAAACTGGCAACTACCTCAAGCTAGTTAGAACAGAGCGGTGCTGGGGCAGGTGTGGCGGGTGGGGTTCCTGGCCGTGTGGCTGAGTAAGCCACCGATGTCACTTTCCTCTTGAGGTTCATCAAGGGTTTCATCAACCGAGACAAACCCCTCTGTCCTGACAATGAGGAGTTTGTAGTGCTCGTGAAGAAGAATTACATCTTGAATCTTCGCTACCACGTGCCAAAGACTGTGCTGGACCAGAGCTGGCTGAGGCCTCCAGGCATCCTGGAAAATGTAAATCTATAGTGGGCTGCTACTGTTGCAGATGGTGGGGTGCTAAGAGCTTACCTTCTGGGTGTCCCGTTTCCCTTTGGTTCAACAGGGCTGCTTTTCAAAGCTCTTAGAAGAAATGGAATGCCTCAGAATTCATCAGTGGGGCTATAAAACCAACAGACACGTTTAGACAGAGCCTTTTTTTTTAAAAAATATTTATTTATTTATTTACTATGTATACAATATTCTGTCTGCATGTATTCCTACAGCCCAGAAGAGGGCACCAGACCTTATTACAGATGGTTGTGAGCCACCATGTGGTTGCTGGGAATTGAACTCAGGACCTTTGGAAGAGCAGGCAATGCTCTTAACCGCTGAGCCATCTCTCCAGCCCCAGACAGAGCCTTTTAAATACACAGGGGCTTACTATATAGCCCAGGCTGGCTTTGAACCTGTAACCTTCCTGCCTCAGCCTCCCATGTCCTGAAATTACAGACATGTGGCAGAGCACTCTGAATGGTTTCCAACCATGCTGTAGTAGTCTTGAAGCTAAGTGACTGTCACGGGTTCCACAAAGAATGTTCTAGAGCAGTGGTTTTCAATCTTCCTAATGCTGCACTCCTTGAACACAGTTCCTCATGTAATAATGACTCCCAACCACAAAATTATGTTCATTGCTACTTCGTATCTGTAATTTTGCTTGTTATGAATCATAATGTAAACATCTGATATGCAGGATCTCTGATATGTAACCTCTGTGAAAAGGTCATGACCCATAGGTTGAGAACTGTGCTTCCAAAGCAGAGTGGCAGCTCCTCTTAGGATCCCTGGACTCCACCGCAGTCCCACCCTGTGAGATTCTTTGTCTCATTTCCACAGCCTCCCCTTTAAGAAACTCTGATCAAGTTAGCAAGAACTAGTTCAGGGGTGCTGACCGAGTGTAAGATACTGATGTCTCGCTTCGATCACAGTAATATGCCCTTAAGCTGCCACGTGGGTCACCACAGCCCACGCACGGAAGGAGTGAGGCAGGTGGGAAAGAGGCGTGTTCTCCACACAGGCTTCGAACCTGCTCAGGAAGATGTGCGTGAGGAACCTTGTTCGGAAGTACTGCCGGGGAGTCTCAGCCGAGAGGAAAGCCATGGTAGGGCAGAAGATGTGGCATCTGCATGGTAGTGGGGACATCTTGCACATCAGAGTCTTAGTACTAAAGCCGACATTTACCGTCTACCTATGAGCCAAGGGTCACACTATTCCCATGGACTTATAAAGGAGGTGAGAAATAGCAGCAGCTACAATTAGCATCCCCGTGTTGTTACCATGGGAACAGAATCAAGGAGGCCCCTGCACTGTACGAGGCAGAATTGCCTGTGCCAGGGGACTCTTGCCCCTGTAATCTTTTCTGTGAAGGGCTGCAGAGTCAGTCTTTGAGGCTTTCTGGGCCAAATGCCCTGTTGTTCCTTTGCTTTCTTGCTATAGCAGGAAGCAGTCACAGACATGTATATACAAACACCATAGCTATGTCCCAATAAAGCTTTACTTACAAATACAAGCAGTGGGTCACAAGCTACCTCTGGGCTGGAGTTGCAGAGACGCTTTAGGAGAGAGAGGTCTTCGGGTTTCTGTGAAGAGACACCTTGACCATGGCAACTCTTACGAAAGAACATTTAATTGGGGATGGCTAGCATTTTCAGAGGTTTAGTCCATTATCACCACGGTGTGCAGGCAGATGCTCTGGAACCGAGAGTCCTACATCTTGATAGGCAGGCAACAGGAAGTGGTCTGTCTCACTGTGCTTGGCTTGAGAATATGAGACCTCTAAACACTCCTTCGCAGTGACACGCTTCCTCCAGCAGGATCACATCTCCTAATAGTTTCACACCCTTTGGGGGGACATTTTTTTCAAACCACCACACTCTCCGAAGCTCTGAAACCTCCACCCACAAACCAGTGTAAGGGTACCCACAAAAGTACCAGCCCAGTCTCCACCAGGATGAGCTGTAGGGCATCTGTGACAAGGCTCCTGCCGGGAAGCAGCCCAGGGCCACCTCGTCTACGCTCTGAACTGTCTGTTTCCAGATGCAGCAAAAGGTGGTCACGAGCGAAATCTTCAGGGGGAAGAAGGACGGCTACACAGACAGCTTAAACCAGCCCTTCGCCCGCAGCCGGCTGGGTGAGTAAGCGTTTGGATCAGAGGCAGGGAGGAACACAGACTCGGCAGGCGGCAGGTCTTCCCTACAGGGTGGTGACCCTGCTATTCTGGCTCCTTCCCCTAGATGAAGGCGACATAAATCCCAAAGTGCTCCAGTTGCTTGGCAGTGAAAAGATCCAGGTATACCCTTGTGTGCGGCCTCCGCCAAGACCCTTACTCTGTCTGAGGCCAGGGCATGTTCTCCCTCCGAGTGTCTAGAAATGCTAAAGCACAGGGGTGCAGTTGGGTTTGCTGGGGCTTCCCACGGCCACTCTGGGCACTAGGTGGCATTTGCCAACGGAAGCCTACTACCATTCCTGCCTCCAGTCATCCCACAAACCATCTTGGTTTGCTTTTCTATGAAACAAGAGATGTAGCCAGGACCTGTATCATGAGAGACACCATACTGGTGAGCAGCAGTAGATTGATGATCCCAGTACTGACCTCCTCTCTACACAGCTGCCAGTCATGTGTGACTTTGGGGGTGCCTGAGTGGTGAGGAGGGAGGCCCTGGTTTGGTTCTGGAGAAAAGTATGAGAGACTTGAAAACCCAGGAGTCATGAGTGCTCTCCTCTCTGCTGGCCTATCAGAGCAGACCCAGGAGGCTGGATCCACAGTCTCAGTTTCCTCAGAGGGCTGAGTAGTAAGGGAGAACGCAGAATCAAAACCTTCCAGAACCAGGACAGCAAAGCCAAAGTGTTAATACAGAAGCTGAGTCAGTCTGAGGCAGCCCTCCTCCGGCTGACACCAACCACCTTATAGTATGGCGTCCCGGTCATCAAGTATGACAGGAAAGGCTTCAAGGCACGGCAGAGGCAACTCCTCCTCACTACGAGGGCGGCGTATGTGGTGGAACATTCCAAAATCAAGCAGAAGATCGAGTACTCAGCCCTGAGAGGTAGGCGAGCAGTCTCAAGTGGGTGTCTGATGCCTCTCATGTTTCGGGATGGGGCTACTCACTGAGCTTTGGGGCTCAGTGGATGCAACTATTTCCCCCACACACACGGGAGGGGTATAGATACTCCTGAATGTCTCATTTTTATGTGGGTGCTGGGTATCCGAACTCAGGTCCTCAAGCTTGGCCATCTCCCCAGGCCCCGTCTTCTTCATTAATTCTGAATTCTGGATCTATCCTCAGGTGTCTCCACTAGCAGTCTGAGCGATGGAATCCTAGTCATTCATGTTTCACCAGGGGACAAACAGCAAAAGGTACCTGTGCCCTCTAGCCTCCGCTGGTGTGGAAGCTGCTGTGGCTGAAACTAAGTTGAACTCTGCAGAGCCTCCACATTCAAACCACTCATCCTGAACCCGCTCTGTCACCGTCTCCACAGGGGGACGCCATCCTGCAGTGTGACTACATATTTGAGGTGGCCACTAAACTGGCCATGCTGATTAAGAAGGAACATGTCCGCGTTGTTCAAGGAAGGTAGGGACTTAGTCACAGTTACAGGGCTGCCAGCATGAGTCCCATCTGCTTCCTCCTGCAAAAAGATGGAAGGGGGGAATCCTCCAATGGGGATTAGGGGGAGACTCCCCTTGCCTCTGTAGCAAAGAGCAGTCCTTTCTCCATCTGATCTTGGGCTCAGGGTACACAAAGGAGTATCACTGACCTCAGGAGTCATCTTCCTCAGTTTTCAAAGAGGGTGCTGATGTTCCTGGGACTGCTATCACTGACCCAGTGTGCCCAGAGGGTGCAGGCTCACCTCTGCTGTGGTGGGGTGCCTGTGGACTGACTGGCCGTCAGAAGGGCTGGGGTGGGGGTGAAAGGACTGGCACCGAGAGACAGAGAATTGGTCGGTTCTCTCGGTAGCAGTGGAGCAGCCCCTTAGCTGTTCAGTCCCCCAGCAAGGCCGGCTGACGTCGGGCTACCCAGCATGCCTGAGGCCCAAGGCTGGCAGTGAGACTGTGGACTGAAGGCCACAGCCGACTCCTGTGTGCAGCCCAAGTGTCCACAGCACCTGCGGCTGTGCTCGCAGCCCCTTCCAGCCGGATGCTCCCGGTAGAGGCCTCGCTCTGCCCCCAGCTTTGACAACAAGGGGTGAATTTGTAGGTAGAGTGTAAGCACGCACTCTTGTCCTGACGGACCTCGGAGGAATCCTCGAGCAGCTGTGGTCGGCAGAGTAAACCACATAGGCATCATTTAAGTACCAGACAGCCCTTTATTTTTTTTAAATATTTATTTATTATTTTAAATATTTATTTTTTATTATTATGTATACAATATTCTGTCTGAGTGTATGTCTGCAGGCCAGAAGAGGGCACCAGACCTCATTCCAGATGGTTGTGAGCCACCATGTGGTTGCCGGGAATTGAACTCAGGACCTTTGGAAGAGTAGGCAATGCTCTTAACCACTGAGCCATCTCTCCAGCCCCCAGATAGCCCTTTAAAGAGCCGAAGTGTGGGACTGGTTTGAGAGTGACTGCAGGAGCACGCGGGACATTTGTGAGAATGTCCTTCTGACTGGCCACATACGTAACAAACAGTATAATAAAGCAGGGATACAAACGCCAGCGAGGGGAGCTTCCCAAAGGAGTTTCTTTTGTAGACTCAAAGGCATGTCAGTAACTCGCCCCTCGCTGTGTTTTAAGCCTGCAGTTTTACATCAGTCCTGGGAAAGAAGGCACAATACTTTTTGAGACTGGAGTAGAAGACCAAGTCTATAAGGATAAAAGCGGACAGCTAACAGTGGTGAGTGGCTGGCTGGAAAGAGGTGGCTGCGTGGGAGGACGCACTAGATGATATGTAAAAGCATGTAACCAAATTGGTTCATTTCCCCCTCTGGTCTCAACTGATTTACTCTGGAAGAAAGGTACAGAATGCCTCTTGAAATAGTAACTTAGTAGTGAGAGAGACAGAGAGGCCAGGTGTCAGTGGACCAGAGGGTCACATGACCCAATTATCATTCACAAGTCTTAAAGCCCAGCTGTTCACTGGCTCACAAAAGCTCTCCCGTGTGGTCAGGTACCACCCTGAGATGCAGAAGATCCTAGGTCTAAGGAGACTCAGAGATATAAAACCACTGCCTCAAGAAAACTGGAGGCTGAGTTCTCACTCACTGTTGACAAGGTCCCCAGAGTCCTCTCTGGGTCGCAGCAACCTGAGGACGGTTTTTGGTAGTGTGGTGCAAGGAAGCAACATGCTGAAAGCAGCTGTGGGTGGGATCTCTGAAATGCATTTTCTACATACATTTAGGCTTACATGTAAAACTGGTTGTTTACAAGTGCCTTCCACAGCAGAGTGGCCGCCGTCCCCGGCCAGGGACAAGTGAAAAGGGTCACTTTGAATGCAAAGTGGGAAGTCTTTTAGTGACGTGAGATGTTGCCAGGACTCTGTGGTCACAGCCCGTCTTCCTCCATGCCTACACAAGGGTGAAGATGGTGCACTGACAGGTCTCTGTGCATTGCTTTCTAAGCTGGCTGTCCCTGAGGAGGTAGAGGGTTCCCAATGGTAGCTTCCTCCTTCAGGGCTGAGACTCTAAAGCCAGGTTTCCTTCTCCTCAGGTGTCAACAGGGAAGAAGACCTGACAGAGAATGACCTTTGCCCTCTAAAGTCAAAGTCACTATTTCTGTTCCAACTGAGCAAGCACGGACTTCATCCAGCAGCTCCTGGAGAGTGTACTGTAGCAGTAGAAACTGTGCTATGCAAAGCCAGCCCCCAGTTTCCTGGGTGCCAAGTGGTAATGCACCCAAATGTTTGCTGGGAGTCAACCTTGAGTCATCCACCTGTCCCCAGGAGATCCCAATTCAGGCACACCAAGAAGTGGGTGGCAGACTTGTCTGTCAAGCTGCTAAGACAATAAGATAATGGAAATTTAACTGCGATGCACAACTTGAATTCTGCTGGAAATGACACTTCCATGCTGTAGGGACTGGGCCAGGTTCCCACAGGCGTGTTAGCTCCTGGAGGGTGTGACACCCCACTACACAATGACTCCAGACAGCACCCTCGCTCTTTGCTGTACACTGCAGCCCCGAGACAGGCAATCCCAAAAAGACCACAAGGCAGATGCGAGTAGAAGCACAGTTTAACGTTTATTTTACATGTGTCTACAGACGCTTGCACAAGAGTGATCATGTCTAAAACCCCCAGCATTGTTTCCACAGTGCACACAGGAAGGTTAGGGGTGTGCTAAGGTGACCAGTGACTTTGGGTGGCGTCCTCTAGCCTGCACACACCCTGGGGAGGGCTGAGTACCAGCAGTGAGCAGCAGGGAGGAAAAGTTGTACCTACATGGGACCATGACTTAGAGAGGTCAAACAGCCAATCTTCCCCAGGAAGGCGACAGAAGGCTGTGCCTGCTAGGGGTGTGGGCCCCAGTTGCCACAAACACAGAACTTGGTTATGATGGTTAGCTATTCCAATCTATTTTAATTGCGAGCCATTAGTGTGCAATAAAACTTCACTCTTTACACCAAATCCGAGGCCAGTGTTTCACTGAACGGCTCTGAACTGCAGTGCTGACGACTGCCCTTCGTGCTAGAAGCAGAGCTTTGGAAGGCCTGACTCTGGATCAGGCCCTGGCAGACACAGCTGTCGGCGTTTCTGGCACCTTGGAATGTTTGCCAGGCCTGTTCCTATCCCTGGGTGCGGAGGTGCAAAGTTGCAGGCACAAGGTTTGAGGAAAGAGTAGAGAGAGCTGCCAAAAGAGTAACGTAAGGCGCAGAGGCCAAGGCAAGTCACCTACGCCACCAACTCACTCTGCACACGCACATTTAAACAGTGTAGACAGTGACTTTCCTGTTCCTACAGAACACACCAGGACTGACACTCACTTTTACTTCCCACGAAAGTTGAACCCACAGGGTGGGGCTGACGTTTAAAACAAACAGTATAAAAAACTCATGAAACATGATCTGTAAGCTCCCTTTCTTGGCTCTGAATACAAAAGTTTTGCCATACCATTGTGTAAAAAGCATCTACACGGTTCCTCGATCCAGTCGGGACTGTTTACTTATTGTTGCCTTTTCTGCCAGACACAAGAGAAAGGTATGCGACTGTCACGCACACAGTGAGCTGTAAAAACCGTCACAAAATAGAAACTTTTTTTTTTTTTTTTTTTTTTTGGTTTTTCGAGACAGGGTTTCTCTGTGGTTTTGGAGCCTGTCCTGGTTTTAAAAACGTTTCAGAGATTACCCACTATCATACCTTTGGTCTAAAATATAATTCAGGCGGTGGTGGCACACGCCTTTAATCCCAGCCTTCGGGAGGTAGAGGTAGGTGGATCTCTGTGAGTTCGAGGCCAGCCTGGTCTACAAAAGCTAATTCCAGGACAGGCTCCAAAGCAAAAGAGAAACCCTGCCTCAAAAAAAAAAAAAAAAAAAAAAAGTAACAATTCCTTCATCAAGTACTCACCTTAACCTTTTAACTAGTCTACTCACAACCACCCATGCCAATCATGACTCATCTACACAGGAGCAGAGGGGACTAGAGGTAACTGGCATGTCCTCCTCACAAGCACCTGTGCCCCACAGTCACACGTCCCCACCAGCAGTCACACACGTCCTCGAACACAAACAAGACTCAAAGGTATCTGCACGCCCACTCTATTCTGCAGGAAATAAAAACCGAAGGGAGCTATACGAGATAGCAGGGAAACGCCCTGAGTCAGCCTGCGAGCTCCTAGGGGTGTCCTTACCCGATGCCACCATGTTGGGGGGCCACAGTTCCTAACCAAGGGCAAGATGCCCACTTAAGGAAAGGAGGCCTCACAGGGAGCAGACCCTTAAGGCAGTGGTCAGGAGCAATGGCTGCAGGTATTCAGATGACCTTCTGGGATGGGAGGAGCACAGAAGACAGCAGAACCCACTGGCAGGAAACGATCTGCTCCTTGCCAGACAGTTGAGCTGCCACACTGAGGGACCACAGAGAGGCTGGAAGCACACTTGGTCCCCTGTCCACTACTACAAGCTGAAACTATTGGCCAATGAGCTCCAGTCATAAAACCGTACACAGAGCAGACTCCCAGCCTGGTCAGAATACACAGGGCCAGGCTGCTCCCAGTTGCCACCTACACAGCCCCTCAGAGCTGTCAAATGAGCCCTTAAAGGAGTGTCACTTAAGCAGCCCTAACAGGTAGTCAACACCTATGAAAATAAATAGTGCAACAAAGGCTCTCACATACATGCCAAACTCATTCACACTCTTCCTCCAAGAGCCAAGAAAGGCCGGCTCCAGGCTCTCATGAGAAGTGGAGTCCTTAGACACAGCTTGTTCAGAAGGGGTGCGCACCTGGGTTAACACAGAGGCAATCCACTTTGTCGAGAAATATCAAAATAATCATCTGGCTTGTTACAAAAGTGTCTCCAGACTCCAGGGGGAAGTGGGAGGTACCCTGAAGCCTGCACAGGGTCTGAGGGGCAGGGGCAAAGGGAGGGTGGAGGGCAGCTTGCGCTTGCCCGCTCACTGGTGGAGGTGGGCCCGGTCATCAGGACGCTTGATGTGGATCCTCCGCACTCGTTCAATCCTCTCCCGTTCTCGTTCCTCATCCTCGTCCAGGTGATGGGAGCGTCCAGCTGCCCCACCTGTGGCCTCGAGGAGTGCATTGTCAGGTCCTCGGCCATCCTGGGCCTCGTACAGCAAAATGTTCAGGGTCTCCTCATAAATGCGGGCTTCGGGGAACTCAACCTGTGCCCCAAATACAAAGTGGGTACATTAGCAGGCTACATATGGCCACTGCCCTACTTCTCAGCAGGGTCATAGGGCTAACAGGCCCCTAGGCTGACAATGAAGATAGTCATGGGGAGCCAACAGTGTCAGACTCGGTGGGGGGGGGGGGGACACGCCCCTTTGTCTGCTGTTTTCTTATACTGGAGCCTCTAGCAGACTCATGGCTGCAACCAGAGCCTTCAGCTGCTCAGGTGCCGCCTTCCTTTCTGGGGGAGGGTGAATCAACACCTGCTGCTTTTTCTCAGCCTCGAGCCCGGCAGCCTCAGACACGGGCCTAGGCACAGAAGATGCAAAGCCCTAGCTTTTTGAGCCACTGAAAGGAGGGAGCACAGGACAATGAAGGTCCTGGGGCTGTGAAGGAGGAAGCCCCAGAAACTATGAACACCTAAACTCCCCACAGTGGCAGGAACTGCTTCTCCACATACAAAGGAGAAGTGGGACACAGTCACCTAGACACACAGGCAACCGACAGTAGGCGTGAGAGGCTGAGGCTGGGAAATCAAACTGATACTACAACTCCAATCACAGGGCTGGTTTGAACTTGTGGCCTGAATCCCACAGTGGCAATTGCCAGCAAAACCAAAACAATATATATTGGGACCAGTGAGATGGCTCGGTGGGTAAAGGTGCCAAGCCTAACAACTCGAGTTCAATTCCCAGAACCCACATGGGATAGAAGAGAACTAGCTCCCACAAAGTGCTCTCTGACCTTTATCCACATGCCAAGGTTGTGTGTGTGTGTGTGGGGGGGGGGGAGACAGAGAGAGAATATTAAAAACAGGAACAATAACAATAAAACCACAGTTCCCTAGGAACGGGACAAGACCTAGTGTCCTACACTGATACTCAAACAGCTAGGACATGGCTGTAAACTACTTGGGATCGTGAAGAAGCAAGAAAATCTCAGTCCGTGGGAAAGCTCACTCAGCAGATGCCAGCGCCACGAGGACACAGCATACGGGAATCACCCAACAAATGCCCCAAAGCAGCTATTACAACAAAACGGCAGCAGCAGCAAGAAGTGAAGACAGGGAAGCAAATGCATGCTGCAGAGCTGAAAACCACAACGACCCAGAGACAGGCTCAGCCATGGTGCTGACCACAGGAAGAGTTCGCAGAAGCCACAACTGAACAGTGACGCCAAGGGCAGATACAAGGAAGGGCGCAGCGCTGTTGGATTAGGGGCCAGACTAAAGGTTGCGCAGGGACAAGGGACAAGAAGAGCAGCCGTGACGCACCAGGAATGCCGTCATCCAGTCACCACCAGGCAAACAGAACAGGCAGCTTAGACCATGGCTCAAGTGTGGAACCACACAGCTCAGCATGTGGGGAGGCAGGAAGGACTGTCATCATCCAGGACCAGTCTTGCCACCACCAGTTACCTGGAAAATCACGGCCTTGGGCTCCCCTGAGGGACACAGTCATCACCAAAGGAGCCAGGGAGAAGAGAAGGGCCCTGACCCTCCCAGCCAGGCTCTGCAACCAACAAGGCTAACAAGCAAGCTCGGGCTTTCTCCTGGAGACTTCTGCTCGTCTAAGATCACTTGGGCTCCAAGCGTATGTTTGCTGAATCCCTTTGCTCCCCAGTAAGCTCTAAAATGAGAACTGGGAACACTGAAGAACTTAACGAGAGCATGAAGCAGCTTGCACAGTGAGCAGGCGCCTCTGGCCCGCAGCCATATTTGAAACAAAGAGCCTCAGCACTCTCCCCTTGGCTATCTCAGAAGCAACCCCTACCTGTCAGGATAGAGTCTGAATACCTGTGCTTAGCATGGACTTAGCACAGCAGTCAACCCTATGCAGGGGAGGAGCAGGAGCACATGGGGAACCACCCTCCCAAGATGGTGGTCATGACGCTCAGTGATGTGCAGCACTTGGCATGACACTTGTCAGCTCCTGTGACTTCAATTTTCATCAGTCAAGGTTCTGGCTTTTCTCTGTGGTCTGGTTTTGTATCACCAGTGTTTTGCTAGCTTTGGGACCCACAAAACTCCATCTCCCAAAGCTGCAGAGGTGACAGTAACTTGATCCAGTGACAGACTGTACACAGGTGACTACAACTGTGGCAATCTGCTTTTGGTAGAATCAAAATGTCACAGGTAATCCAATTTCCCTCAGTTTGAGCAGGAGACAACAGGATGCAGAGCAAGCAGAGGGGAGAATGGGGAGGAGGGAGGCCACCCTCTCCCCGAGTGGGCAAGCAGGCCGAGAAAGTGCAGCTGACAGCCAGCTGGGCTCTAGCAGCACCCTGCTATATGATCCAGCTTTGTAGCACAGCTGAGCAGGAGTGACAGACACTACTGGCTTGAGAGAATGATGCAAAGATAAACCCAATACCCAGCTCAGTGAGGGAGTCGGGTGGAAAGGTGACAGGTGGGAGGCTGAAGGGATAGCTGTGGGGTTAAGAGCATTCATTGGTTGCTCTTCCAGAAGACCCGAGTTTGGTTGCCAGGAACCAGCTCCAGGGAATCCAATGCACCTGCACTCGTGCACACACAGCATGCAGATAATCAATAATTTAAGAAGGAAGGGTGTGTGGGGCCTATGACAGTGGAAGACAGATCTAGATCAGCAGACAAGAGGACAGAGGGTAGACAGTCAAGGGGCAGCCTGGAAGGCAGCAGTGCCATCTGAGTATCTGCGGGGCTGTGCTGGTAGGAAGACTCCTGCACAGGGAGGACAACTCGGCACGGACGGGCTGTCAGAAGGGCCAGCAATGCCAGATGAAGAAGGCACTGGCAGCCAGGTGTACACGGGTGCAGGAACAAACCTGATTCTGCCTGGACTGGCCAGAATGAGCAGGGAGCACGGCCACCTCTGCTTGCCCAGTGTCAGCAGGAACCACACTTGTTTCCCTGAGGCCTAGATACAGACCTGTCCTAGCCCAACGAGGCAGGCAGGGAAGGCATACGTGTCAGCACGCACTTGGGGCCCCCCAACAGCTCTTACTTTGGTCTGCTTCTTCTCCGTGGCATAGACGATGGAGGTGCAACAGACTTCCGCAATTTTTCGGCCCTGGCCGTAAAATGACCAGCAGCAGATTTCATCCCCGATGACGTCCTTTATGAACAGGACCCTCCCGTTAAAGCGCAGGGAAAGTTTATCAAAGAGCTCGATGTTCTTCAACATATTGTCATCAGAATTGCTGCAAAGAGCATTCGGGGAGGTGAGCACAGGCTGCAGCCACTGCAGATGTCCACCCAGTACTTCACACGGCTTCCCCAGCTCCTTTTCTTCCTGTGTTTCTACTTAGTGACCTTTGAGAGAGGCACTGTAGTATCTACCGCCCAAGGGAGAACATGGAAGCTCAAAGACAACAGTTCACAAATGTATAAATGCCAGAGCGGGGTCTCAAAAGACAGCTGTGGCCTGAAGGCTGTGCTCATAACCCATGATGTACGCCTGCCCTACACAGGCCTAAGTACATTACTGAATGCAGGGCCTCTGGGCACAAGCTACTGAGCCTGCCCCATGAGATACATAACAGCAAAGCCCAAGGAAGACTTTTGTTTTTTCGAGACAGGGTTTCTCTGTCTATCCCTGGCTGTCCTGGAACTCACACTATAGACCAGGCTGGCCTCAAACTCACGGAGATCCGCTTGCCTCTGCCTCCTGAGTGCTGGAATTAAAGGTACGCGCCACCACCACTCCTCAAGGAAGACTTTTCATCCTTGGTCAGTCTGTGGGTCTTTAATGAACCCATTAAATCCTTACAGCTCTCAAGTTGCTCATTTACAGAGCATGTTCCTGAGAGTCAAAGGGCACTTGCTGGTGGCATTGTTCAAATAGTGCAGTCCCCACGAACTGAACAATCACAGAAGACCAGCAGCCCACTCCTAGTGTCTAGAAGAAAGGAGCACCTAAGTCCACAAAGCATGTGAACTTGAATTCCTAGCAGCATCAGTCCTAAAAGTCACAAGCCTCAACAACCCAAATGCCCATGCTGATGGCAAATGAAATGCGGAGGTCTGTACGATAAAACAGCCAGAGGAGAGACGCACTGACGGTGCTCCAGTGCACGAACCAGGAAAACATTACACTAAGTGAAGGGACTTGTCACACAACCACGGGACACGTTTGTAACAGGCACATTACAGACACAGAAATGTAAACTAACAGCTGCTGGAGGCCAGGGAAGATGGGGAGACTGCTAGTGGGGTGGGAAATGTCCTGAAGTACGGTGGCTGCACACTGTGGCTATGTCTAAACCACTCGATGGTACAACACCAAGGGTGGATTGCACAGCACGGAGATTCCACTGACATTCCCTCTACCAGCCCACCTATCTACCCAGCTAAAGTGCAGAGGCCCTCCGCTGTGAGTTGACCTATCTACCCAGCTAAAGTGCAGAGGCCCTCCGCTGTGAGATGGACAAGGCAGAGCCTTGCCCGACTGCTGTCTGGCGCTTACCTGGTATAAGAGTATTTGTTGTTACTTCTATTGTAGAGCAATTTCACGGCTGGCTGTGGGTGGGTTAAAGGAGAGGAGTTACTAGGCATACAGGTTCAGGCCTGCAGAGCTTACAGGAGGAGGAGGGTTGCTGCACGCTCCAGGAGCAGAGGTAACATAGATGGGGCTTCCCATTCAGAATCCCTTTTATCTCAAAACACAGGCACTGCCCCCTCCCTACCCCAAACACCCCATACTCATACACATACACACACACACGCACACGCACACACCCCATTCCCAAGCCCCTACACACCTTATTTGAAGTCGCTATAAGCCTCTGTTCTTCCTTGGAGGAGGTGACAACAGGAACCTTGCAGAAGGGTTCATAAGTATCTTTGTTCTGCTGGAACAAAAAATGCTTTCAGCCCAGGGCTCTGCCTAGCGCACCGCTGCTTAAGTTGGTCAGCCAGCAAGCCAGGCCCTGATGAGACACAGGACAGTCCCTGTTATTAGGAAGGGTTAAGACTAGGGGAGGAGTCTGCTGTGTTTGGAGCTGTGGTAAAGAGAAGATGACAGCTCTCTCTGCCCAGGAAACCCTCAGTACGGCAGGTGATGGCATCAAAAGCTCCTACAACCCACTATAATGAGAGCAGCAGAATGAAGAAAGAGAATGCAAGAAGAGAAGTCAGAAGACAGAGAGGTCAAAGGTTGAGCTGGCAAGCAGACACCAGCTGAGAGACATGGAGAGAGCCAGAAGCAAAGCCCATGTGAGGGAGACCTCAGGGACCACCACAGGTTAGGGCCAGGGTGAGGGCAGAGCCATCGCAGGCAGTGGAGAAAGGTCCACATTCCTGCAGAGATGGCAGAGCAGTGGACAGAGATGTGTTGCTACTCTCAACTATGCGTAAGTCCCCAAGCCTGCCAGCCCCAGATGACATTCATTCATGCTTACATCCCACAGACAGAAAAGAGTACAGGGCTTCTTTGGTTTTTAATGAGAGGGTTGCTATGTAGGATGGGCTGGCCTCAAACTTGCGATCCTCTGCCTCTGCCTTCTGAATGCCCGAATTTCAGGCACTACACACCTGGCAACAGAGGGCTCCTTACAGGGCAACACCTTCTCCCCAAGGGGCTCCCACAGAAGAAAGCCAGTCATACTGTAGCTTTTCCTCAGGCCTCAAGAGAAGCCAAGTGCCATGCAATTACGTATGGGAAGCTTCTCAAACATGACACTGGAACCAACACAGTGAAAATGCAAGGGAGAGAAAGTCACTGAAGGAGCAGACAGGCAAGGACAGATGTGGCACCTCGTGAAACAAGGGCAACACAGCACGAAGACAATTTTCAGACGGGAAAGGGAACGGACAAGGAGGCAAGTCCTAGAGGCTGACCCTCGAATCAGAAGCCAGAGAAGCCAGAGGACATGTCCCAACACGGAGATGACACAGAGGATCCTGGTGTTATCTGGACAGTCCAGCATGAGACTGCCCTACCTGTGAACTTGGGGCTCAAGTAGGGATAGATATGCAATTAGAAATCAAGTAAACAAAATGCCCTGGGGAACAATAAGATTGACAATGACAGGGTGAACTCAGCACACTGTCTCACTCAAAGCTGTGATTAAACTCTTCTGCGAGAAGGAACATGTATGCTTGGTGGAGGGGAGGGAACTCAGGAGGTGAGGTCTAATTTTCTCTAAATCTGATAGGTCATATCTAAAGCTGGGAACAGACAGCAGCAGAAAGCCTACTTCAGGAAGGGGTACGGAAAGTGGGGAGGGCCATGGTGGCACAAGCCATCAATTACGGAATGCTGCTGTAGTTCCTAAAAGATATGCCTGCATACGTCCATACATACAAGAATGAATCCGTGAAATTCATAACATTTACAAGGGCTCACAGGCAAGAGATGTATGTACAAGGCCAGTACTGTGAACTCAGGACCACGAATATTATTCCAGTGAGGGCCAGACACAGCTCCAAGGCTCAGGGAAGGTGCAATCACAACCCTATCGCAGCACATGTGCTTTGTGCACTTGGCTCTCGCTGGTCCTGCTTCAGTACACAGCAAGAGTGAAGGGAGTGTATCTGGAGGTTTCTTCCAACAGTGACAACCGTAGGAAGTCAGTATCCCCGTGGAGCCAGAAGGGCTGCAATCTACATGAAATGATGCAGCCACCCAGGCCCTAAGATAAAGGTCTGAGCACAGACAGTGTTTCTGAAGTGCCATCAAATATCCCTTAGTCATCAGCATCCCAGGTGGGATGAACAACCAACCAGATCCTAACGGCAGGGGAATGGTTCCCTGAGGGCCGTGTTCAAACTCTTCGGAAGCAGGCAAAGCTCTGCTTCAGCAGGTCCCAGGCTTACTCTGCAAAACGCCTCCCAATGTCTCAGTGAGGCAGAGCCCATTTGCAGGGAGGAAAGGAAGGTGACAGATAGACCTGGAATCCCTCATGTGGGCAGACAGACAGAGGGGTGCCTACTTGTAAAGCCGCCTGGCACTCTTCTAGCAGGCCCTGCACCAGGTAGTACTTGGCCTCGGCTAGCAGCTCCTCGATCTCCCGGCGGCTCTCAGGCAAGGGCACAGCCCCGTCTCGAAGATAGTTGAGTATTGTCCCGAAGTGCTTCCCACAGCGGTCAATGAGGATCCAGCCTGCAGTGGGGTGATAGGGTACTTCTCAGGGGAGGTGAGCACCATGGCTGGGCACAATCCCCCCAGACTCATGTGGTCATCAGCCCCATGAGACCCTAGGACAGCTAAAGCCTGAAAATGCACTCTCAAGGACCTGGCAAACTCGAGACACCAAAACTCCAGCAACAGAGCCGATCCACCAGACATCCCTGACTGTGACCTCCGGTCGGCAGGGACCTAGCCATGACTTCACACAAGCACTCCAGGGTTAGTGACAGAAACAGAACAAGAGACTCTGCCATCAAAGGGTTCAGTTAACAAGAGATGGTGAGCGAGCTTTCACTGGATACGGAAGAATGTCTCCTGCTGGCCAGCACCAGGCGTGAGGGGAATGGGCAAGTCTAACCTCTGCTAACCAAGTGTCCTCTCCAATTGTCACTAGCTTACTTCTCCTCCACCTGGGCCCACTGGCTTTCAAAATCTTCTCCTGAAATGTGACCTCTTTGGAAGGTGTTCAGGTCAGGCCTGGAGCCTGGTGACAAGCAACAAAAAGAGGTGGAAAGGGGCAAAGACCTGTGACCTCTCATGGGAGCATGGGAAACACTCAAAAGCAGGCAGCATATGGGGATGGAGTAAGAGGGTGGAGGGGAAGGGTGGGGTAGTTAGGGAATGGGGACTAGGTTGGAGAGATGGCTCAGCAGTTAAGAGCACTGACTATTCATCTCAAGGACCAGGGTTCAATTCCCAGCACCCACATGGAGGTTCACAACCACCTGTCACTCCTGGTCTCAGAGCATCAAGATCCTTTTCTGACCTCTGTAGGCACAGGACACTCACGTGGTACACAGATTTATGTGCAGGCAAACTGTTCATACAAGAATAAATAAATCTCAAAAATTTTTAAAGCAGTCAGATGGGTAAAAGCCAGATCACACAGTGACTGCAGGCAAGGGGACTTGGTCATGCCCCCCTGACCAGTACATAGCATGGTACCGAGGGATAAGCAGGAACCGGGCTCCCACTGCCTTCCCCCTCTGCTCTCTGTGAGCAAGAACAGGTACCTCTACCTCTGACTCCCCTGTGTCCTGTCCTGGGTCGTCAGACCCCTAAGCCAGGGGGAGGGGGCTAAAAGCACCTTTTTCACAGGTCAAGTCACACGCCTGGCCACCTCATTTTGCCCCCATCTCCTATATCCAGCTCTGCCAATGGCCTCTGGTGGTTTGGTGCTGACTGCGATCTTCTGTACCCTACAAGGCCATCGCCATTTCCTCTCCTGGGCCTCCTCAGACTGCTAAGGGCAGTCTTCCTCCAGAGCCTTCAGGGAGAAACTGCCACAGCCCTGTGTTTCCTGCATGGAGCAGGAAGGAAGAACATTCAATCTATGAATGTGCTGCTAAGTAGGCTGGGATGGCAAATCCTACAGTGACCTGGAAGAACATTCAATCTATGAATGTGCTGCTAAGTAGGCTGGGATGGCAAATCCTACAGTGACCTCCAGGTAGGGGCAAGACATCCCTCTTTCTGGGTCTGAGAAAACAAGACAGCACTTTCTACTGTATACAATGCACAACACGCAGCTGGGTGGTCCAGGCCAGGGGCTGGCTAGGGAGCACACCCTTTCCCCAAGTGTGGCCTCAACCGATTCAGCCAAAAATGGCAAAAAGGGAAAAGTGGGCTCAGGGCTTCTTCAACTCTAGCATTCCAAGCAAGTCAGAGATTCCGATTTTTCTGTCAACCTCCTCATTTTTGAAAGATGGTAAATTCATTTAAATAGCTCTCAACCCATCAAAAGGCAAATAAAACATGTATATGTATGTAAGTTCAATTCAGCCTGCATGCATCCGGCCCTAGCCGCCAAGATTCTCAGGCCAAATGAGGACACAGTATGGAATGACAGTGTTACCTCCCCAACTGCTCTTCTAGGGGAGGCTTATTCTCTGCGTTTCCACAGATGCAGAGTCCCCAAGATGCTTGGTGCCATTCCAGTGTGGGGTTGGGGATCAGGATTCAGCCACTAGGAATAAGGACCCTCAAGCTTCAGGAGAAAGAGCAGTCAATGACAAACTCGGCCGACAGGAAAAGGCCTGCTTGTGTCTTGCCTTCCATGCGTGATCAGCTAAAGCTGTTGGGGAAATGCCAAGAGGCCCCAATTCCATTACCCAAGTGACAGCCCAGAGTTTCCATAAACGAACAGGCAGGCTGTGACACTGGGCTCTGGCTCAAGAACGTCAGGAAATGCTTGTGGGGAAGGCATACTTTGAACAAATAAGGGCAAAGGAGCCAGGCACATTCTCCATGAGGTTTCAATTAGCATTTTGACTTGAAATATTTTGGTTACTCTCAAAGCAGGAACCTATAGCTCACAGCTCCACCGCCTACATGGAGAACTGCAACCAGTCATCAAGCAGTTCCTTGCTCCTTGGAGCACACAGAATTTAGGACAGCTTCCAAGGCCATCAGGACATAGCATGGGCGATGCAGCCCAGAGGCCCTGACTGTGCTCCAGATGCTCAGTACCTACACAGTGGTGACAAGCCGGGGGCAATGCCAAACCCCAGCGGTCACCTGCCTGCTCCACACCTCAGTATCCCCTTAAGCTCTGTCTTACAGTCTCTTCTGAAGACGGAATGCAATGCTGGCATGCAGGTGTGACAGAGAACAGAGAGAAAGCATACAGCACAACACCAGCCTGTCGGCAGCACTCACAGTCACAGGTCGGTGACAATGAATGCACCACATCATCAGTGCTAGAGAAGACAGCTGTAGGACTGCAGGAAGCGGCAAGTTCCAGAACCCAGGAGGGAAGGGAGCCAGTGTGGCTTTCAGGGTACCAAGGTGGAAGGCTGCTGCGGGAGGGGGTTGCAGGGTATGGGCTCGCCTCATGCAAACACACTGGTGTTTCCTCTCTGGGGAAGCCTGAGATCTCCTTCTGCTTCCCTTCCTTCTCTAGGAATCCTGTCCCCACCACGCTCAGGTATTTACAACTCCAAGCCTGCCCAGTCTCCACAGTCACTCAGTTACAAACTCAAATTACCTGTTACAAAGATAGCTGTTACAAACGCAAATTCCCAGCACTGGCTCTACTGATCAAGTCGATAAGATTTGTGAGATGGCGCCTTTGAGGCACTGAGCAGCATTCTGGGAACCTAGGTTGTGAACCAAAAGCATCTCTAGACATTGCTAAATATCCCTTAGGTCGCCGGGCGGTGGTGGCGCACGCCTTTAATCCCAGCACTCGGGAGGCAGAGGCAGGCGGATCTCTGTGAGTTCGAGACCAGCCTGGTCTACAAGAGCTAGTGCCAGGACAGGCTCCAAAGCCACAGAGAAACCCTGTCTCGAAAAACCAACCAAAAAAAAAAAAAATCCCTTAGGTCACAAACAACAACAGTTCTTGTCTGAGAATTGCTGAGCCAGATCAGGACCTGTGAAGTGCAGACAGAGTTCTGCCTAGCAAGTGCGGTCCCCAGACCTGGGAAGGAGAGGTAAAGAGAAAGGGAAAGAGGAAGAAGGAGAGAGGAAGGAGAAAGCTGACTGTAAAAGCAAGTGTAAATGCAGAGGCACTGAAGAAAGTTGAGGTAAGTCAGACTGGGAGAAGATGTCTACAAATAGGATCACAAGGAAGGAGGATCCAGAATGCATACTTTACAGAGCAGCAAGATTTAAAAGGGGGGGATTGTAAATTAGATGCATGCTGTGGACTATTTAACTATGTAAAGATGTGCTCATTTGTTTAATTATGTAAAGATGTGTTGCTGTTTACCTTGCCTGCGTAAGGCACCTGATTGGTCTAAAAAAAAGCTGAATGGCCAATAGCTAGGCAGAAAAGGATAGGCGGGGCTGAGCAGAGAGAATAAATAGGACAGAGAAGTGGTGGGAGAACAAGAGAGAAAGAGAGACAGACGTCCAGGGTCAGTCAGTCAGGCAGTGACCAGCTAGCAGGCACAGAGTAGGGCATACAGAAAGAAAAGATAAAAAGCCCTGGGGCAAAATGTAGAGGAAGAGAAACAGGTTAAGTCCTAAGAGCTTGCAAGAAACAAGCATAAGCTAAGGCTGAGCATTCAGGAAGTCTCTGGGAAAGCTTGGTGCCGACACGGTCAAACCAACTGCAATAAAAGAGATGCACACACTGGAAATGAGGAAGTGCAAAGTCAAGCAGGCGCTGGGTCAGAAGAGCAGCTTGGCAGTAGTTCAGGGTTCAGCAGTGCCCAGTGCTGGCACAAGGGCAGACCACGGTGAGGCCTATGTACTGACTCTGACAGTACCCGATGCAGTGGGAGACACTGTCCCCACCTGCTTCTGGAAACAAACTAGAGAGGGACAACAGCTAAGAGCTGAATGCTGCAGAGGCTGAGGTTGGGAGGCAGGAGAGGAAAAGTCCTAGCCCTTGCCCCACAGCCCCACAGCCCCAGGGAAGAGTCAACACCCCGAATACCGGGAACAGGAAACAATTTGTTGGGCCATCAACCAGACATGTTCCATTGGCAGCAGTAAGTGTCTAGAAGGGATTGCCACAGGGAAATACCTGAGAAGGGGCTATTTATTCATGATGTCATTAGTATAATGATGAATGAACAAGAGCAAAAAAGAACAGCAAGTACTGTCTGAAGCCATACTAACAGAACATTGTTTAGTGACCTCCACAGCAGTGGTAAACGCAACACCTAAAAAAACACAGTTCCCGACCCTGGGTCCACCTGGAGATCTAGTGCGCCAGTGTCAGCCTGACACCTGTTTGCCTGGGCCTGGAGTCCCTGGGTGAGAAGACTGCCACTTCTTCTCACAGAGAAGGTACCGAGGCCATACTGTATAGACTATGTGGCTTTCTGAGAGGATGTGCAGAACGACTCTGCTCAGCCTGTGTCTACACTCCTAATTCAGAATGCGTTCAGTCAGAGATCTGAAACCTCGGGGGGGCGGGGGGGAGAAGTATTACATACCAAGTAACAATGCACTGCAAGCCAGTGCTAAAGAGAAATGGGGTGGCGGGTGGGGAGAACAGGGTCTTACCATTCCAGGCTGGCCTTGAACTCTTGACCCTCCTGCCTCCACTTCCTGAATGCCAGAACTACAGGCATGTGCTATGCCCAGTATTTTATCTGCTGCTGTGGACTGAGCCTGGCTTCAAGCAGAATCTAATTCTTCCTGCAGGAGCTGCTGCATAAGCCCATTGGGCCACTGAAGATGTTGAGGAGAGCTCATAAGAAAATTCTAGCATGGCCAGAACTCAACTTTTCAGAGAAGTCAGGGAAAAGTCTGCTCACTGCCACTGTGTCAGAAAAGGCACCCTAAAGGTGCAATGGCAAACTGCAGCACATCCACTCCTGTCCCCTGCATGGAGGCAGACTCTTCCATCTCTTCCCCTTCCAGTTTGCCCACGGCATCCAGCACTGAGACCCGGCAGCGGTCTCCAGTACTCGCGCACTCTCCTAGCTCTGCCGACATCATGAGATGAGGTCCAGAGAAAGCCGCTCACTCTGTCACAACTGCAGTCAATGGCCAGCGAGGCCAAACTGGCACCATGCCTGACACCAGGAAGGGCTCCATAAATGCCAGCGGTGACTTTGCGATGTGGCAAGGGATAAGCAGGACTCAGCCAAGGTGCTCCGCACACCCACGCTTTTCTTTACTCAGGAAGAGTGTGCACACGGTGCAGTGCTCAGGCAGTGGCAGTGCGAGAGGCGGACATGCCCACCAGCCTGGACACAGGGCCTTGCCTCAAGCCACTCTCTCTCAGTCATGCTCCAACCTAGCACATAAACCACCGGGACTCCGAAACCCTCCCTCCTCATGGGAAGCCCTACTGTGGGGTCCTCTGCTCAGCTGCCACTTCTGACGTTTGTTTTTTTAAAGCCAGAGTCTGTGTGCCCATATGAGCATATGAATATGAATGTCCACAGAAGCCACAGAAGGCCTCAGATACCAGGCAGCAGGCAGCCGTGAGCTGCCTGATGTGCGTGCTGGGAACCAACCTCTGTCCTTTGCAAAAGCTGAACCACGTGTCCAGCCCTGGCATTTCTGTTTATAGCACACCTGAGTGCAGCTGGCAGTGATGGGGTCCCCAAATCAGGGTGAATCCTTAAGATGCAGGAAGTCTATTCCTATTGTACTAAGAATGTTCCTAGTGGCTGATCTAGTGATCTGGCTTCAGTGATGGGCCCATGCCCAACCACAGAGAGTAAGAATCAGAATATCCGGGTTGGTGGTAGCTTAGCCCCACAGTGCTAGAAAAAGCATTTAACTGATTCCACAGGAAAGGCCTACACTGAGGACTAACAGAAACAATAGCTGTGAACTGCTAGACCAAGAGTTCTCCTATGGAGCAGGAGGTCTGGTGTCTGGTGGTTACACGTGACATGTGTCTGGCACACTGGTGACAACACTGCTTCCCCAGACAGCATGGGACAAAGGCTGCCCTTGGCATGCAGCTCCAACAGGAGCAGGCCTGCTGGTCCACAGACTGTCCGGCGAGCAACAAGGGCGTGAACCCCGTCTAGTTTGCAATATGGCCTTACGCCACCCAGGAGGGTTTTCTTCAAGAAGCTTCCCTCAGCCTTCACAGCTTCTCAGCTGCCCTTCCAGAACGCTGCCAGGTCTGCAACAGGGAGGACCAAAACTCACAACAATCCTGGGTTCTCAGATAACATCTGCTTCCTCCTGCAGCTGCGGTGCCATTGTCTTGATTTCCACAAACACTCTGCAGTATGGGATGTGCCGTAGCAAAAGGGCACCTCCCACCCAGAAAACACAGTTCTGAGCGTGAGCACAGCAGCAACTGGGGCGCTGACCCCACCTAGCTGGAAAAGCACTGGTAAGGGGAGCCGCCCTGGACCCCGTTTTACAGAAGCAAGCTGAGGCATGGAGCAGAATCTCGCTCAAAGTCACATAGCAGGCCAGCGAGGTCACGACTAGAAGTCCTTGTCTACACAAGTGACTCCTGCTCAGTCTAGTCTCAGCTCCAGTGCCACTTCCTCAGGAAGCCCTCCCTGACCAAGTCTAGCCTCTCCAAGTCTCTCAGGGCTTCCTGCACACAACCATGTGTACAACTACTCCTGAACACTGGACTCCAGACAGACAGACGTCCTCCAGCACTAGCATGGCTGTGGCACTCAGCTCAATGTCAAACCAGCAACCAGCAGCGGGAGGCTGGCAGGTGAACTCACCTTCACTGTCGGTGAGGACTTCCATGCGGCCACTGAACATGGCCTTCAGCATCGTGTCCTGCTTGGTGAGCGTCTGCATGGTGGTGTAGTAGAGGGCTCCCCCGACGTTCAGCTTCACATACTTGGAGCTAGGACTCGCGCCCTTGAAGGAAGTGGTGCGGGTAGCAGCTGCTGGCACCGCTGAGCTCACCACGCTTTCTCCTGACATCTCTTCCTGCCAGTGAGAAGACAGGGTCAGACACCAGGCTTCCCTCCTCCCTTCTGCTCCGGGCTGAATTCCCACAGATTTCACTCCAGATACTGTTTGGTTTGGTTTGGTTCATGTATACATTGCATTTAAAACTTTCAATGCTGAAAACCTAAGAGCTCAAAGGAGAAAAAACAAAAACAAAAAAACCCTGACTTCTGGTTTCTCTTAAAATCAGATACCAAGTGGACCAGGTAGGCAATGGTGGCTGCTGGGGGACTGGCTTCCCCCAAGGAGAGGACTGCATCCCTCAGTTCACTCACAGGCTGGCCTTGCCTACTGACCCTGCTGGCACGAGTCCCCTCTAAATCTACCTGTATCAACAACACCTGGACGGCACGTTGAGGCGGCCAAAGCCATGCCAGGGGTGTTCTCCCTTTCCTTACAGCAGCCACACACGAGCAGCTGGAAGGAGCCTCTTCAGACGGCCTTCAGATTAATGTGCTTTTGTGAGCTAGGCAGGTCCCCTACTCTTGCTCCTACAACTTCCTATGGGGGAAGTGATCTGAGCAAGGCAACAGCGGATGAGAAGGCAAATTCAGAAAAAGGAGCAATTTCCTGTCCTAGTGTTACTAGACAGCAAGATCCTACAGCGGTCTAGACAGCACCTGCAGGTACGGGGACTCAAACCAGGGCTAGTACTTGGCCCTCACCTACTGCAGGAAACTTATTTCTTAGATATGAGTCTATCAAATTCTAGAGCTTGAGCTGCCTAGGGGTGGGCTGGATCTTCTCCCTGAATCTGGAGCAGGAACTGAGAAAGAGAAAAAGCAGTCTCCACAGACAGCGTGGGCTGCCAGCACTGCAAGGCCCTGGAAAGGTCACAGAACTTCACCATTCCATGAAAGCCAAGACCACTCCACCCTCGCACCTGAACACACAAAGGACTCGGGCCTTATCTGGAATACCAGCATGACCCCGTACAGCCTCTCCTGCTGGCTGCTACCCTGCTGGTCCTGGTGCCCTAAGTGCCCTATCTTCAGGATGCAGTGAGCCGCCTGCGGACAGTGTCTCACACATATCCAGGCCACTGCTCTGACACTCCTGCTCTTCTTCCTGTGGTACCTTCCTCTCAGTGCAACCTGGATGTAACCCAGCCACACTGGGCACAGAGAAGCTCCTTCTTTCTTTTGGCTAGAGGGCACTGGCAGCATTAAAACTACAAGCTACCTGAAAATGATGGTTTTCTTATTTTTTACCAGAAAGATTTTTCCATAGTAAATGCTTACCATATCATAAATGACAAAACATCCCTCTTTCTATTAGACAGGGGACAAACAGATGCAAGCTGTTACAGCAGACAGTGAGCAAGTGATGGGAAATATGGTTCAAGGCTACCAATTCTCTTCAGGCATTTCTTCTTTTAACCCCCTCTCCCCTCCTCAACGGGGTGGAAATCCCAGCTGGGAAACTTGTGTCAGAGCCCCACAGGCTCTGTACATGTGCGCACGCGCACCCCCCCCCCCCCGTCCCCCAAAAAACTGCTTTCCAAAGCTCAGGTGGGGCTCTCCTGGGGTCTAAGGCATGATGCCAGGAGGAAAGCAGGACCCTGCACTTCCCCCAGCCCCCAGCGCTGCTCGATTAACAGTCACGGCCAAACCCATCTTCCAGAAACAATGCCACCGGGGCAGGAGATTCTAGGCATCAAGCACTTTCCAACTTTGATGACCAGGAGGGCAAAAGAAAGGCTTACAGGTGCGGGGGGGGGGGGGGAGGGCACAGAGGAGGGAGTAAGAGGAAATTTGCCCCAAATTGGAAATACTTCTACATCCTTTCAGACATAAACTTGTAACACACACGCACACACACACAGACAAAATAGTCTGCGGCAGCAGTCTAGCACCTTGCAAGGCACCTGACGTAAAACCCACAGACCAGGACATGCACACACCTGTGCACTTCCGTGTGGACACCGCATGTGCTGCATCACACCTTGTGCACAGACGGCTGGGCTCTAGAGAATGTGCATCTGTGCAGCCCCACTCTGAGAAGTCAAAGAACACTGACACACTCCAGACTTATGGCCTCGACCACTTGACTGACAGACACAACCTGAGAGGGAGGGATTGCCATCTCCGTTCCATGGCTCACAAGAGTCAGTCACTTCTCAAAGCCACGAGGTCAGGGACAAGCAAGCAAGGGATGTGGACAAGGTCTGGCTGGCTCTACGTTTTTCACGATGCTCGGTATATTTAGAGCTATGATATGTTAAGTCAAGAAAGGAAGAAAAACACAAGAAGACAAGTAACACGTAGTTAAGGACTCAGTTGTCAGACCCATGTTCAAGGCCCCAACTCTGCCACTTAGGAGTGGCAGGAACATGGGCGAGACACCTGAATGTCCCAGCCATTAAACAGACGCTGGCTTCCTCCCCCACTGCAGGAGGCTCTTCCGAGGCTGTCTCCAGCTATGAAGTACTAAGGGACAAAGGCATTAAATATCACAATGGAACCTGTGACACCAGGTCCGAAGTAGAAAATCCTAGAAACTTCCCAGAGCCCCTCACCCCGAGTCAACTAATTAGCCTAATGCCAGGAGAGACCCTTGGGGAGCAGATTCTGGCTGCATCCATGTCCCCTGGGCTCAGTGACAGTGACCTGCGGGCAGGAAGCAGGGCTGCCACAGCAGACTTCCCTGCCTTCCCTAGCAGTGCTGCTGTCTGCCCTATTACACGCTGACTTCATGAGTGAGGGATGAGCAGAGCACAGACGTGGCTACTGTGAGCGGAAGGGAACACCTCGTGATCTATGGATTTGTTTGTCTGAAACATGTCCCAGTGCTAGGTTTCTCTCCTCACCAACTCTAAATGGTGGCTCTACCTGGACCCCAGAGGAGCGTTAGAAAGACAGAATGTTTGGGTCCTGTTCACAGAAATTCTGATGTTATCATTCTTCTGGGTGTGACCCAGGAACAACTTTTTTTTTTTTTTTTTTAATTCCCCAGCTGGTCCTAATGTGAGGCGGCCAAGATGCCAAGCCTCTGTTGTAAAAGGTTCTGTACCCCTTTATTCAGCTATAATTAGCTCTGTGGTCTTGAGGAAGCTCTCTAACTTCTTACTCTGCTGGCCCAGTGAATTCCTGACCCACACATAAAAACCTACCAAAGTGTCATAAATAAAAGTCTCAATGCATGGCTTCAGAGCCCAGGGCAGGAAGCAGCCATCTGCATGCTTGAGAAGATTAAAAAAAAAAAATCCACAGAAAGGTGAGAACTATTGGTTTGAGGGGGAAATCAGACAAATAAGACAGGAAAAAAAAAAAAAAAAACCAACGCAGAGAATACCAGATCCCTGCAGCCCATCTCATAAGCAGAGGGAAACGAGCCTGAGGACCTAGCAACCCTGGTCTGCAACTCTTAGGCCATCTTTCTGTATGATGTTCACAAGAGCAATTGAACCCAAGACTCAGTTTCCCAACTTGTGAAACAGACTTTAAAGCTATATATAATCTTCCAAATACTGTTCCCTCCCCTCAAAGATAAGCAAGGGCCACCTAACCCTTCTATTTTTAGGTTTCTCTTCTACCCCTAAAGTTCCTTAAGACCATGTGTCTTCACACAAAGCTACTAGAGTGATATGTGCTTTCAAAACACTGGTGCCTGCCTGGATTAGACCCCGACCAGCTAACCAGAAGGCAGGCAAGCAGCGGGTGATGCTGCTAGTAACTTGGGCTTAAAAGGTTCTTTCAGGTGATTTGGATGTTAAGTAGCCGCAGGATCCAAGAATTCATCCCCCAGAGAAACTGAGGCACTACTCACTCACTCATGGTGGCTAAACCATAACACCTTCCTAAACTGAGGTCTCTGCTGCAATGCAGAAAAGGTTGCAGCTTCAGTCGAAGGCAATTCTCATTCTATCTCATTCATTCTCTCTCTCTCTCTCTCTCTCTCTCTCTCTCTCTCTCTCTCTCTCATATGATACAGGGTTTCTCTGTGTAGCCTTAGTTGTCCTGGAACTTGCTCTGTAGACCAGGCTGGCCTCAAACTCAGATTCACCTGCATCTACCTTCCAGGTGCTGGGATTAAAGGTGTACGCCATCCACTGCTCGGCTCTGCTAATTTTTAACAAGCTTCTCTTAACTGTCTGGTGAGGATATTGTCAATCCTGCTTTACTAGGGAAGTAAGCTAAGAATTAGAACTGTGCCAGGGCTGATACCAATTGCCTCCCTCTCACAGCAGAGTTTGTAAAAATAAGTCGACACACCCTGTGCCCAGATTGTCTGTGCTTAGGGCTGAAAACCGGGCAGCTCTGAATGAGTCTCAGGTTATGCTGCTGGCCCAGGGACGGGCTGAAGTACGAGTCTCAGGTTATGCTGCTGGCCTAGGGACTGTCTGAAGAGCTGCTGGTGCAACTGGCCTTCTTTTGCCGAAGTGTTTCTTGTTTTACACAAACTGGAGCTGATCAAAGCCATATATATGTCTTCGGTTTGGGACTGATCTTCCAGGGAGTGAGTGGTAAACAAAGGACCTGGATTGATCTCTCCCCATCGCCACCCAAGGACAAAGAACCATTCAAAAAACAGACCCTTGAGAATCCCAGGTAAACAGAAACCAGTCCACAGCCCAGACAGCAACAGGAGAGACATCCTGGGATCCCGAGATGTGGTCACCGAAGGCCTCAACGGAAGTGACTAGATAGGTACCCTGATGCCACTTGAGGCTAGACTCTGTGGTCAAGATACCCTGACCTCAGACACCTGGCATCCCTCCCTAGAATTCCAAGCATTGAATCTACAGTCGTTTCGCTCCAGACTGTAGGCTTAGAGGAACATGGAAGCCCTTTTCTGTCTTGCCCGAAACCCAACTACTCAAGACACAACTTCCAAGAGTCCCACACGCCCTGGAGTCTTCATTTCCCACCCCGAACGTCAGTTTCGATGCCGTCTCTTTGTTCTAACAATCTTCCAAATCCCATCTCCAATCAAGGCTCGAGACTCAGAGCACGTCCGCTCACCGCCCTGCACACCTCCGCAAGTCCAAACGCACCTTCGCAGACCACCCCCCCAGTTCCACATCCAAGGCCCTTCCCCCGCCCGACCTCGCCCGCACGCACTACCCAGCACCCTCCGCTATCGCGCCCGCCGCCCACCGCGCCTAGTCCAACGGGTCCCTCCCCTTCGGCCTCGCCGCCGCCCGCCGCCCTCGCTGGCCCGTAGCCCCCCGACAGCGGCCACCGCCCTCACCATGAAAAGTCGGAGGACGCCGGAGTCTACAAATCCGGACTGAAAGGCAGGAAACACCCAGCTCACTCAAGGCAGGGGGCGGAGGCGGGGCCGGGGCGGGCACTTCCGTTGTCCACACCCCACTTCCGCCCCGCAGAGGGACTCTTCTTAAAGTGTCCTCTGGAGCCCAACATGAGCACTCTTTGCCATTCAACCACTCCCTCTCGGGTGGGTTCCACTTCCCCATGGCTGAGTCAGATATTTATCCTACTTCTGGATGTTTCTTATTTTTGTCTGCCAAAGAAGAGGACAGGATGGAGAGAGGTTTTCTTTCCCGGGCCAAGAAACTGTACGGAACCATTGTTTCTCGGAACTGTATAATTGCTTCTAGGCGGAGTTTGGAGCACAACACCCGGGGCAAGATGGCGGCCGGGGTTCGGCCGCTGCCCCGGGTCTGGCCGGACTCGGGGGTATCGGGCTGAGGCGGCGGCATCTGCGGGCCGGACCCGGAGCGTGGGGGCCTCGAACGGATAAAGATCTCCGGCCTGCGGGTAGCAAGTGGAAACAGGATGGTCGATTCTCTGGGTGGCGGGACCGAGGACTGAGGGAGGTTGTCTGGGGGCCGAGTCTTGGCTTAGTGAAGTCGAAAGGGGAGGTTCTGGGGGCTGACTTTTTGGATCCAGGGATCTCTCCGTGGCCCCTTTCCATCAATTTTCTTGTTGGAGGCAACTGGCCTTAATAGCCAACTATCTATGGACGAGACTTACTTGTTATTGTCGTTGTTGATGTTGGGCCTTTGGAGGCACCCGAAATGGAGTTGAGTTCTGTGCGCTGGCTGTGTGACCTTGGGTAAATCCAGTCACGTCTCTGACCCTGAGTTTCCTCCTTTTTAAATGGAGCATTTAGATTGTTTTATAATACATTTTAGAGTGGCTCCTGATAGTTCTTAATACAGAAAAACTTGACCCTATTTTTGACCGAATGCCTAGCCGCAAAGGAGCCTGGCATTCTCAGCTTCTCTTTATGGTGCCATTCTGTAAGTGGGGGAATCCTGAATCTTGTTTGTTTGACTTGCCAGTAAGTAATTCCTTTGGGGTTCAAATTCAGGAACCCGGAGGACACAGTCAAGTTTTGTGCCCTCTCTGCATTTCGCTGTAGATTTCTATGAGCCATTCCTTGGATTATTTGAGACCTATTGCTTATTCTTGAACTAAAAATGGTTTCATTAAGACCCATTGCCTATTCTTGAGCTTTTAAAATTGGGGTATTGTAACCTAATAGGATAAGGCCGATGTAAAGGAAGGGCAAGTTAAACATCCGTACAGTTTCTGTTTTGTGACCTGCCCTTAAAAGGTGGCCATTAAGCCTGACGACCTAGCTTTTTCTATCAGAAAGGAAAATCGTTCCAGCAGTATGTATTCATTTTACTACACAGTCTGTACCCTTATGCGGTTTTACGTCTCTCTTTGAAGTTAGTCCCATCCAGAGTAGCTGGGTTTTAAGCAGGTTGCCTAGGTATATAGAGGTAACGCAGAGTCTGAATCTTGTCTGTTAGCATTGAAAGCTTGGCTCTGACACTTATTAATTGTATAACCCAGACTAAGTCTTGGGGGTGGGGTGGCAAGAATTGATCTTCTCACAGTGTTGCCGTCCTTGTTAGGTGAGACACTTAGAGGACTTATTTTCCCTTCCAGATGCTCTGAATCCTTACCAACTTATTGTTTTCTAAACTCCCTTCCTGTACACCTCTTATTTCCCTAATCAGATTCTAAGCTTTGTAAGGACAATGTAGTAAGGTTTCCTTAGATATGATCAACTTCCAATTGCCAGTTATTAATATTTTCCCTTTCATTCCTAATCTCAACAGCGCAGTGATTAAATTAAGGTTAAGAAGGGCAAATGTCCCATGCCCTCCTTTAGCAACCCTGAGATTGAGTATTGTTATTATCCTCAGGAAACAAGGGCCTAGAGTACTCAAGGGACTGTAAAATAAGAGGTAGGATCAGGACTAGAAAGGTCTGAGGGCCATTTTCTCAGATCTGAGTCCTCTCTGTCACAGTCTTTGCTGTGTTTCTCTGTGACTTTCTGGGAATGAGGACGTACTACTCAGTCGTGAGTCTTGATTCCTGGATTGTGCAAGTGAGGAGGTATAGGAGAGAATGAAGAAAACCGCACACTTAGACTATTGTGCAGTGTAAATAGAAGCCGTGTATAAGATTTTTTTTCATGGGAATAATCCCAAGAAAGGGATCAGAGCCTGGGAGGTCCTGGGGAGAAGTGAGCACTGTCAGGTACAGTCTGTGTGCAGCCATTTGTTTTTCCACTGGGAGGGCGTGCCTGCTGCTCCTCTGTCCTGCCTGCTACTAGGGATCTCTTTATTCTTTTTTTAAAGATTTTTAAAAGTTTTATTTTAAGTGTATGAGTGTTTTGCTTGCATGTATATATGTGCATGCCCATGACCAGGAGAGGGCATTGAATCTTCTAGAACTGAGTTCTGGTTCTCTGCAAGAAGAGCCGGCACTCACAGCCCTGAGCCAGCTCTGCAGCCGCTAGTAGGATCATCTTGAGGAGAGGACTTGGTGTTGTAGTCGAGCCTTGAGCCCTGCTCACACCTCTCAGGAGCTTGACAGTTCATCATTTCAACAATAGGCCCAGGGGTTTGTGGTCCCAAGTGCTGGGTCTGACAAACCTTAGTTCATCTGGGATAGGGAAACAGCTTAATGCTGCAGATGGGATGATTAGAAAAAAATAATAAACGGGTTGGGGAGAGATGAGTGGTTGAGAGCACTTGCTCCTCTTGAAGAGGACTCAAGTTCTAGTCCCACATCACATGGCTCATCTCCAGGGGATCTGACACTCTCTTTAGGCCCTCCTGGGCACTGGACTTACATCCTCACAGACAGACACACAATTGAAAATAATGCGAAAAAGAAAATCCTTTTGTGTCTGTAAAAACAATACATCTGGGCTCTGTTAACAGCTCCGAAGAACCATGGTACACACATGTCTGTTTTCATGACAAGCATCAAACCTGATTATCAAAGGCAGAAAACTCTGGGACCCTTTATGAGTAGGGTTGACAGAGCCAGAGGTGGGAGGAGTGGGCTGGTGCCTGCTGTGTGTGAGACTCAGACCCATCATGTACTTCTTCTGTGAAGGGGGGGGGGAGGCTCCTCATAATCCCACAACACAAAATGGCCAATTTGTTTTGTTTTTGACCCTTTTACCACGCTAGAGATCAGACCTGAGGCCTCAACTCTGTTTCATTGCAGTGTGGTCTCCAGTGTGCACATTTTCTCGCCCTTCCACTGAGAAGTGCAAGCCTGTGCTCTCCCAGGCAGCCGTCCTTGCACTTCTGAGGCATAAACATTTTTCCAGAGCATTGAAAATGTGAAGGGTGATTGTCTTTTAACATTGTAACCTCTTGGAGTTACTTTTGAAGTAGTGTCACATTTAGAGGAGACTTCAGTAGATTTAGAGGGCTTGTTTTAATGAGTTAATTTTATGTGCATTGGTGTTGTAACTGCATGTGTGACTGTAGAGGGTGTTGGATCCTCGGGAACTGGACTAACAGAAGCTGTAAGCTGCCATGTAAGTGTTGGGACTTGAACCCAGGTCCTCTGGAAGAGCACCCAAATGCTTTTAACTGCCGAGCTATCTCTCTGGTCCCTAAACGGTTTTTAAAATCAATCAACTATATTACTTGCACTTAGTAACATTGGGATGCCACACCTACAAAACAATATTAATTCTAATTTTTTCTTATGCCAGAAAACCAACTCCTCTGAAACCAGAGGCTTGCGAGGTCACTGATGGTCACCTAGCATCTCCGCTGTACAGGCAGGTTCTCAGGTGAGCTTCCGGGCCTGGCAGAAGAGGGAACAGTTGGGGCTTTCTGCCTCTCTAGTTCTAGCTCTTTCCCTATGGTTAGCAGATTATGCTGGTCTGTTTCAGTAGTTGCTGATGGCACTGGCTGTTGTAGAACTTTGTGGTAGTGTGTCTGACTAGCCTGCACAGAACAATGTTTCCTTGAGTGTTGCCGGTGATAGATAGCCCAGCATGCTGGCAAGTCCCTAGTGTCATTTGACAGGCGTGAGTCAGGTGAGGAAAGGGCTAGCGGTCCCTGGATGTATGTTCATGTGACAGGAATCTAGTTCCACCTTTTTATTCTAGATGTGTTTCAAAGTGGCTGCTACTTTGGGTGAATTAACCTGATGAAAGATGCTTTTCCAAAACTCCGGGTTTGCGTTAGTCATCTGGGCTGATGAAGCCGTGTTTGGGGATTGCTAAAGAAGTCACCCAGTTGTGAGGCTCCATGGGTCAATGCTGTCAGTCAAAGCCACCCGCTTGGGGCAGAAAACAATTACTAGTGATCCTGTACTGTTTGGTGTTCTGCCCTGCACAGCACCTGTTAGTGACGAGAGCAGTTCCCCTGTGTGGCCTGGCCGCAGAGTGTGATATGTAGTGTCCCCTATCCAGATTAATTTTTTTAGTTTTTTTTTTTCATATTTATTTATTTATTATGTATACAATATTCTGTCTGTGTGTATGCCTGAAGGCCAGAAGAGGGCACCAGACCTCTTTACAGATGGTTGTGAACCACCATGTGGTTGCTGGGAATTGAACTCAGGACCTTTGGAAGAGCAGGCAATGCTCTTAGCCACTGAGCCATCTCTCCAGCCCCCCCATCCAGATTAAATGGGCTGTCATGGCTGCTGGAAATATGCTTGGTGGAAAAAGCCCTTGCCATGCAAACATGAGGTTTAGAATTCAGGTTCCCAGAATCCACCTGTGCTGGGCAAGTGTGGCACTTGACTGTAATCCCAGCACTTCAGAGGCAGAAATGGTGTTCCTGAGGGCAATTCAAAATAGGTAGATCATGTGATTTGTGAGCGGTGGGCTCAAGTGAGAAACCCTACATTAAAAAATAAAATGGAGGGGGCTGGAGAGATGGCTCAGTGGTTAAGAGCATTGCCTGCTCTTCCAAAGGTCCTGAGTTCAATTCCCGGCAACCACATGGTGGCTCACAACCATCTGAAATGAGGTCTGGTGCCCTCTTCTGGCCTGCAGACATACACAAAGACAGAATATTGTATACATAATAAATAAATAAATATATATTAAAAAAAAAAAAAGAAAATATTTAAAAAAAAAAAATAAAAATAAAATGGAGAGTAATAGAGGAAGACATAAGTGTCAGTCCTCCATGTACATATGCACACATGTTTCGATTCATATGGAACATGTAACACATACAAGAACAAAAAAGACCTTGGGGGCCTGCAAGATGGCTCAGTGGGTACAAAGGCATCTGTGGAGCAGCCTGACATTTGAGTGGGATCCCTGGAATCTACATGGTGGAAGGAGACTACTGACTCCTGCATCTGTCCTCTAACCTACACACATTCCATCTGTGCGCATACTCACACACATACACTCATGTGCATACACATACAAAATAGAAATGTCATTTTTAAATGTATTTTTAAAAAAGATTTATCAATCTATGTATCTGAGTGTTTTGCTTGAATGTGTGGATGTGTATCATGAGTGTGCAACACCTGCACGGCCAGAAGAAGGCATCAGATCTCTGTAACTAGAGTTACAGGTGGTTGTGAGCTACTTCGTGGCTTCTGGAAACTAAACCTGGGTCTTTGCAAGAGCAGCAAGTGCTCTTAATCCATGAGACAGCTCTTTAGCCTCAATAAATGTAATTTGTAAAGAAAGACCTTGGGATGCTGAGCTGCCTCAGGTAGAGGAGCAGAAGGACCAGGCGGTAGAGTGCAGGTGGCTCAGGGGTAGCGTTGCGGCTGATTGGGGGTTGGGGTGCGGGTGGCTCGGGTAGAGGTGATTGCAGATCCGACAGCCTGATTTCAAGCCCCAAAATCCATGTAAAGAAAATCAACCCCTCTGATTGTTTTCTGATCGCTACACATGCACACTGATACGCCTGCCCACACAAACACCACATACACATATATACAATGATAACTTTTTTAAATTGCCAGCAAATTGGCACAGCAGTGAGGGCCTGCTGCCCAGCCTGGCAGCCTGGCAGCCTGGCAGCCTGACCTCCACCTGCAGGACTCACGTAGTAGAATGAGAGAACTGAGTCATACCTTGTCCTCTGATCTTCCCACAGGCATGAGGGGTGTGCACTGTGGCTCCAGTATGTGTCTATACACATACACACTTGCTTATTCATTCTTGCTGAGATGAAACGTAATTAAACACTTTTAAATAATAATCTTTTGTTTTGTTTGCTTGTTTTTTGTTTTTGATTTTTCAATACGGGGTTTCTCTGTAGTTTTGGAGCCTGTCCTGGAACTCACTTGGCAGACCAGGCTGACCTCGAACTCAGGAGATCCGCCTGCCTGCCTCCCAAGTGCTGGGATTAAAGGCGTGCGCCACCACCGCCTGCAATAATTTTTTTTAACTTTTTTTCCCAATGTTTTGCTGGGCCTAGGTGTGAATGGGTGACCAAAGTGATGACAACATAGGTTTCTTCCTTCAAGTCTTCCCTGCCACGATGGAAGGTGGCTGTGTTATTGCCTTCTAAGTATGGGGAACGTAGTGGAGAAAGCAAATGTCTAGGAACCTTTTTGCACATGGAGTTAAACGGCGCTCTCTGGATAGGGAAGATTCTCTGCTCTCCACCAAGCTCTGCGATTGCCCCTAAGAAAATGTGAAATTTCCCCTAAGCCATGGAATCTCTGTTCTCTGTGGGTGGTGTGACAGGAGCTGGCAGGAAGTTGAGACTTGGATCAGGAGAGCCATGAGCTCTGTGGGGGATGGAGGCTGCTAAGCACCTCTGCTGCTGCCCAGGTACCACCTGCCCTTTGCATCCAAGCCCCACCCGTGTGTGCACAGGTGCCCTACACCAGCTCCTCTTGTCCTTGCAGGGTTCTTGCCGGTTTGCAAACATGTTCACTGTATCTCAGACCTCCAGAGCGTGGTTCATTGACAGAGCGCGGCAGGCACGAGAAGAAAGGCTGGAGCAGAAGGAGCGGGAGCGCTCAGTGGTGATCATTCAGGCCATAGTCCGCGGTTTCCTCTGCCGGAGGCGACTGCACAGAGACCTCAGGTGAGAGCAACTCCACCACACGCTTTCTGTCCACTGCTGATGGGCAGAAAGTGAATCGGTTTTCCCTCATGGTGCTCGAGAAGCGGTCCTGTTGCTTAGTGCTCCTGATTAAGGATGTCTTTTTATTTTATTTTATTTTGACCCTTCCCTATGTAGGAGAGAGACTGATGAGTTTTTTAACACAGATGACTCTGGGTCCAGTAAAAGAAGTGCACTTTGTATTTTTAAGATTGCCAGGAAACTGCTGTTCATATACAAAACTAAAGAGGACAATGAGGTAAGCCCTGTGTCATAGTTAAAAACTAAATTAAACTAAATGAGGTAAGCCCTGTGTTAGTCAGGGTTTCTGTTGCTATGACGAGACACCATGGCCACCACAGCTCCCACACACAAAACATTTAACTGGGCTGGCTCACTTACAGTTTCAAAGGTTCAGCCCATTATCATGATGATGGGGAGCATGGCGGCCTGCAGGCAGACATGGTGCTGGAGCTGAGAGTGCTACGTCTTGAGCAGAAGCCAGCAGAAAGTCAACTGACTATCACACTGAGGGAAATGAGCAAATGAGACTTCAAAGCACCCACATACACACACAGCGGCACACTTCCCCAACATGGCCACACGTCCTATGAGAGTGGGGTCAGTTACATTCAAACTAGCACACCCTGTTGTAACTTTAAAAACAGCACAAGAGAGAGAGGCCATGCAGCAGAGTTCATGTGGAGGGGTTTTTATTAGGGGAAAGGGAATGTAGGAAGAGGGGAGGGCAGGGAGGAAACCAGCCCCTGGGAACAGGAGCAGCAGAAGAGAAGAGAAAGGCAGAGAGAGATGAGGGAGAGAGACAGGCAGAGAGGGAGAGAGAGTGGGAGGTGGGCAGGGACATTTTAAAAGGGAACATAGTGAGTGTGCAGAGGAGGTGCTCTTAGCGGCTGCCGCAGAGGACATATCCCATCAGGACCCTACAGCTAGGCCAGTACAGATGCCTGAATGCTAACATTTCTCCATTTTTATCACAAAGAGGTGAGGAGTTAGAAAGGGGTAGCAGGTGAGGCAGAGATGAGGACGCCATGTTCTCAAGACTACTTCCTTCTGACCTGGGGGCATCGTTCATCTTTGGGGGGACCTGGGAAAGCTGGGGTGCTGGTCACATCCTGGAGTATCTGGCTGTTTCACTTCACTGTCCAGGCTCTGTGGAACCATCAGGTGCTGCTTGGACCTGGTAAAATGCTGTTTGAGGTGGAGCCAAGTCGACTCCCTAGGGCTTAAAGCACCTGATCCTTTCCTGGACGTGTCTGATGGTCTTGCACCTCCAGCTCTATGGCCAACAGCTGGTAGTCCTGCAACAATAGCTGGTTAGGAATAGCCAATGGGTCTCCAAAAACATCCCAGTGGGAGCAAGGAGGTATAAACAATGATCCAGTTCCCAGGAATGAGGCAGAGAAGATCCAAGGGTCTGCAATTCCTGGCATCCCAGGAATTCAGAGAGGGTCAGTGTCGAGACAGCACAGGCTGGCCAGTGGGTTGCCATGCAGAGGGCAGGGGCTAAGGGCTCTGAGTTCAAAAAAGACACAGTCACCTGGTAGCAGGACTTCGAGAAAAGCCAGAAGGCAAGGAGAGGACTGTGCGCAAGAAAGGAAGCCTCACATCCAGGGGACTGGTCAGAGGCTATGTAGAGAAACCATCTTGAAAAACAGAAAGATAAAAACATATTTCTAGGACCCATGAGTTCTGTAAGGCACCAGTTTGAAACCTGCCTGTAATTTGTATCTGTAGTGTCAATGTCTCTTAAGAGGGTACTGAGTATGATTGTGCACATATGAACCACCTGACATGTTGCCTGCATGCTTCAGGTGCCCACCAAACGTGTAGTCCCCTCTTTCTCATGTTTTGATTAGTTTGGAGAATTCATAACCAGCTTTTCTGCCCCTGCAGAGATTGGAGAAGTTGTGCCGTAGCATCCTGAGCAGCATGGACGCAGAAAATGAGCCAAAGGTGAGTGGACCAAGCTGAGAGTCTCTCACGAGTTCTAGAAGGCTCGCTTCCATGGTCTGAAAGGTCCTGCTCAGGGGATCACACAGATAAGCAGTTGAGGATTGGGTGGATGAACGATGCTTTGGTCCCCATCTACAAAGCCGTGCTTTGCTCCTGCCTTTTATTCAAGATAGTGACTGCCTTTTCTGGACTCTGATCTCGGGGGTTAGTGTTAAAGTACATGCTGCTTTCCACTTACTCATGCAGACAGCCCTACCTCATCACTGCCCACACTCCTGCTCTTCTTGTGTCCTGTAGATATGGTACGTGTCCCTGGCTCTTTCCAAGGACCTCACTCTGCTGTGGATTAAGCAGATCAAGAACATCCTGTGGTACTGCTGTGAGCTTCTTGAACAACTCAAGGTAAACCAAACCCCCAGACTCAACCCAGCAAGTCTGTGTACACCTGGTTTGCTCTTTATTTATGCCTTCAGCAGTCTAGCAGAGAATTGACTTGAGATGGATGTGAGCAGGGTAGATGCTCTGGTTACTGTGACCCCGTCTTGGGAGCACATATTGAACATTGATTACATTTGCCACAGTCTCCCACACCAAGGAACCCTCTTCAGGGACAGGGAAGTGACTGAGTGAGTAAGAGTGTTGTACAAGCCAGAGGACCTGAATTTAAATCCTCAACACATGAACTTTGGCCATGGCCATGAGAGCCTATAAGCCCAGCAATGGGGAACAGAGACAGGCAGATCCCAGGAACTAGCTGGCCAGCCAGCCTAACTAAAATGCTGATCTTTGGGTTCAGTGAGAGACCCTGTCTCAAAAAGTACGATGGAACAATAGAGGAAGATACTGAATGTCCATCCTGCCTCTACACACATGCACAGATGCATATACCAGCACACCACATGTACACTACACCGCACATGCGTAACCTCCACCTCCCTCCAAAACACAAACTAGCTCAACAGTCAGGAAGCTGTCCTCCTTCCCGTTCTGGTGTAATGAATTCTTGTCTCTTGCACAACTAAGGAAGCCCCTTGTTAGTAGCCTAAAGAGACACATTCATACACCTGCGTGTGACAAGCTGAGTCAGAGCCATTTTAGAATGCATTCTAAAGCATGGCAGCTGTCCCTTCCTCTTCCTGTCATCGCATAGCCAGCAGTTCTGACCTCAAACTCTGACCCTGTCCTGTCTTGACCTCAGAGAAAAGGAGGCCACCTTTCCTAGCTGGGAAATTCCTGAGGACTTCTAAAGTCCAGGAGGATCCCGAGCTCAACCTCACAGCCTGGTCCTGTGGCCACTCTCAGGTTGTACACAGAGGAGGGCAGGATGTGAGTAGACAGTGAGCTGCCGTCTCCCTGGGGAGCCAGAGCTTGCAGGTGATCAGCACAGTGAGTGTCCCCAAATCCCCCAGTGATCATGTTGAGGGAGTGATGGATGACTCTTGCCACAGCCCTGCCAAGGCAACGAGCCAGTAGCAAGCTGCACCCTTCACAGCTGAACAGTGAGACATCGAGGTACAGAGCAGGGATCTTCACACTCTATACCCCATCCTTAGAACTCCAAGATTCCCACCAGAGTGCCTCAGGCCCGAGCAGGCAGGTTAGTCGTGTGCACGCGCATGTGTGCACACACTGCATTCCACAATCGATCTCTGCCACGAGGCCCTTCTTTGAAAACCTAAGAACAAGCTGCAGAGATAACTCAGCAGTGGAGCGTGCTGGCGGCTCTTCAGAGGACCTGTGTTCCATCTCCAGCACCCCATTGGGCAGCTCTATACTATACTGCGTACTGCAGGTCTCTGAGCCTAGAGAGGAGTTGCACATTTGCCTGGCTTACTCTTGCAAAACAGGAAAAGCATCACAGTTACAAAAAGCGGCAGCAGAACCTGGGTTGAGCTATGAACCAGGCACTGTTGTCAGTTTCTGTGTGCAGTAAGCCATTATTCCTCACAAAGCCCCAGGAAGAAAGCATTCCTGTCCCAGGTCAACAGCTAAGGAAACCAAGGCACAGAAACTTCTCTTAAGATCACACAGCCAGTAAATAGTAAGGCCAAAGGTTGTCGCCCAAGACCCCATTAGTCTGTGTTGCAGCTGTCCTCTGCTACAGCTGTAAGCGCAGAGTGAGGCAACCTGGGGCCTTGTCTCCCAGGAATGCTCGGTTCTCTGTTCTCGGCAGCCTTTGGACCGGGGAATTCTAGAATATATTGTGTGGACTCCGGTGTGAGTCAGCTGTGCAGTGTAGGATGTACATGCGTGGGATCATGGGCATGAGTGTTAATCTTACTCCATTGTTTGCAGCCGGAAATCTTGCAAGACTCCAGGCTCATCACACTGCACCTCACCATGCTTGTCACCTTCACAGACACATCAACATGGAAGATTCTCCGGGGAAAAGGTATGTGAGCCCGCTTCAGAAATCTTTCCCAACCAGCATTTCCACAGAGGGAGACGCCTCCTACTCATGAGAAGTACTTTGGCCACACAAGCTCAGGGAGGCTCGGAGCCTAAGCCTGTGCACTTGGCACTTCCTACCAGGCTCCTTCATAGTACCCAGTGTTTGTTAGCATGTGCCTGCCTTTGAACTTTCTGTGTAAGGAAGTTTGTTCCCTGCTCTTGTTTCTAACTCCTCCAACACCTTGTGTGAATGGTGGACTCCACCAAGGCCTTTTTGTGTTATATGTTTTTTTTAAAAAATTAAAGAAAAAAAATAGTAAGGGGCTGGAATGGAGTAAGGGGCCCAGTTGTTAGGAACAGTGACTGCTCCTCCAGAGGACTCCTGGTTGGATTCTCACCATCCAAATGGTGGCTCACAACTATCCCTGACTCCAGTTCCAGGGGATCCAGGCAGACGTGTTACACATGCATACATGCAGGAAGAGTGCTCATACACATTAAATAAAAATAAATCTAAAAATTTTTTAATAATAATACACGTAGCCTCATACATGCCAAGCCCCATGGTGTCACTGGAGATAGAGTGGTGGGCAGTGCTTGAGAGCTGGAGTCTGCTGAGTTGATGGCTCCCAAGCAGAAGCAGCATTTATAGCCTGGGAGTCACCAGCTGCAGACTGGACATACATGGAAGAACTTGCCCCTGTAGGAATGCATAGGTTCTCGGTGTGTTGCAGCCTCTCTCCAGAGCAGTTATGTTGTACCGGGTGCTGGAAGTTGTCAGCTGGTAATCTAAAATTCATGGAAAATTCTGTTCGATGCAAATCCACGCCTTGAGTGAGCAAGAAGTGTTGGTTTTATGCATTTTTCTGGACTCAGGAAGTGTCCCAAAGCTATTAAGTTCTGAGTCCTGCTAGGCATACAGGTCCTGGTAGGCAGAGGAGGCAGGACCAGCAGTGTTTCTGCCTAGGGATCAGATGATCGACCCATGAAGTAACACACTTGAGCCAAACCTGTGAGAATGGGCCTCCCAGGGCCCTAAGGGACTAAGAGCATAGGCAGAATGTCCCTTCCATTGGGGTCATGACTCCGGGCTTTGTGTCAGATGCTTGTCTGTAGCTGTGCTAAAACGCATGATAAAAGCACTTGAGAGAAGAAAGGGGTTCCCTTTTGCCTGACAGTTGGGGCGGGGGAAAGGTGGACAGCAGAAGCTAGAGATGTCGGTGGGAACCAGAGTGGGCTCATCTTGTACCAGGAAGCAGGGACAGAGAGCAGGGCAAGGCTATGAAATCTCAAAGCGATACCCACACACCCTGTGACGCACTTCCTCCAGCAAATTTCTACTTTACAGCTTTCCAGTCAGCATCACCTGCTGGGGACAGTGTCCCATTGCTGGGGCATTTCTCATTCAGCCCCTCCCCCTTTGTCCTGCATAAATTGCTCACATTGTGGCAAGAGATTGCCTTCTCACTCTGTTTCCTTCATTTAGGTGAGAGCTTTCGACCAGCCCTGAACCACATTTGTGCAAATATAATGGGCCATCTCAACCAGCGTGGATTTTTCTCTGTGTTACAGGTCTGTGACCCCATCCTAATGTGTCCCTGCAGTGCCTGAACTGGAGTTTCCTGTGGGTTCACATGTGCCTTGTGTCCTCCCTTGCAGGGAGAGTTGAGTACACAGTGTCCTTTTCGTCCCTCACTCAGGTCACTGTGGTTTTGTAGGGAGGACAGTGGCACTCAGTCCCGAGAATGTTGTAGCGAATGGATTCGAGGGCAGCCCAGAGTCTTGACTGACAGTGAGGCTGTGGTAGGAGGCCCCTCCTTGGTGGAGGGGGCCATGCATTTCTAACTCAGCATCCTCAGATGGCATCTGTCAGTTCCGTACACGATGCTAGTTCTCAGGCCAGAGAGTGGGCAGAGTAGGTTGCTCCTGAGATGCTGTGGACTTTCCAGGCTTTAGAAGGAACGTTGATGCGACCCTTCCTTCTTCCTGATGCTGGGATGGTCCGTCTCCCAGTTCAGTTGCACATCTCCACAGCATGATAGTAGCGAGTCTGCAGAACGTGTCATGGCGACTGTTATCCTTGGCTGGACGAGGAGCAGTTAAGCTTAAGTCACATTTCACATGGCTTTTTTTAAACTCACTGTTTGAGGATTACTGTGCTGCCCAAGCCAACCTCAACCCCCAAGACGTGAGTGCCTCAGCCTCCTGGGAAGCCAAGATTGCGGGGGTCACTGCACCCCACTCGTAGACACTCATTTCCTTAGCTGTTATTAGCTGTTCCTTAGCTTAGGTGCATGGAGAGGACATTACAGTATTATGCTGAAGCATAGTAGTGATGAGCGGAAGGGCCCTCCACACTCAGCAGCTCCCTTCTTTTTGAGCAGTTTATCTCAAGTGTTCTGTTACCTTTTCACCTTTTTGTTTTGTTTGAGATGGGGTCTGCTGTGTAACCTGTTGTGTAGACCAGGCTGGCCTCAACCTCAGAGATCTTCCTGCCTCTGCCTCCGAGTGCTGGGATTAAAGCATGCGCTACCACCGCCAAGCCCCTCTTCTGAGTGGACAAACGGCTATGCTCAGGCTGACAGCTTGAACGTTCTTTTCAGGTACTGCTGACCCGCGGCCTGGCCAGACCCCGGCCCTGTCTGTCCACAGGCACTTTAACAGCAACCTTCTCTCTGGCATTACGGTAAGACGCCAGCGGTGAGACTGGTGCCCCAGCACCCCTCTTATTCCCCTTGGTCACCCACCTTGTCAGAATTTTTAAGTGTTCATCTTCATCAAAGTGCCATTTCTGCAACAATTGACGCTGTCCCTCAACCTTCAACAATCAATCTTTTGCCATGTTATATTAGGGCAGTGATTTGCAGTGAATTAGGTAACTGTATGGAGTTACTCTTCCTTTTGAGTCCCTAAGAGTAAAAGGAGGCCCAGCCCAGGGCAGGGGGATGGTCCCGAGAGAACGAGGTTGGAAACACAGGCGGGAGATCCAAGCAGCAGAGAGTGTGTGAGCGTGTGGTGTGTGCATGTGGTATTCGCCCGCACTTTGTTGATATAGTGTATAAATGTGTAGACATGAGAGGTGTCCTTAGAGAACTACCCAGTGGGAAAAGCTGCATTCCTAACTGCCCTAGAGTATTCACAGTTTGTTGAGAGATCACATACATACATGGAGAGAGGTTGATAACTGGCCCTGAAGAAAAGAGCCCCACTGTCGAGCTAGCTCAGGATGCGCAGCCTCCTCCTCTGCCAACGGATGCTTGGCACAGCCCCCAGTGCTGAGCACTCTGAGGCCTGTGGGTCTCTCAAAGCCCCTTCCATTTCCTTGGTGAGATGTCTGGGCATGGAGTCCCCTACCCTGTGTTTGCATGGCGGGTGTGTCTATTCTTATCCCGGGTATCATGTTCTATGGAGCCTCTTTGCATGGTGACCCTGCCAAGCCTGTGTTGGTGATCATCTGTAAAGGGCCGAAAAGTAAGCAGTCCCAGCTCCGTGGACCATTCAGCCTCTGTCACAACTCCTGTCCCTGCAGTGGGAGGATGCACTCAGCGAAGACGACAGGTAGTCTAGGCTCAAGAGTTTTCCATCACTACCATCAGCCCAGTTGGCTGGGCTGGAAGACCCTGGGTTTGATCTCCAGGACCACAGACATCGGCACTGTGGTGCTTGCCTGTAAGGAGGCAGAGGCAAAGGATTAGAAGTTGAAACTCACCCATGACTACACGGTGAGACGGAGGCCAGGCTGGGATACCTTAGCCCCTGCCTCAGAAAACCATGCCTTCTTCTGGGTTTCGTAGACTCACTCGTGCATTCTTCACATAGTCTCTTATCTCCATGTTATAGGAAAGGAAGCTAAAGCCCTGAGAAGTCAAAACATTCAGTGTCACGGCAGGGAGAGGTCAGGCCTGGCACTAACCCCACTCAGACTCTGGAGCCCACACTTGGAACTTTATTCTCCGTGTCTGCTTGCACAGTGGACACACTTGGATCCTAAGAGCAATACACATTTGAGGAAATGGCACAGGGGACCCTCCCAACCTTGTGCTGTTCCCTGAGGCTCTCCTGGCGCACGTGCGTAGCTATGTGCTCAGTAGTTGCGGTTCCTGTGTTGCCTGTCACCATCCCCAATCTGGTTGCATTGTGAACTCTTTGCCATGTCTACCTTTTTTTTTTTCTGTCCTATTGAACATTTATTTATTTTTTTAAAGCAAGGAATTTACTTTATTGATATTGATAAAATAAATTTTGTTAAGTCCATGTCCTTGTGGCATGATTGAGCATCCTTTGGACATATACCCAAAAGTGGTATTATTGGGTCTTGAGGAAGGTTGTTTCCTAATTTTTTGAGAAATTGCCACACTGACATCCAAAGGGGTTGTACCAGCTTGCATTCCCACCAGCAATGCAGAAGTGTTCCCTTTTCTCCACATCGTCTCCAGCATAAGTTGTCATCAGTGTTTTTGATCTTGGCCATTCTTACAGGTGTAAGGTGGAAGCTCAGAGTTGTTTTGATTTGTATTTTTCTGATGACTAAGGATGCTGAACATTTTCCTTAAGTGTCTTTCAGCCATTTTAGATTCCTCTGTTAAGAGTTCTCTGTTTAGGTCTGTACTCCATTTTTTTTTTATTGGATTATGTGATCTTTTGGTGTCCAATTTCTTGAGTTCTTTTATATTTTGGAAATCAGACCTCTGTCTGATTTGGGGTTAATGAAGATCTTTTCCCATTCTGTAAGCTGTCGTTTTGTCTTGTTGACCATGTCCTTTGCTTTACAGAAGCTTTTCAGTTTCAGGAGGTCCCATTTATTAATTGTTTTTCTCAGTGTTTGTGCTTCTGGGGCTATATTTAGGAAGTAATCTCTTGTGCCAATGCGTTCAAGTGTACTTCCCACTTTCTCTTCTGTGAGGTTCAATGTGTTTGGTTTTATGTTGAGGTCTTTGGTTCATTTGGACTTGAGTTTTGTGCATGGCGATAGATATGAATCTATTTTCATTCTTCTACATGTATGTATCCAGTTATGCCAACTCCATTTGTTGAATATGCTTTATTTTTTCCATTTGATATTTTTTTGCTTCTTTGTCAAAAATCAGGTATTCATAGGTATGTGGATTAACAGGTCTTCAGTTCAGTTCCATTGTTCTTCCTGTCTGTTTTTATGTATACCAGGCTGTTTTCAGTACTGTAACTCTGTAGTTATGTTTGAAGTCAGGGATTGTGATGCCTCCAGAAGTTCTTTTATTGTGAGGGATTGTTTTGGCTATCCTGGATTTTTTGCTTCCCCATATGAAGTTGAGTATTGTTCTTTTGAGGTCTGTGAAGATTTTTGCTGGGATTTTGATGGGCATTGCATTGAATCTGTGGATTGCTTTTGGTAAGATTGCCATTTTTACTATGTTAATTCTGCCTACCCAAGAGCATGGGAGATCTTTCCACTTTCTGGTGTCTTCTTCAATTTCTTTCTTCAAAGATTTAAAGTGCTTGTCATACAGGTCTTCCACTTGTTTGGTTAGAGTTACCTCCAAGACATTTTATGTTATTTGTGGCTATTGTGAAGGTTGATGTTTCTCTGATTTCTTTCTCAGCCCATGTATCATCTGTGTAAAGGAGGGCTACTGATTTTTCTTGAGTTAATCTTGTATCCTACATTACTGAAAGTGTTTATGAGTTGTAAAAGTTCCTTGGTAGAATTTTTGGGATAACTTATGTAAACTATCATCTCATCAGCCAATAGTGAGTGTTTGACTTCTTTTCCGATTTGTATCCCCTTGATCTCCTTTTGTTGCCTTATTGCTCTAGCTAGGACATCAAGAACTATATTGAATAGATATGGAAAGAGCGGACAACCTTGTCTTGTTCCTGATTTCTGTGGGATCACTGGGAGTTTCTCTTCAGTTTGATGTTGGCTGTTGGCTTGCTCTAATTGTCTTTATTCTGTTTAGGTGTGTTCCTTGTATCTCTGCTCTCTCTAAGACCTTTATCATGAAGGGGTGATGTATTTTGTCACAGGCTTTTTCAGCATATAATGAGATGGTTGTCTAGCCTTCTTCGCTACACAGGAAACATCACATTTACGTGGACAGCCAACTCATTACCTGAGGTCTGAGAGCAAGGAAGCCAGAGAAAGGCTCTGCTGACCGTCATCTCACTGGCAGATGGGAAGCATACATATATGTAGGTCTGTCCTCTGTGCCCGTGTGTGGCATTCTACCTGACTTTACTGACCTAGGTCCGGCTGAGTCCTGGGAAGCATATCCCAGGCTGGAATCTCCAGGTGCCTGCAGAAAGTGTCTATGGTTTCACCGCCACTCTCTTGTGCCTTTGCTGTTGAGGGAGCTATGCCATTCTGTTTTAACCCCCTTTCTAAAATGTAGAACTGGATTTTCTTTTCTTTCACTCAACTGAAACCAGTGATATTAGCTTGGGTGGCCAAGTGATTAGCATAAAATTTCAGTCTTAAAATTTTTTCTTATCCCCATAATGGCCCTCTTCAGGGTACATTACCACATAGACTCCAGTGTTGTGCTAGGGTAAGCTAGGAGGAGTCATCATTTGCTTTTGTTTTTTGTTTTTCTTTTGTTTGCTTGTTTGTTTGTTTGTTTTGTTTTTCAAGACAGGGTTTCTCTTTGTTGCCCTGACTGTCCTGGAATTCACCCAGCAGATCATGCTGGTCTTGAACTCACAGAGATCTGCCTCCTCTGTCTCCTGAGTGCTGAGACTAAAGGTGTGCGCCAATGCCACCTGGCTAGTCACTTGCTTCTTGTCAGTCTCATTCTTTTCCGTTGTTGCCTGCATGGCTTCTGTGCTCGTTAGTCTTCACCGTCAGCCTGCGCTGGTTAGTCTTCACCGTCAGCCTGTGCTGGTTAGTCTTCACTGTCAACCTGACCCCACTGAGTCACCTGGCAAGAGAGTCTTAATGAGGGCTGGACTCACTTTCTGTTACTGTGGTAAGATGACCTTGCAGATCCCAGAGATAAGACTGTGTCACCAGCACAGCAGGGAAACTGGAACCGGAAGCTGGGAACTCATATCTTTTTTTTGTTTGTTTGTTTGTTTGTTTTTGTTTTTCGAGACAGGGTTTCTCTGTGGTTTTGGAGCCTGTCCTGGAACTAGCTCTTGTAGACCAGGCTGGTCTCGAACTCACAGAGATCCGCCTGCCTCTGCCTCCCGAGTGCTGGGATTAAAGGTGTGCGCCACCTTTAATTTGGGAACTCATATCTTTAACTCAAGCACACACACAAAAAGATAATGAATTTGTCAGCGATGAAATGGCTTCTGAAACCTCGAACCTCCCCCCACACTGTGATGTTCTTCCTCCAGCAAGACCTTAACCTACCCTAACAGTGCCACCCACTGGGGACCAGGGTCCAAATACCCAAGACTAGAGACACCATGCAAGGAATTCTCTAGACCAGATTAGCCAGTGGGCATATGGGTGGGGGTGTTTTGACTGATAACTGATTTGATAGGAAACTGGTTTGATATCAAACTGGTTTGATAGGAAAACCCTGAGTGTTGAAGGCACTGTTTCAGTGTCTGAGAAGCTTATCTGAATAGGCGTGCACGCGTGTGAGTGCCTTCCCCAGAACAAAGGACTATGACCTGGAACCGAAGCCAAGTCAGCCCTGGCCTGCGTTGCTCTCTGCCGGGCTGTAGTCACAGCACCAGAAGTGGCGCGCATGCAGCCTCTGGTGTTTGGTCTGTTTCCTGGCCCTGGGAATTGAACCCCATGTATGTTAGGCAAGTATGCTACCACTGAGCTATGTCCCTAGCCCCAAATCCTACTTACTAAGGTGTAGTTCACATGTGTGCCTCACCCATTTTTGAAGTATCAGTTCCATGGTGGCGGTTGGTGTATCCATAGAGCAATGCCACGATCAGGAGTGTCCAATTCTGGAGTGTTTTCCTTGCCCTAGAAGGAACCTGCCCGCTAGCAGTTGCCCTCATCTGTTCTCTCCCGAGTCCTGCAGAACAGTTCATCTCCTTTGGGTTGGCCTGTTCTGAACAGCACGCCTGAGTGGGGTCAGACACCATGTGTTCTGTTGTTAGTAGTGTATTTTATTTGCACAGTGTTTTCAGCTCATCTTTTCAATGATCCAGCACCTGTTTATGGCCCAACACCACTGTGCTAACAAACTGGATGGGATGTTGTGTGCTGCAATCACTTCTGTGTGAGTTTGTGTGTAGGATGTGTTTCCAGTTCTCTAGGAGTGAAATAACATGGTCATGAACACTTAACATTGGCGAGAAACCGCCCTGCTGTTTTCCAGTGTTCATTCCCACTAGCAGCTGGTGGGGATGCAGGTGCCAGGTTCTCCCCAGCCTTACCAACTGCTTCGTGAGTATGAAGTACTGTCTCACGGCCTCACAGTCATTGGCATTAGTAGTCCCTGGAAGCTGGTGACAGCCATGTGTTCAAGTGTTTATTAACCGTTCATGTGTCTCTTTCAGAGAGATGTCAGTTGAGTTCTTTTGGCTAGCTCCCTGCCCTGGTTTTGTTCTTTGGTTTGAACATAGTGTTAAACAATGTAGCCTAGGCTAGCCCCAAGCCCTTGCTCTTCCTTTCCCTGCCTTCCTCGGAGGGACTACAGGCATGCACTACCTATAGGGCTTGTTCAGCCATCCTCAGATTGGGTTGCCTACTACTGAGTTAGTTCTTTCTGCGCTTCAGATGCAAGCCTCCATGATGCAGGTGACGAGGTCTGCAGACTCTTCCACTTGGTGCTCATCTCTCTGCCTTCTGGATAGGGTGTGTGATCACACACCGTACTGGCTTTGATGTTGTACAATTAGTTTCTTTTCTTTCTTTGTTCTTATACTCTTAGTGCCATATCTGAGAAATCTTTATCTAACTCCAGGGCCCAAAGATGTCTGGGGTTTTTTTTTCTACAAATTTGATGATTTTAGTTATAAAATTATTCTGAGTTATTGAGTTAGCTTTTGTAGATGCTGTGAGATATAAGTGTCACTATCTTTTTGGTGCTTTTGTTTTGTTTTCTGTGCTTGAGCCATGGTGTGCTGGACGAGTGCCCTGCCACTGGACTACACCCTTGCCCTCAGTGTTTTGAATCTGAGCCTCATATATAGCCCCAGTTAGCCTTGAGTATGATTCTTCTGCCTCAGTCTCCCTGTGCTGGGGCTACTTGTATGCACTGCCATGCCCACCCTGGGTAATTCTTATGGGAATAATGCATGCTTATTGTAAAATCCCAGATAACACAGGAAACAGAAAGAAGGGGCCGTTCCCCATGTTCACGTTGCCCAGAAAAGCATGTTGTTGACCTTCTCCCTCTGTTTTTCAGGTTATTTTGTACTTTTATATTTTACATCTTATTGTATACTTTAAATGTTACTATCAGGCTGTGGTAAACTCTGCATAAAGTGTGAGGTAATGGCGAGTTGTCCCCAGGGGCGCGCTTGGGTGGTACTGCTGGGTTGAGGAGTGAGTGGGCTGTGCGGAAACTTTCTCCATCCTTATCAGAAGCCCATCCCATCTGTGGAGTGTTTGATCTTCCTTTCCCCAATGTCTTACAGTACAAGCATTCTCTCACATCAGGTACTTTAGAACTGACCTTTCCCAGCTGTGCAGCAGTGTGTCCCCCGTCACCCCGTCATTTGCACTCACCCACTTATCTACCCTTTCTGACTAGCCCTGTAGTTGCTGCGCAGTTCTCAGACAATCTGATGCGACCGTTTGTCATCCACATCATGTCGGTACCTGCTCTCATGACTCATCTCAGCACAGTGACCCCTGAGGTGAGCCTGCCACTTCTGTCTCTGGTTTGTTTGCTAGACTCAAAAGCAAAACAGTTCCTCTGCTGATTCCCACTCCTTCCCCCAGTTTTTCCAGTAGCTGGTGTAGACATGTTTCTGTTAGCAGCCAGAAAAATCAGGTTCCTGTTGTCACCCTCCACCTCCCTAACACTTGAAAGCAGTGTTCTGCCTAAGTGAGGGGTAGTGAGCAGTGTCAGGTCCATGCCTCTCAGGAATGCCCTGCCCGGCCCCATGTTAACTATCTGCCATCACTTTCAGCGTCTCAGTGTTTTAGAATCCCACGACATGCTTCGCAAATTCATCGTCTTTCTAAGAGACAGTGACCGGTGCCGCGATGCTTGTGAAAGTCTAGAAGGCTGCCGTACTCTGTGTCTGATGGGTGAGTCTAGGAGGCGGGGTTTGGGTTGGTTATGGCCATGGGGGAAGCCTACGTGTTTTGTTAAGGTCATTAGTTGCACTTAAGAGAAGTTATATATAAAACCAGGCTCATCTCCGTAGTGCATATGATGAACAGATAGAATCTCACGTAGAAGGGTACTCAGTGGACGCTGTGTGGTTAGTTGGCTGCAGAGTTCTTGGAAGGGAGGGGCTCAGATCAGAGTGGTATCTCTGTTACAATGTCTTTGGTACATTGTGGGTGGATCCATTTGAACACAGAGCAGACACCTAATTCTCTGATAAAGCTGTTCTTAGAGACTGGCTCTCCTGAGACCAGTCAAACTCAAGATAGCCTTAGTTATAGCTCTTGTGTCTAGGACTGGACCCCAAGGGTCCAGTACTCTGGTAAACACTGAAACAGCCATCTCCCAGGACACATAGCTAATGCTACACCTTAATGTTCCTCCTGGTTTTTAAGTACTACTGACATATTAAAATGCCATGCTGAGTGTCCCTCTGTGTGCCTGGCAGCCCAGTCTCTCCCTATAGTAGCTATAGGGAGCATGGGCATCGCTACTCCTGCCTTACAGCCAAGGATGTGATTTCAGGCTGGATTGAGAGCTGTGTCGCTCATCTGTGACCACACTGGGATTTCAAGTCAAGTCAGCTTGGTTCCTTCAGCCCCTGGCGCTGGCTGAAATCCTTCATGTACATTCTCCTTGCTGAGTAACAGCCACCTGCGCCTCGGGCAGAGAGCAAGGCTGCAAGACCCCGCACACCTGTCTGGCATCGCGTTCAGCCTTCTCTCTTCATAGGCAACATCCTCCACTTGGGCTCCCTCAACCCCAAGGTGTTAGAGGAAGAAACAGATGGGTTCGTGAGCTTGCTCACGCAGATGCTGTGCTACTGCCAGAAGTACGTGTCCCAGAAGAAGTCTAACCTCACCCACTGGCACCCTGTGCTCGGCTGGTTTTCCCAGTCTGTGGACTATGGGTATGTTTGGAGAAAGCTTTTCGTCCTCCCTCCCTCCCTCCTGTTCTTGCCTTCCAGCTTTCGTGGTTTTGTTTTGCTATAGAAGTAATAGGTACTTATTATATAATATAGATACGACCTGGGGATTGGCTTACTGGTGGAGGGCTTGCCTAGCAGGTACAAGGCCCTGGGCTCAATCCCCAGAGCCAAGAGAACATTAAACCACCCAAAATCCTCATATGCAAATGATCTGGGCAATTGGCCTTTCATCTTTTCCCTTCATTGATAGTTTTAATGTGTAGAGATGACATCATATGGTTTTTCACTTTTTTTAAATTAGTAAACGATGAACCTTGTCCATCTTCTCCAGTATCACTTTCATTGATTACGAGGCAGCCATGCCTCAGAGACGCTGAGACAGGGCAAATGATTTAAAGGGGTAACAGTCCTGCTGGCCTTTCCACACAGTGGAATATGAGCGTCTTATAGACTCAGAATCATTAGAACCGCAAGAGTAGAAGAGCAGAGGTGAAGGCAGGCAGCCACCTGACAGAAGTGTGTGCCCTAGGATGGCACCAGGCTGAGGCATCTCCGATATCCCACTGGTCTCTGTCGGGTACCCGAGGAACATCCTTGAGACCCATCCAGACATTAAAAGACATTGTCCCAAGAAGACACTTCTGTGTGACACCCCACCTGGGGAGCAAGGGCCCGTGCACTAGGCACACCTTGCCTTCTTTACTGAAGCTCTTCTCCGCTCCTCACCCATTTCCTCATCTGAAATGTGAGGTGATGGCCCCATGTCTCCGAGAGCACTCTGGGTCCTGATGGGGTTGTCTCCATGTCTTGATGCTGCGCGCCACGGCCTGGCTTGTGCCCAGTGGGTTGTGGCTGTCCCCACAAGATGGTGGGGGCCAGCTTAGGGTCTTGATAGATTCTAGGAGTTGGGGTGGTCTGGGAATGCAGCCTGAGTGGAGAGGTGCCCCTAAGTCAAGGAGACCCTGGAGGTCTGGCGCTTTCTTAGGCGTTGGACTGGCTGAGTGCAAGAGAGGTGCAGTTGCTGATGGCAGCGTGGGAGACAGGGTGGGAGGCGACTGGAGTGACAGGCAGATGCAGATGGGACGCCTGTACAGACCCAGCCCCTCAGTGTCAGTTTGTTCTTCCCTGCTTGTCTGTTGGTTTTTAGACAGAAGCTCATTTTGCAACTCAAATTAGCCTCTAACTTGCATTCCAGTCTCCTGAGTGCTGGAATTGCAGCGAGTGACCTGCCAGCTTTGCCTGTATTTACTCTGTCTCCTGTATGGAAGCCACCTGGGACGAGAGTGGGCTCTCCCTGGCAGACAGTGGGTGGCACTGACACGCCTGTCTCCTGCTCTGTCCTAGCCTCAATGAGTCCATGTACCTGATCACCAAACAGCTGCAGTTCCTATGGGGAGTGCCTCTCATCCGCATTTTCTTCTCTGACATCCTCAGCAAGAAGCTGCTGGAGCACCCGGAGCCAGCCCCTGCGCAGCCATCATCCCCACAGAACGTGCTTCCAGTGAAGAGTGAGTGGCCATTCTCAGCCAGAAGGCAGCTCCTGCTCCTTACTGTGTGAATGCCTCACTTGCCTCTGGGTCACTCACCCCTCCACTACCATCTGCAGGCTGCTCAAGTCAGTGACAGGTCATAGGTTAGAAATAAGAGCCTGGGAGACAGAGCGAGGCAGAGCATGCTCAGGGGGTCACTCTGCTGTCTCTGAGCTTCAGTTTGTCTACAAACTTCCCGATAGCCAAAGGGAAAAGGGTTTTGTGGACCCTTTTTTCTTTCTATCAGGGAGGAGCAGAAAGTCCGTTTTGTAGGGGACTTTAAGGGTTTTTAGTTTAGTTATAAATCTCCACACAAGGAGCCACTGAGGCATAGGCCAGACTGGCACCTCAGGAGCACTCCAGGGTAGAGGTGGGCACTGAAGAAAGAAAGCTTTCTCGTTCTGCTGTGAGCACAGGTAAGGAAATGTGACCAGCATGTGACCTGGGATTTCTGCCTGCCCCACTATGTCCCCAAATGAATTCACAGAGCCAGGTTTCTGATGCAAATTACATAAGGGTTTTTAATAATATTCAAACTCGAGTTTGGACCACACCTCCATCACCCAATGCAGCGGGTGAGGGAAGGGACAATCTTTTAAAGGGGAAATGCCATAATCAGGGCAGTTCAAGTCTCGTCGTCTTGGGATTGGGTGAGGGGCACATAGGATAAGGTAATTTCTGAACCCATTGGTCAGTTTTGGGGCATGAAACCTAACAAAGAGGGCTGGAGAGATGGCTCAGTGGTTAAGAGCACCACCTGCTCTTCCAAAGGTCCTGAGTTCAATTCCCAGCAACCACATGGTGGCTCACAACCATCTGTAATGAGGTCTGGTGCCCTCTTCTGGCCTGCAGGCAGAGTACTGAGAATACTATATACATAATAAATAAATAAATAAATCTTAAAAAAAAAAAAAGAAAACCTAACAGAGCTATAAATTACTGACAAGGGATCTTCAAGGACAGGATGCCTCCCAAGAACATCTGGACCTCGTGAAATTTTATGGCCCTGCTCCCTATCTTCTTAATTGGCCATTTTTAGGGCATCTGTTCCAATTCTGCTATGGCAGCATATTTCTGGAGCTGAGATCACCCACCCCCCAGCTCATTATATGACTTAAGATGAAGCCCCTTCTTTAAAATGGAGTTTGCAAAGTCAGGTCCTCAGAGGATAAATGATGGTTCTGCTGCTGGTAGGTGGTGGTGAGTGTGGGCTCCACGCACATCACTTCTGCCTGTGGACAGAAATCGAAGGCAGAAGCAGAATGCCATTCAGCCAGGACATGAGGCCTCCAGAACACATACGCAGTGCCTGGGCCGGGCCCCTGCTCCCCCCTCCTCTAATATTGTCCTCAGCATTACCCCATGTCTTCATAAAGTTCTGTGACACAGTCAGAGAATGCCACGAGAGCTGAACCTGGCTGCCTTGTGCTCACCAGCACTGTGGTGATCTGAACGGGTCTCCGGGCTTCACCGAAAGCCCAGTGTTAGCTTTTCCCCAGTTCATCTCAAAGGAACACATTGGACTGTACCGCAGCCCCACTGCCCCTGCTGTGACTAGGGTTCTTGCCATGCTCTTCCTCGACAGGTGGGAGCTGGCAGCTGGCTGAATTTCTGCTGTGCGTCTTCTTCCCTCAGTGCCAGGTCTCCTCAAGCGTGCGTTTCAGAAGTCGGCTTCGGTTCGGAACATTCTCAGGCCTGTCGGGGGCCGGCGCGTCGACTCCGCCGAGGTGCAGAAGGTCTGCAGCATCTGTGTGCTCTACCAGACCTCGCTGGCGACTCTCACGCAGATCCGCCTGCAGATCCTCACAGGTCAGACCCGCTTCCATAATGGGCAGGCAGTTTTCCGAGGGTTAGGGATTGGTGAGTCTCTGATGGCTCAAGCCAGCCTCGTCATGGCACTGCCATCTTGTTCCCCTTGCGAGCTCTTTAATTACAAAGTACAACTTTTTAAAGTTCCTTTCTGAGTAGACCACAAAGATAAGAGACAGGGAGAAGACTGTAAACAGCCTTACACCATCACCTCCCAGAGATGCCCACCTGTGCCCAGTGTGCTCACACGCAGTATAGGTGTGCTCAGACAGACACATCTCATCCTATCCTTTTCTGCTCATCACCCATAAGCATTTATCATGTCAGTTCTTCAGAAACCTCATTTTAATTGGCTGCATGATGCTCATCGTGTGGATATGCCCCACATTTTCTTTTAGCTGAGCAAGAAAATCTCTTCTGTAACGACAGAATTGGGGGTCAGGGGCTCTTAAGGGGCAGCCCAGGCATTGTTGGTATGAACTGATTTTCTGAGTATAGGTGGATATCTCTAACTGGGAAGCCATTTGCTTCAGGAAAGGCTGAAGGCGGCTGCGTATATGTGTTTTTAAATCTTTGTCTGCTGCTGGCTCTGTGTTTACTCCTGTGTGTTCACTCCAGGTAGTCGGCATCTTGTCTGTGCGGGGCACTGAGGATGCCAGGGTCTCTGTCCTGGGCCTATAGTCCAGAGTCAGGGAGACCAGCAGTTCACGGCAGCAGCTGTTGAGGGCCACACAGTTCTCTATGGAAGGTGGTCTGGTGTCACAGATGCCACCCCGACTGAGACTTGTTCTTTTTGGCAGAGTAATGCCAGGTCGTCCCCACTGGTAGCACAAGTGATGAAGAAGAAGCGGGTGGCTCCATGTGCATTTGAAAGGTGCATCTGTAGTTCTCACGGGTACATGGTATTAGGGGCATGAGGACTAGGTGCCCCTCTGCGGCCTCACTGCTGAGCTGGAAGCAAGGTTGGGCCTTGGGCAGCTCCCCAGAAGAAACTAGAGGGAGGAAAACAGGGCAGGAGCTGCCTGGCATTTACAGCCCCCAGGACCTGAGGGACCTGAGAGGTTCTTGCGGGAGAGGATTTTGAGGTTACCACCTGCCTCTTTAAGGTGAGCTCACAAGAAAACTCATTCTTCTGTGCGGAAGCTGAAAATGAATCTCTTGGCTCACACCTTTGTGATAAAAGCGCTATGGAGTTCGTTCTTTCGCTGTAATTTAAGACAGTTGCAGAGCTGGCCTGGCTCAACAGCAGTGCGACCGTACTGCGCCCTTGTGTGCCCACAGCACGTAGCCCTGCGACCACCTGTGGGCCTTTTGTTCCCTGTGTGTGTCACACGGGCAGTTGCTTTCTTCTTGTATTCAGTAAGATATTTTATCTTTGCCCAGTGCAGTGTAGGATTACTCTGTTTCTTTATGTGTTTTTAAATTGTAAGGCTTTTGAATTCTTCAGTGTATATGATTTGCATACACATGAGCCCCTGTGTAGCCAGTGTGCTGAACAGGAAGCAAGCGGCATCCACCTTATAGTCTCTTTGCCTCCTCACGGGTCATCAGTTCACCTGTCAGCATCCTTAAGTAGCACTGAGGGAGTCTCCCAGAGTCCCACCCCAGGCAGCACGTCTTACCCAGACAGGCTTCACTTGAGACTAATTCTGAGAGTGCCTTCCCCACTGAGAGGAATCAGTTCCAGTGCAGGCCTGCTGCTCTCTGGGGCATCTTAGCTATCACTCTGGAGCCTTGACCAGGCTTTCCTGATCTCTGCCACAGCATTGGCCAGAGGTGTGCCAGTCTATAGCCTGTGTGTCCAGGCCCTGTAATCCCTGGGAAGCAGATTAGAAGGTTCCCATTGCACCTGTTGCTTGCTCCAAGGGTTCATTTGGGGTCTCTCTGCTGCAGCCGTTTACTGCTTTCCTGGTTTCAGTGTAGCAGCAGGTAGGAGGGAGCTCATCCAAGTGCAGGTGAGCCTGTGAGATTGCTCAAGGCAGGGGTCTGCCCATAGACCAAGCCAGCCTGTCACCTTCACAAATACTCTTCTGTTGGAACACAGCCAAATCCATTCAATTCCTTCATTCCTGTGTCTGCTCTGATTGTAGTAACAGTGTCCAGGTAAACCTGGCCTGTTCTTACTTACCATGAAGACCAAGAAAACAGCTGACCTGTGTGAATTCTTCCATGACAAGTAGTTGAGTCAGAGCCATGGCAGGTACTCAGCGCAGCCAGCTGACCAGACTAGTTCAATAAAGGAAGTGCCAGGCTGGGGTGCACACTGCTCTGAGTGCTGCCAGTGTGCCGTCATTCTTCGTTCAGTTAAACCCTGATCAATTGAATTGTCTCAAGCTTTTAACAACAGATGCCTGACCTTAGCTGCTTTCTGTAACTGGGGTGTCTGTCCCACCCACCAGTTCCCGAATAAACCACTCTGAGGCTTAATATTAAAAACTATTTGGCCTATTAGCTCAGGCTTAGTATTAACTAGTTCTTACAACTTAAATTAACCCATTTCTATTAGTTTGTATTTTACCGCAGGGCTTGTGAACTTGTTACCTCACACCTTGCTTCTCCAGCAGCTGCTGTCATCTCTCTGACTCTGCCCTTTTTCTCCCTGAATCTGTTTTGATTTCCCACCTGACTCTTTTCTGCCTGGCTGTTGGCCAAATCAGCTTCTTTATTAACCACTGGTAATAAGACATATTCACAGCATGCAGAAAGACATCCCACAGCAGGTTTCCTGACTTAAAACATGGCTGCTGTGTCAGACAGACCCTGGTTCTCTCTCTCTGGCTCTGACTCCATCCATGGGATAGGGACAGTAACTGAGCCTCGCCACGCTTCAACTCCTCTTATAAGGCAGAGCTGTGCTGGGCTTTGCGGGCGGGTGTGCTCGAGAGCTTTGCACTGTGGAGTCTCGCTTGTGGGCATCCTTACCCAGGGTCAGCTGCCCCTGCTGCTGTGACCCTTAGGGTGGAAAGGCTTTTCCTGTTGGCCCATCTCTCACACACTGCTTTAAGTGTTGTGCTTTTCCAATGGAAAGAAAGAAATAGCAGACCAGCTGAAGTCTCCACCTGAAGCTTGGGTTTCTCTCCTTTTCCAGGCCTTACGTACCTTGATGACCTGCTGCCCAAGCTGTGGGCATTTATCTGTGAGCTGGGGCCCCATGGAGGGTTAAAGCTCTTCTTGGAATGCCTGAACAATGACACTGGAGAGTCCAAGCAGCTCCTGGCCATGCTGATGCTGTTCTGTGATTGTTCCCGGCATCTCATCACGTATGTTGATGGGGGCTGAATGCTCTGACTAGGACTCAGTGGGACCATCAACAGTGTGGGGAAGCGAGTAACCACACCCATGTGGCAGGCCATTCTAAGAACTGGCCAAGAGCTGGGCGTGGTGATGCATGCCTGTAATGGCAGCTACTTAGGAGAAATCTCTTGAGTGCAGAAATTCCAGGCCAGCCTAGTCAACATGGCAAGAACCCATAGCCCTTTGCATCTCCCACCACAAAAAACAGACTGTATTCACAAAGCAGGCGGCATGTGCCGGGTGTTCAGTAGTTGCTAGGTACTTCCAGAGCAGCAGCTGTGCCTCTGCGGTCTCTGGTGTTCAAACCCTACCTCAGCCATTTATTCACTCTATGTAATTACAGGAAAACTCCAGACTCAGAGTTTACTGAGACACCAGTTTCCTCATCTATAAATGAAGTAATTCCAGCACCCAGCTCTGAGGCGTGCGTAGGACGCCTTAGGGATTATAGGAGATAATCAGTGCTGAGTGCTTACCGCCCAGTCCTCAAGCTGACTCTAGACAAATCTAGTTGACCTCGCTGAGCCGCTCTTTCCTCATTGGTGGGATGGAGGTAACGTCACCTGCCACATAGAGTAACTAAGAGAAGGCATTGTTTAGAACGCGGTCAGGCAGCCTGGGATATTTGCAAGAATCCTCGTGTTCCCTTCTGCATTTGCTGCTGTCTGTCTTCCACTCTCTCCAAAGATCTAGAATGGACCTCAGGCAGCACCGTATAGACTAGAAGATCTTATATCAAGAGGGTTCAGGACATGTAGTTAGCTGACTAGGTGCCCTAAAGGAAGGGGTCTACTGACCAGGATAAGAACACTAATGAATGAGACAAGGCTAACCCAGGACTGAGCTGTATTCTAAAGCACATGGAGAGGGTTCCGTAGATTTTCAGTTGAATTGTGTCATGTCCATCCATCCATCCATCCATCCATCCATCCATACATTCATACATACATACATTCATACATACATACATTCATACATTCTTTCAAACATTCACTTGCTCACTGTTGTCACTAGTGGTCTCTCTCCTAGACGTGGGATCTGGTTTCACAGTGCTGCGACTGACTAAAGACTCCTTTCTGGTCAGGCACGGATGAGGCCTGGTGGAGAATGTGTCAGGCCTCCACGGGAAAGGCTCTGAGTAGAACTTACTGTTCTGTCTGTCATCCTACTCTGAACAATTTCAAGTATAAACAGAAGGTAGAGAAGACTAGCAAGCCCTCAAGAGCTATCCCTAGGTCATGGCCAACTTGCTTCATCTAAACAGCCAGTAGCTCCCCTCCCCTGGCTTTCTCTGGGGCCGATCTTAGACATCATGCCATTTTGTCTGCAAGCCATGCAGGACGTGCCTTGAAAAGCCAGTGCTCTCTTCACCTTGTTTGTTTTGTCTAGAAGACAGCTAGGTCTCATTTGTTTCCATTTTTCAATGGAAAATTCTGAACAGTTTTCTGTCCCGTGTAGCATCCTCGATGACATTGAAGTGTATGAAGAACAAATCTCATTCAAGCTGGAAGAGCTAGTCACCATCTCCTCTTTTCTCAATTCCTTCGTGTTTAAGATGATCTGGGACGGAATCGTAGGTAAGGCGAAGGTCACCTCCGTTCTTTGGTGCTACCTCATGCAGCCAGTCTGTACCCTTAGCTGCAGGTGTCTCTGCTTTAAAGGTGGTAGAGAATGCCTGTCTTTACGTGGCTGGGTGCGCTCATGAGATAGCGTGGTTGCAGAGGTCTCTCTGCTGGCTCCTTCAGGCTGTGCACTTGGGGTTGTTACTAGTGATGAGCTCTGCACTGAAATGCCCTTTACATCCACACTTTGGTTTCCATGGGGATGGAGCTTGTGCCAGTTCCTGCTGTGGGCAAGTCTACAATCTAATATGTTTCTGCTAGTTCAATCCAAAGCTCCTTAGAGAAAAGGCCTTTGGATGCTGCATTCTTGGAATGCAGCATGGGTGACTTCCCTGAAAGATACCTAGGGGCGTTTAGAACGCTCCTAAGAGCCTGTGGTCCCACTGAAGCGAGTGACAGAGCTCAGGCCTGCCATGCTGAGCACTGCCCACCAACTCTGACCCCTCCTGTCTGCTATACAGAGAACGCCAAGGGTGAGACCTTGGAGCTGTTCCAGTCCGTCCACGGGTGGCTGATGGTGCTGTATGAGCGAGACTGCCGAAGGCGCTTTGCTCCTGAGGACCACTGGCTGCGAAAGTGAGCACGGGGTAGGGCAGGGCTGGGAAGCCCGGGTCCTCACTCACGCCTGCAGCCTAGGTGCCCAGCTGCTCGGCATTTGAACTTAGGGCGAGAAGCTGCCTCTTCTTTTGCACCCTGTCCATTTGTCTGTGAAGCGCCTGTCTGGGTGTGTCACGTAGCAGTCCCTTCTCTTCCGCCAGTGTCACTCCAGTCAGTTGATGGCGATAAAGCCAGGTCACTCTAAGCAGCTGTCTCATCTCCCAGCTGATCCGATAGTTACATTATCAACAGAATTACCTGAGTAAAAACTGCTTCCAGGTTTGGGAAGGTGGGCTGGGGAGCCCTGAGACAGAAACTAAACTCAAGAGCATATCTGCGTTTCTGTCAGTGACCTGGAGAGTCTCAGGAAATGGTTGTAGTTCTGACAGCAGAGCAGGGCCCTAGCCACTCCCTCCACTGTGGTGCCACCAAGACAGCTACAGACCATGCGCATAGGCTTCAACAGGTGTGGCTGTATTCCCATAAGATTTCCACAAGTAGGTGACAGCTACACTTGGCCACAGGCCCTGCATTGCCAGCCCTGCACTAGAAAGACTTTTCTGGTTTTGGTAATCACATCTGTCTGTCTGTCTCCTGAAGGGATCTCAAGCCTTGGGTGCTCTTCCAGGAACTTGACAAGGACCGCAGGAGGGCTCAGCTGATCCTGCAGCACATCCCCCATGTCGTTCCTCACAAGAACGTGAGTTGACTCGGTACCTTCTGTCTCTGTGTTGTTTGTGGCTCCTCGCCACTGTGATTGGGAATGTCTGTGGGTGTCACTCATCCCTCACACGCAGTGGTGGGCTGTCTTACTCGGGCAGCTTGTGCTAAGACAGCGTAGGTGGTTTGAAGTCAGGTAATGCAAGCTGTGTGCTGTGTAAGCCCCAGCACATGGACCTAATGGAGCCCTCAGGGGTCAAGAAATGGCTCCACACATGGTGGAAGGAAAGCATTAACCTTAACAGATTACCCTCTGACCTCCACACAGCAGCAAGGCAGGTACCCACACAAGCACATGTAATTAGTTGATTTTTTTAAAGTGAAAAATAATTTTAATTAAAAAATAAATTGTCAACAATCTCCCATTGATGCATTTTCTCATTACTTGGATTTCAGTTTAGGTTTTACATAAGATCATTATATGAAGTTTTAGATTCACTGCATGAGATTTAAAGTAACTTTTTAACTTAGATTTCATCTACATCTAATCAGTAAGTATTTTCTAATGAAGTAGGGTATTTGGTTTGCTCTAACTCAGAAACAATACAAATGATATATATTCAGCTCACAGGGAAGTGAGGGGCAGAGCTTCAAGGCCTGGGATGAGAGAAAATATGAAGGATGGAGTCGGATGAAGCTAGAGCCTTGTAAAGCCCGAGGCTAGTCCAGAACTGAGGCCCCGCTCAGAGCTCTGGCCATCGTGTGGGGACCGACTAGAAGCAAGAACGTTAAAACGGGCTAACCAGAGCAGTCAAGCCAGAGGAGGGCGATGACAGAGGCCAGACGTTACACTCACCATCAAGAAGGCTGGAGGGGAAGCCAGGTCTCGGCCTGGGAGAGCCACCCCAGCTTAGGGAGACAGACAAAGGCAGGTCTGTAAGCAGCTACCCCTGGGCAACAGGGATCTGCCCGGCAAGGTACCAAGGCAGAAGGGGAGGAGCCCAGGGATTTTTCAGAGAGCACTAGGAAGAGAGCATGCAAAAGCCTTGGGAAGGGCCAGACACTATGGTAGGAGCTTCCGGGATATGCTGGACACTGGGGCAGTTCCGTGTCCCTCGAGCCCCCTCAGAAAAGGCCCCTTTTCTTTCCTCTCCCAGCAGATACATATTTAGAAAAGAGCAGAGATGAAGTGTTCATAATTCTTGCTCTTTGGAGATACTGAGTCCTCACTGCTCTCTGGCTTTACTGTAATACTTTGTACGCAGTGGTGTCCCAGTAATGTGGCTGCTTCATGGACAGGCCTTAGGAATGGGGGAATCTCCTAGAGATTACTTAGGCACGTGTGTCCTCCCTGAGAGACCACACACAGTCTCTCTCATGCATACAGAGGGGCACATGCACCTCTCCTAGAAATCCCACAGCTTGCTGAAGCCAGCCATCCTGTGCTGTGTTCTCTAAGGGATGGTGCACCCCTCCTCACCTTTAACTTCCTACTGCTTGGTGATGTCTGCTCTCTGCCTTTGAACAGCCCCCAAAGTTAGCGTCTCTAATCCAAGGTTGAATCTCCTAAGATTTGCAATGCCTATTATCCATCTTGTGAATCTTCCATCTTCTGTGGGGCAGGATGGCCTGAGGTAGGATAAGGCAGCTGTGAAGTGGGGCTTGACCTTTGTCCCACTGTCCTGGAGAGAGTTGTCCTCACTCAGGTGTCTGCTGTGGTCACTAAAGCTCCCAGTCTCTTAAACGTTGCATAAGGTTGCCTGACCCTCTTTCCATCCTCCATGGAAATCTAGAGCCCAGTCAGGCTGCCTGTGATTCTGAGAGACTGATAGTACTCCCATATTCCCCTGTCTCCCCAGCTCCACTTCTGGGAACAGTTGCTACCCACACGTCACAGGTGACCCTGCTAGAGAGTTGGGGTCGTCCCCATGTGACTTAAATATTGTTTCCTAAGCTGCTGAGGAAGGGGAGGTGAGAGTGGGTCACTGGGTCCTCTCTGCTCCCTCCCTCACAATCTTGGAACCCTCAGAACTTCTGATGAGATGTGGAGCGTGGTCCTTTTTATTAATTCCAGGTACCTTATGGAGGGACAGTCCTTCCACTGAGTACCTACATTGTCTTGGAAGCCACTGGCAATTGCTTTTTTCTTAAAAAACTGTTTTTCCTTGATGGAGGTGCTATAAGGATTAAATGAAATGGAGTGTCATTATTACCTGTTTTACTTTGTTTTCTCCTTTACCATTTTCCCCCTCCCTACCTCCACACCTCCCACTTCCTCTTCCCCACCCTGCCCTTCTGCTTTTGTATCATACATATCATATGATATGTATTTAAATCCAGACTCCACATGTGGAAGAAAACACCTTTGTCACATCTGGCAGAGTTCCCCTAGCAGGATGGTCCCCACGCCTACCCATTTTCCTGCCAGTGATGTGACCGCAGTCTTTACCGCTGGATAGAATTGCACATGTTGCACATCTATCCATCTAGGCTGGTTCCGTGTGGGTGCTGAGAACCAGATTCTTCTCTGCAGCCCCCACCTCCCTTTTGGAAAGCACAGTTGTGGCTGGTTACCTCCCTGGGATGCTATGGTCCCTGCCCCTGTGGTCATATTCGGGCCTGTGTTCTCACTACGCACTGGAAGGCCTTCTGCTAGGCTCGGTGAATGTGCAGGTGCTCCCAGCCACTTGAGACCAGGAGATAGAGGCCAGCCTGAGTCTCTTGCTAAGATGCAGGTGCTTGTCAAAGCCCTAGGGCTGAGAAGACAGGTTCTCTCTGAATGGTGCCTGAGAACCTGCTGTGTGGCAGGTCTGAGGACACAGGAAGCAGGCAGGAAGGCCAAGCATCTTTATAGTGCAGGTTCATTTTTTATATTTGACAGTCAGAACATTTGTCTTCAAATGGTTTTTCTGTCTGAAATCATAATATTGATTTCCTCTAGACCAGGCACATCTGTCAAAAGCAGCCTGTGTGACTGGCGGTGCCCCTGGGCTTCTGAGATGGCTATTGACCATATGAGAGTGGTTTCAATGGCACTGGTTCTTGCTGGACTCCAGTTGTGGCCAGGCACCTCTCTCTGAGAGGCATCTGTCTTGGTGCCAGTTTAGCTGATTCCCAGAGGTGTTTTGGGGAGTGCACATTCTCACAGGACACCTCTGAACCATAGCACACAGGGCATCCTGTTGTCATCCCGTCTCAGTTGACTTGAGTGTTGGCCATTTTGTATAAGTGATTTTGTTTTGTTTCGGTTTTAACATCAGTTGTTGACCCTGTTACTGGTCCCACCTTTGCTCACTTTCAGAGAGTCCTCCTGTTCCGAAATATGGTTACCAAGGAGAAAGAGAAGCTGGGACTTGTGGAAACCAGCTCTGCCTCCCCTCACGTCACACATATTACTATCCGCAGGTCCCGGATGTTGGAGGTGAGTGACCACTCACGGCGAAGAGCGCTCTGTGGGGTGGATCTAGTGGGTGACTGCTGCTTCCAGACCCTCTTGTCACTCCATGGTATAAAAACTCAGAGCGAGGCTCTTAGAGCAGGAAGGGTTGTTTAGCCAATCAGCTGGACAGGGTAGCTGCTCAGTCTAGCATGTCCTCAGTACTGGGGGCTTCGGTGTCTTCCTGGACCCTGTGAGGGACTTAGGTGTAGTGCCTGCACTATGGGACAGTACACAAATCAGGAACTAAGCTGGAGACTTAAAAACACACGCACACAGACAGACAGAGACGGGGACATGGGTCATCCTTGATACAAGAGTGCCAAGTTTATTATGCTCCAGGAAAGCTTATATAGGGATCCTTAACTGATAACCACATACCAGCTCTCGGGATCTTTCAGCTGCAGGCCTCACCAGAACCCACTCCCTTGCCATCAGGGTCTTGTGCTCAGAGCAGCTGCAGGCACAGGTAAACTAGTTGCTTTTGCTCAGCTCACTCCAGCAGGCAAAGAAAGTCAAGGAGCCAGGGGCCTGCAGCTGCCAACAGCTCCCCCTTTTTCTATATAATTAGACCAGGCCTGTCTTGGGTTGCAGAAGCACATATTCACATCTTACCTGTCATAAAGAACCCTTACCTCAGCACGCAAGGCCTCTGTGTTAGGTTGACTGTGACAGGCTCCTGTCTTACCTCTCCCTGGCTCACTGGTCTTTCCATAGCCTGCTCTTGGAGGAAGCTCACTTTCTTGGGCAAATAGTGATATTACATCACTGCTGCTTACGCCTGTTGTAGAGGCAGAGCAACAGAAGCCCTCTGGCTACAGGAGTTCCTAGCTGTTCAGCAAGCCTAGGCCATATGGGAGTGGCTGGACTGGCATGAGCGTGGCACAAATATAATGAAAGGAAAGGGAGCATCCAACCGCATGCTCTGACTGTTCTTATAAAAGGAGGGCTATAGCTCAAACTGAAAAATGCTCTGGTGAAAGTTATATTGGGAATTCTGGACCTCCAAAGCAGTGGCAACCTGTCTGGCTAGGGGATCAACAGTGCTAACCACAGCTGTCGTCTGACTGGTAGCAATTTCAGGTGTCTCAGAGGCCACAGTGGTGACAGTAGCAGCCACAACAGCCTTGGCTGTTCTGTAGTCCAGTCAATGGAAAGGAACTACGGCCACACGGGACTATCAGCACCAGCAGATTCCTGACCAGGGCCCATCATACCTATTGCCCGTGGCTCATGGTCAGGAGAACCATCCACAGGATGCCCAAGTCGTTCAGGAACCCAAATGGGGCTTTCAATACCCTGCGGAAACAAACATACACTTCCACGCCCCCAAGTGAGAACTGGATCAGGCCCCTTCCATGCTCCGGTCAACACATCCTTCCATTGTGTCATCGGATGAGTAGAGCCACAGGGCTGCCAGTGCCACTGAGCAGCCAATGTTTGAGTATGTGATTCAAACGTTAGAAAATTTAATATGTATAGAACATTAGAAAGGATAGCCCAGGGAGTACTATACTCTCCCTTTTTTGTTTTGTGAATATAGTCTTTGAGAGTTCGCTGAGCCCATTCTACGATAGCCTGTCCCTGGGGATTGTAAGGAATTCCTGTCTTATGAAGGATGTCATAATTGAAAGCCTTTACTGAAATAAGCTGGTCCATTGTCCATTTTAATCAATTTTGGGGCCCCATGTAGGCAAAAGCTTGGAGCCAATGGCTTTTTACATCCTTCACCTTTGCCCCTGAGTGGGAGGAGACAAAGAGCATGCCTGGATAAGTATCCACAGAAACATGTACAAATCCCAATTTGCCAAAAGATGCCCCGTGAGTAACGTCCACCTGCCAGATATGATTGGGCAAAAGGCCCCGAGAATTAACTTGTAGATAAGAAACAGGAGCAAGTTCTGCACACAAAGGACTTGTTTTGACAATCTTAAGAGCTTGCTCCTTAGAAATTTTATATGTGAGCCTCAAAGACATAACATTAAGATGGAATTTATCATGAGCCCACTGGGCAGAGGCCAAGGAATCTTGGGGCAGAGAGATTAAGAGAGCACAGGTCACTTGAACAACCTAAGAGGGCCAGGTAAGCCAGAATGTGCCCAAAGGTGGCCAATATAAATCTTATGAGATCTTTTCTACGAAAGTAATTGAATGTTAGTCAACAATTCATGAACTGCAGAGGTACTGGCTATGTTTCCTGATGTTTCCCAGGGGGAAGAACCTTAGCAACATATATCCTACTGATAGGCTAACGTATGCTGCACAGGTTCAGCGGTCAGAACTGCCCCCATAGTTTGCAAAATATCTATCTCTTCCCCACGAATTGAGGGGAAGGTGTTCCAGGACAAATGGTCTAAAAACGCCCTTATAACCTTCCTATTGGGTACTGCACTCTGGAGAACTGGTCATTCCTACCCCCTGTAATGGTAGAGGCTGGTTGTAGAGCCAGGCCATGGGCCAATGTTTTTTTAAAGATCACAGAAGAATCAGTCCCTGTATCCCAAAGACCTTTGAACTTTTTCCCATTGATTAATGTAAGTGTGGGACGGTTATCTAAACCAGAAACCCAAAAAGTTCCAGAGAGTCCTGTGGAGCCAGACCCCTTCCTTCCCTCATTCTTGTTTTAGGAATGGATTAGTAGAGTGAAAATATTAGTTGAGCTATTCTCGTTCCTTGAGGGATGACAAGGACTCCCACCCCAGCTTCAATCATGATTTTAATTTTTCTAGTATAATCATAGTCTATAATTCCTGGTAAAATTTTAATCCCTTTAAGTGCTGAACTACTTTTTCCCAGGACTGTTCCTATTGACCCCTCTGGAATAGGTCTAAATACTCCAGTCCCCAATGCCTACACACCCATTTGTGGGGTCAATACTGCCCGGGCAGAGACACAGAGGTCCAGTCCAGCACTTCCTAGGGTGCCTCGGACAAGGTCATGGACAGTGAGGTGTTTCTTTGAGGAATGAATCTGATAGGAGCAGCTGGTCCACTTATTGCCCTGTATACTTGCATTTTGGGGATCCGGGGCAGGCCCCTCCTCCTGTTTCCCTACACAGGAAGGAGAGTTCCTTGAGTGTCAGTTCTAACACGGCACTCATTAGCTCAATGAGCCCCCCTCTGACATTTCCGGCAAATACCTGATTTCTCCTGGGCTGACTACCCGCCCCGCTACCTGCAGGGCAATTCCTTCTAAAATGTCCTGGTTGCCTGCATTGAAAACAAGGCTTTGGTCTAGCTCCACCTCGGCTTCCTCAAAGAGCAATCAAAAATATTTCCGTGGGAAATTCTTCTGGCCCTCGCTCTTTCAAAGCTTTTTGAAGGTCAGCTTTTACGTGCTCCCAATCAGTAATATTAACCCCCCTGCCTGTGAAAACAAGGGACTAAGTTCTAAAACCGTCTTAATAAACTCTTGTGCTGGCTCAGTTTTAACAGCAGTGCCCTGCTTCTCTGAAAGATCCACCAAGAATGCCAAGTTTATTGTGCTTCAGGGAAGCTTATATAGAGATCTTTCAGCTGCAGACCTCACCAGAACCCACTCTCCTGCCATCAAGGTCTTGTGCTCAGAGCAGCTGCAGGCACAGGTAAACAAGTTGTTTTGCTCAGTTCGCTCCAGCAGGCAAAGGGTCTGAGGCAGGCAAAGAAAGTCAAGGGGCCAGGGGTCTGCAGCCCCCAACACCTAGGGAAACACAGATTCCTAATACCTCTGTGAGACAAGGATACAAACGAGCTCATGCAGTGACTGCCCTGCCTCTCCCAGCTCTGTGCTGTCACCATGGTTCTGGCCAGCATGTCCTCAGACTCACTTTTGAGGATGTGGTGCAGACAGTGCAGGCTGTACCCTGTCTGAACCATGCAGATACTCATCGCAGAGCTCAAGGGCCTCTGTGGATACAACAGATTCAAGTAAGCCACCCTGTCCGGGTTACCACTCTGTGGCCTCACAAGTTAGAAGTAGGTGCCCTGTCCTTAAGGCACTTTGTCTCTGTCACATTTTCACGGTATCTTGATGTGTTTTGAGGTGAGCAGAAAGTTATGTGGAAGCGTACTGTGAAGACATGTCCTCTGGGAAGCAAAAACTAGATCTCACCCTGGCTGTATTATGAGGGCCTTGCTGAGGGCTTAGGATGTGTGTGCTGTCTGTGTGCCACGCATCCCCATAAGCTGATTATCCACAGCCTTGCTGTGTCTGCCAACAGTGCTGGTGACAAGCCACAGTCTTCCTTCTTCTTTTTTTTTTGGTTGTTTTTGTTTTTGTTTTTTCGAGACAGGGTTTCCTCTGTAACAACCCTGACTGCCCTGGAACTTGCCCTGTAGATCAGGCTGGCCTCTAACCCTTAGAGATTCACCTGCCTCTGCCTCCTGCCTGGCCAGGTCTTCATTTTTCATAGAGCTTAACTCGATTCACTTATCATGTTGTTCCTCACACCTTTCGTCATGCTCTGTCCACACTGTCATTTGTGTGTCCTGCCTGTGTGTGGCGGCCACGTCACCAGCCACCTGCATGTGCTATGGCACAGTAGCTCCTCTCGGTCAGCATGTGTATGCCATTGCTTGCTGGATAACTTATTTAGCTCCCAGTACTTTTGGTTTTCAGGAGCAGTTTAAAAAGTAGCAAGTACAACAATTCGTATCTTTACCTTCTTAAAGGTAAGGATGTAGAGGGTGTGACTTCGTGGTAGACCACCCGCCTGGCATTTGCAAGGCCCTAAGTACCATCCCCGGCACTGACCAAAAATAGAAATAAGGTCAGGTACAAGCAGGGTTGGCTGGGTGTGCCTCCTCAGTGAATGTTTGAACAAGGAGAAGTCCCCTCCGTCACTCCCACTGCTCCAGCCCAGTGCTCTAGGATGTGGCCGTCTGTCAACCTTCACTAGGCAGTGGGCAGCTGTTCACTGATATTAGCTAACATCAGGCTTTGGTGTTGGGGAAATGGGTGAGCAAGAGGGTGGCTATCAGTCACTCCAAAGATACACATATGCTCCATGTCTCCCGACTTGCCATGTGGACTTGTGAGTTGTTTTGTTTTTTTTTTTTCTAATCTCAATTGTTGGCTTTACCAGTAAACACTCAGGAGCCAGATGCTGGATAAAACCAGCTAGCTCAGAGGCAGGGGAAGCACCCAGCTGACCTTCCTCCTCATCCAGCATCCCTGAAAAACTTCCTTTCTCCTTTCCATCTCAAAAAAAAAAAAAAAAAACTCAAAATAAATGTCCCTCCCTTCTGCTTCCTGTGTGTCTCTCTCTGTCCTCCTGACTCCCTCTTGCTCTCCATGGCTTTTTCTTACTTACTTCCTGCCATCTGGTTGCTCGCTCTGCCTGTTGACCTATGGTCGCCTTTATTTAATTCTGTTTATAATAAACAGAAAGTTCTGAGATTAAAGGTGCGTGCTAGGGCTGAGCCACGCCACAACTAGAAACAGATTTTTCCAGTAAATAATGTAATCTCAAGGTTCACTGTGTGATCAAATATCCTGCCACATTGAGTTCCAGAGGGCTTAGGATTTTTAAGAGAAGATCCCCAAATTCAGGGCCTTAATGTAAAGCTTCAGATCTGTTACATTGTGAACTAATTAAGTTTTGTCAGGTGCCTTGAGGGCCACGCTGTGGCCTCCAGTAGCCTCTGCTTTGACTCCTGTGTTAAAAGTGTCTAGCACTTTCCTCATCAGAACTGGGTATAGCTGCTCTGTCTCTGGAATCTCAATCCTCCCCCATCAGGTATGACCAGAACCCACCTTCTGGAAAAACTGGGAGATGTGGACTGTGGTGTGTGTTGGGAGTGGGGCTCCTTGGCTCCTCAAGTACTACTGCTGAAGGGACGGTCACCTAACACCAACTCTGCAGGAACAAATCACCCCTCGGGGGTGTCACAGGAGACAGTCTCTAACTTAGGCAAAGCCAGTTGTTCCTCTTTGTGTTCCACGAAAGCACACTGTGTTGTGAACCTGAATTATAATGTGAGAGGGCCCTTTATTCCAGGGTCCCAGTTCTCACGATGCTGGGCTTGCTGTGGACACAGGGGACATCAAGAGCTGATGTCTGACACCTCCCTAGCTTGGATGTGAGGCCACACTTGTAGTAGGTTTCATCATCCTCCACAAATACTCCTTCAGGTGAATTGGTCTTTTGTTGAGTTATTCAGGACTGGGGGAAGCTCAGACACGCCCTTGCCCCTCATCTCTTGTCCTGTCAGGCAGATCTGAGACCACGTGAATCGAGCATGCTCTGGTAGCCAGACCTGCTTACCATCCTCCACTTCAGTGTGTTGGGAAACCTGAGAGGATGCTGACTCTGTCCTGGGGAGCACGTCTGTGAACCTCACATAACTACAGCAGGGCCCACGGGGCAGGGGTGTGCACCCACAGGGCAGGGGTACGTCTGAGGAGGCTGGTGTGGCTAGGATCAAGCAGGAATGAGTCTGCATCTAGCAGGTTGTTCTTGAGCCCCGCCACATGCAGGCTAAGAACATCGTATGTGCCGTTGCATTAAATCCCCACAATGCCACGTGCCTGCTGCCAGGACTTAGAACAAACCAGAGAAGTTCTCAGATCCCAGGAGCATGCTAGAGCCTCTACCTGTCCTCTGGGTCGGTCATGCCCAGGTGCCGGTTCGTGGTGCTTTTAGTCCACCACAGCTGTGGAACAACTCGGTCTCCTGTTTCATTTTAGCTCTTCTCGGGATGGGTGGTTTTGTTTGCTTTCCAGTAGGGTCTCAGTAACTCAGTCTGGCCTTGGACTCACAGTGATTCTGCCTCAGCCTCCTGAGTGCTTGCTTGTGCTTACCTGTCACGTGTGCTTGCCCGCAGCTGGCTTCCTGTTTCCACAGGTGGCCTGGGGATAATGAAGGTCATTCTTCCTTGGCTCACCAGCCTAAGAGTGCCTCTGACAAGACACAGAGACGCCAGAGGAGGGACTTGTGCATCACTAAGCATGACAGGAAGGTAGCAAAGGTACCCCAAAATAGGGCTCATGTGCCACCAGGGTGTTTCTTGGCTTTGTGTCAAAGGCAGCCAGGACAGTCCATGAATGGATGAGTAGTTGCCATAGATGTGGTCTGTCATGTCAGCTGAATGTGGCTGTACTGCTCCAGGATAAGAACCTCAGCACCCAGACACTAGGACACTCTTAGTGACAGTCAGGTGCAAGGGAAACCTCTGCAGATGAGAACCCAGAGGCATCTGCCTTAGTTAGGTCGCTGTTGCTGTGACCAAACCATGACCAAAAGCAACTTGAGGAGGAAAGGCTTTATTTGGCTGACATATCCTGGATCACAGTCCCTTAAGGAAAAGCAGGGCAGGAACTGAACTTGGGCAGGAACCTGGAGGCAGCAGCAGATGCAGAGGCTGCAGGAGGAGAGCTGCTTACTGCCCACGTCCTGCTCAGCCTACTGTCTTAGAGCTCCTAGAACCGCCAGCCCAAGAATGGCACCACCCAACACAAGCTAAGGAAATAGCCTAAGGGCTTGCCTACAGCCAGCCCTTATAGACGTAATTTCTTGGGTGAGTTCCCTCCTCAGATGACGATAGCTTTTATCAGGGTGACAGAAAACTAGGCAGCACCTGTGTTTGAGTAGACTGGGAGCTTGTGTGTGGCGCTCTGTATAGGAGACACCCTCATTTTCTGTACTTCCTGTTCTTAGCCTTGAGCCAAGGCTCACACCCAGGGCCTGGCGTGCGCTGAGTTCTCCCAGCGCTGTCCCCACTGTTCCTACCCTCGTACAGACCCAGTGTCACTGCTGCACCGGGGCTTTGGGCCCCGCCTTGTCTACCGCCACCGTATTTCTGCTGCTAGGGGGGCTTTCTGGTACAAAAAGCCAGCCCAATTGCTCTGACTTATCCAGCCCCCTCCCCACAGTTGCCTTCAGCACCAGGACCTGGGTTTTCGTCTTTTAAGCCTGACTCTTACATGAGCTAAAAGATACTCTGACCATTAAAGAAGGGCGAGAGCTCCATCTTGTTCCAGATTCCTTCACCTTTGGTGGTCAGCGCTAGCACAATTCTTTGTAATTTACCCCATCTGACTCTCTCTGTCCTCCTGGGGGCAGTCTCCTCGTGCCAAGGAGTGAGAAGCCATATCCATCAAATGAGTCCTCCTGTGGGCCGGTGTCCTGACTTGCATGATTAGACTCCTGGGTTTGCGGACGCGGTGCTCCTCACAGTTGAAATTCTGTCTTGGAAGGATGGCTACGAGCAGCTCCGGCAGCTTTCCCAGCATGCCATGAAGGGTGTGATCCGAGTGAAGTTTGTCAATGACCTTGGGGTGGATGAAGCCGGCATCGACCAGGACGGAGTCTTTAAGGAGTTTTTGGAGGAGATCATCAAGAGGGTATTTGATCCAGCACTCAATCTGTTCAAGGTGGGCAAGGGGACACCCATGGGCCTGGCAGCAGTCAGACACAGAGAACCCATGTGGAGTAAGGTGGCCCCTTAACTCCCGCCTCTCCTGTCCTTTCTCCTGACAGACAACCAGTGGAGATGAGAGGCTGTACCCCTCACCCACATCCTACATCCACGAGAATTACCTGCAGCTCTTCGAGTTTGTGGGGAAGATGCTGGGAAAGGCTGTGTATGAGGTAGGCCCTCAGAGGGGCATGCGACAAATTGAAGTGATGCCCGGGAACTAGGCATGGTGGTGCACCCTGTCATCCCAGCACTCGGGAGGCAGAGGCTGGAATCTCTGTGTGTTCAAGGCCAGCCTGGTCTATAGAGCGAGTTCTAGGACGGCCAGGGCTACACAGAGAGACCCTGTCTGGAAAGCCACGCAGTGACACGTGAGAGACGGCATGCAAGTCGTCTGTTTTGTGGGTGGAGCCAGAGCTCCACGTGCTTGCTCAGCAGTTTCTGCCGCTGACACCCCAGCCCAGTGCTGGAATCTGGCATCTGAGTGGCAACTTCAGAACAAAACGGAGGTTCCTGGGAGTCAGCAGATGAGAGCAGAAAGATAGGTGTGGCCAGCAATTCAGTGGGCACCTTCCTCCTATGAGCCTGTTACTTCTTTGGTAAAGTGGGCATAGGAAAAGCTGAGTGATTGAGTTGTCATCCCTGGTGAGGGCCATACCTGGTACTAGGTCCACATCTCAGGTCTGTTGTGGCTTCTGCTCCTTCGGCTCACTGGTCAAGGTAGTTGGGGCTTCCTTGGGCATCAGGAGAGTCCCTCACAACTCCTGGTATCCGTCCATGGACACTCAGGTTATATGAGCTGCTGAGCTGAGGCCTCATCCCTGCGCTACATGGATCCAGGGTCTGTGCCCAAGACAGTTGCTCTCCAGATCCCTAGGTCGTTTCTTAGATGGCGGGAGGTACAGCTCCAGACTGATATGTAGGCACCACTGGTGGCCTCAGGCTGCACCTACAGCCCAAGCTGCCTGGCCAATAGCTGAGTTCTGCTCTCCTGGTTTTTCTAGGGGATCGTGGTGGACGTGCCCTTTGCCTCTTTCTTCCTGAGCCAGATGCTCGGGCACCACCACAGCATCTTCTACAGTTCTGTGGACGAGCTCCCGTCGCTGGACTCAGAGTTCTATAAAAACCTCACCTCCATCAAGGTCAGTGCTGAGAACCAGTGTGAAACCACAGCCAACAACACCAGCTAGGGTCTACCTTTCCAGTCACTGAGACCTGGAGCATGCCCACCCCTCCCCTCTGGTCCCTCTCCCAGCTGAGGCTCACAGCCTCCTCCATCCACATGACAAGGGACCTCTGCCGGAAGGTGGGGCCTGTAGCTGTCCGTGGCCTCTCAAGGAGGGAAGACCTCCACCTCTACCCATACAAGCTCCAGTGCTTTCTCTCTGTTCCTCAGCGCTATGATGGGGACATCGCTGACCTCGGGCTGACACTGTCTTACGATGAAGATGTCATGGGTCAGGTATGTGGGCTGATCTGGCAGACTTCTTCCAGTCTTTAGACCTGCCAATTTATGTGCTTTCCCTCAGCAGTCTGCCCCTGAGGATCTGTCTGTCGCCTGGCCAGGAGGGAGGCTTTCCTGTTTCTTCTCTGCCAGCCTGGCCTTTTGCATGCCGACCTCAGCCAGCTCCTACAGAGCCTGTGCTTTGCCTGTGTCACATCTTGGGAGTTGACCTCCACCCAGCCTTCCTGTTCTAATGTGTGACAAGCTGTGAGCCTCAGTTTGGAAATCCTTGCTGAGGACTGGCCATATAAATGGCTGTTTCTGACTTGATGTGGAGGGACAGCACCTGAGGAGAAGTTCCTCTAGGAATGTCACATCCTTGTTACAGTGTCATCAGGAGCAGAGGAGAAAAGGCCTTGGAGTCAGGCAGGCATGACTCTCCATGTCCTCTGCCCCCTCCTCATAGGTCCCTGCAGGAGGCTCTCTGAACATGTAGCCTGAGGTCTGCTCTGGAGAAACCCTGAGCATGTTGGTGCAGAGCTGGCTGCTCAAACTCAGCCTGCATTCCCTCAAAGGTTATCCAATGTCTAAAGCACCTGCAGCACCTGGCCTGGAGTGCATTGTTGTAATGTGTGCCCTGTGTCGTTCAGACTTTCCCACAGGCATACGCACCTGTGTATGCACGTGTACATGAGTGTGTGTGCACGTGTGTGTTGCAGAGATGATACTGTGTCTCTTGCAATATAATCTTGTGCCCCAATAAGTTCATGCTCTGATGGAATTTTTAGGTAGCCATGTTCCAGGTTCTTAGTTTGCAGCGAATGTTGACTTCCACTGCTGCCCTCAGCACCAGCATTTCCCTCTGTGGCATCCAGCAGCCTTAGTGCACATGTTTGGACAAGGATTAGATGAGAAACCTTTCCTGCTTGTTGATGTTTTGGCCCTGAGGTTTTATTAAAAAAAAAAAAAAGGTCATTCTCAAACACATAGCATCCTAATTCCGTCATTTTTGTGGTCAGCTTCTCTGTTAAAACTCTGTAGTAATCACTCCCGTCTTCTCCCCCAGCTTGTCTGCCATGAGCTGGTTCCTGGAGGGAAGACTATTCCTGTTACCAATGAAAATAAGTGAGTATAAAGGCCGGCACTTAAGGTCAGCACTTGAGAAGACTTACTTCATTCTGGTTCTCCGGAATTAGGCTGAGAATTTATTAAGATAGATTGAGGTGGAAAGAGACCATAAATACCATAATGGGATTTCCTGGTTATAGTTCATAGGCTGGAATTGTATTAAGTTCAATTTGCAAAATAAGAGTGGATGGTTTTACTGTTTGCAGAATCACTTGGAAGGTCAGAGGCACTGGCCACTGTTCTTAGGAGTGTAGTGACAGCCCCACTGAGACATGAGGGCAGGCGAGCAGGGACACTGGAGGATGACTGTTTGTGTGTTCTCAGGAAGACAGTGTGACTGCAGATGTGGCAGATGTGCACTTACGGTGGGGGGCTGCCAAGGCGCAGCAGCTCTGTCACAGATAATCACAGAACTTGGCAGAAGGGGGGCGTTGGGCCTCTGATCAGTTTTCTGCCACCCCTACTTGGGATTTGAACTGTTTTTTGTTTTTGTTTTTGTTTTTTTTTTTTTTTGGTTTTCGAGACAGGGTTTCTCTGTGGTTTTGGAGTCTGTCCTGGAACTAGCTCTTGTAGACCAGGCTGGTCTCAAACTCACAGAGATCCGCCTGCCTCTGCCTCCCAAGTGCTGGAATTAAAGACGTGCGCCACCACCGCCCGGCGATTTGAACTGTTTGTCTGAGCATTCGTCTGGTCCCAGTGCAGCCCTCCTGCACCCTGTTCCTCTGGTCAGCTAGTCTGGTAGCCAGTGTGCTTCGGGAGCTTTGTGTTTTAACATTAGCAATCAGACGAACAGACAGTGCTCAGCAGAGTCCCGACACGTCAGTGCCCCCCTGTAGCCACATGGCATTGGTCTGAAAACTTAGAACAAAGCATGGCCCGCAGAGAAGAGATGGCTGGGGTTTGGGTCTTGATGCAGTACTAAGTCCTGGTCCTACATGTGTGTGACGTGTGACTGTTCTTCACGGGCAGTGTGTGACGTGTGACTGTTCCCCACGGGCAGTGTGTGACGTGTGACTGTCCCCACGGGCAGTGTGTGACGTGTGACTGTCCCCATGGGCAGTGTATGGAATAATGTGTAGAACAGTTTCTGAGACATCTAGCTGAAAGGGGTCATAAAACTTTTGACAGCAGATATGGTGCATGTCCCAGGGACTCCACCTCTTTTATGGGAGCTGTGGAAAAGGGTGATGGTATACGAGCATGTGTGCGGGGGAGGGGGGGTGTTAGAAAACGTGTGTTCACACAGGCTGAAAGGCCAAGGGAGATCAATCTACGCAGACTGAAGGACCAGGGAGGTGAGTTCATGGACACTGAAGGGTCAGGGGAGGTAATATATGCAGGCTAAAGGACCAGGGATGTGAGACTACGCAGGATTTGCTCGAAGATTCTTTCTTATCCTGCCATGAAGCCTTAATAGAAACTCATGTCATAACTCTGGCCTATGGTGAAACCTCAGAATATGGCAAGGATACCTGGTTCTGTCCTTGACCCAGGCTCCCAGCAGTTCCTGTTTACCCCGTTGGAATAATCCAGCTGCATTTTTGGAGAATATGGGCCCACCTAGCACCCTAGGCTCTAGTGAACTTTGACTGTGAAGTTGTTGGAGCTCTAAGCTGTGTCCTTGAGAGTGATCAAGTGGGACTCACCTGTGCAGGTGACTCCAGCTCCTGAGAACATGGGGGGGTCATCACAGGGCGTTGGGGGCTGTGAGGACAAGTGAACAAGGTCATGCCTTGGACACTTGATGCTGTCATGGTGACGCACAGTGTGTGACTTGGGAGTCATCATCGTGGGTATCACCGTTGTTGTTCTGGTAGATGCTGGAGTGTGGTTTTTTTTTTGTTGTTGTTGTTTTGGAAAATGGTTCAAAAGTGTTAGGCTTATCTCTTAGCCCATTTGGCAGCAGCCTGTCCTGGACTATTAGTTCCATTGTTCCTCTTTCTTGTTAACAGAATTAGCTACATCCATCTGATGGCACATTTTCGGATGCACACGCAGATCAAAAACCAGACTGCTGCTCTCATTAGTGGCTTCCGTTCCATTATTAAGCCCGAGTGGATCCGAATGTTCTCTACCCCTGAGCTTCAACGTCTCATCTCTGGGGACAACGCGGAGATAGATCTGGAAGATTTAAAGTAAGGGGCAGTGAGAAGGGAAGGGTGACGTGCTCAGCCAGGAGGACAGTTGTTCCCCTCGCTAGGCTTCTAATGCAGAGTTATTCTGGGAGCCCCTGCCCAGTTAGCATCCCGAGGATGAGGCTGTGCCATGTGAACTTGTACTGCCTGTACCCATGAGTGTTAGCACACGCTGAGCCCCTCCCCCTCCCTTGGATTGCTTTCAGGAAGCACACTGTGTACTACGGAGGTTTTCATGGCAGTCACAGAGTCATCATCTGGCTCTGGGATATTCTGGCTTCCGACTTCACGCCTGATGAAAGAGCCATGTTCCTGAAGGTATCTCGTTCACAACCTCTGTGCGTTCCTGAGCATGCGCAGTCCTCGGGCCACTCTGTAATTCACACTGAACACAGTAGGGTTATCAGAGGACCACACAGTGCCAGCGTAGCCTCGCTCCTGTGTCAAAAGCTGAGGAACCAGAGAGGGGCTGGAGAGACAGAGCCTGCTCCTCACGTGGGGCAGGGCCCCATGTACCACTGTGCTCCACCCTTGCCATCTTCAGTACTGCCTCATTACTTTAAGAAAACAGTGGCGCACACCTTTAATCCCAGCACTTGGGAGGCAGAGACAGGCAGAGCTCTGAGTTTGAGGCCAACATGGTCTACATAGTAAGTTCCAGGACAACCCGGGCTACACAGAGAAACCCTGTCTCAAAAGAAGGAAAGAGGGAGAGAAGGAGGGAGGGAGGACAGACTATCCTAAATATTACTCCATTGTAGAGCACTACCCCCAGTAGTATCACACCCACTTCCACAGCCAACAGCATCCCGAGGAAACACAGTTGTCTAGGCTGATGACACTGTGGATGCTTTGAGGGAGTACAGGTGTTGAGTCAGGTTCTCTCTGTGTGACCCAGGCAGGACTTCATAGCCTAGCCTACTTCAGACTTTGGGTAGTCCTCCTGCCTCAGCATCTTGAGTACTGGAATTCCAGGTGTGGCCTTTATGTTTGGCTTATTCTTACTTTCTCAAATATAGCATCTTTGTTAACTGTTTCCTGCCCTAGTGTCAGTGATGTTCCTGGGTGTCACTGGTTTTGATGAATGACCTCCACAGAGTGTAGGCATTCGTAGGACACTGAGGCACACACATGCCTGTCTCGGTTATGTGTGGGTAGATCGTCATTAAAATGCATCGTCATTGTGCCACCTGCTCTCTCTCTGAAAAGACATAGTCCAGGAGTACATTTTAGTGCCTTGGAATCTCTTCCCTAAGGCCTCCAGGCTGGCTCATGCGCTTTCTATCTCTCTCTCTCCCCCTCCCTCTCTCCCTCCCTCCCTCCCTCTGTCCCTCCCTCCCTCCCTCTCTCCCTCCCTCTCTCCCTCCCTCCCTCTTTCTCTCCAGGCAGGGTCTCATGTGTCCCAACATGCTCTCAGATTTGCCATGTAACCTGTAGCCAAGGATGACCTTGAAGTCCTGATCCTCTGTCCACCTCTGAGAGCTGGTGTTACAAATGCGGCCATCACGCCCAGCTTATACTCTTGTTCTGTGTGACCACTTTTGTGAAGACCAACAGCTGGTCTTCTTCCTTGCTGGCCAATCTGAATTCAGTTCCCTTCTGCTAAGGAAGCCTTCACCTACTCCAGTCCAACCAGTGTATACACGGGCTCCACTCTCACGGGTCTCCAGGGGTGCAGGGGCATTTGTTGCAACAAGTGGTTCTGGAAGCATCAGTTGGTTTTCCCAGCAGTGCACAACCTGGGCAAAGCAGGCTGCTGCTTGTGAGTTGCATGCCCTGCTTCCTAGAGAGCAGTGCAAATGGCTCACACTTGAACAGTCACCTGCCCGTGTAACAAATGAGTCTGAGCCTTAGGTCACCTGTCACCAGAACTGCATTTGTTACACACCTGCCTTCTTTGACTGCACAGGCTCCAGTGCCAGCTGAAAATGTGTAAATTCTTGCGTGAGAGGATATGACCATGTTGCTTTTAAATGTATTGAGAGCTAATGTTGCCCGCTCCCTCTAGTCAGCTCCAGTTTGCAAAGTTAAACATGTTAGAGCAGCAACATAGTAACTTTTTAAAATATTTATTTTATTTTTACTGGTGTGTATATGTCTGTGTAAGTATATGCTATGTGTATGTTAGTGCCCTCAGTGGCCCATTAAGTTACAGGAAGTTGTGAGCTTCCTGACATGGGTCTGGGAATCAAACTTGGGTCCTCAGGAAGAGCAGCCAGTGCTCCTATAACCACTGAACCATCTGTCCAGTCCCAGGAATATAGTGACTTATTAAAAACCTTTAGAAACATGATACATAAAGCCATCTAGCCATTATAACATCATTTAAGTGGTCATCTTATGACCCACCCTACATTAGCTACCGAATTTCAGAGCCAGGCTTAGAATTCTGTCTCTTAGAAAAACAAAAAACAGCATGTGTTTGGTTACTGCCGAGTTAAAGCAGGGATTTCCTGGGTCTTCCCTTTGAGGCTGACCTGTGAGTTTCTGGTGTGGTCAGATACCCACGTCTGGAGCAAGCGCATCTGAAACGAAAGGCAGGGGCCGTGTTTGCAGAGTGCTAGGAGTGCATTTGGCTGCTGAGAAGCGTGGCTGCTGCCTACAGGCTCCACATCCAGTGTCCCACACCTTGGTCCCCACAGCCTGACTGGCTTGAAACCTGGCTTTTCTTTTCTCAGCATGCTGGTTGCTGCCGAGTGTCCTGCAGACCCAGCCCACAGGATGCTCTGCACGTGTGTAAGACAGCAAGCAGTGCCAGTGCATGAGTCATGGGTTCAAGCTGCCCTGGACTCACTGACTCCAGGCCTCGGCTCATGAGTGCCTCTAGTGTCTGCTCACCCAAACCCCCTTGGATGTCACCAGTGCTGTCCTCCCTGAGGACAGATGCCGCTAATCTGTTCCTGCTGCTGCTTACTAGGTGACAGCTCAGGGAGACCCGCTCTGAACTCTGTGGTCCTGCACAACAGGAGCTGAAGGGCATCTTCAGCTGCAGTTTCAGTAGGAAGCCAGTGTGGCTGGAGGAGCGCCTGTGTCAGACAGTAGTGTAAAAAGGAGATCTGTCTCGTGGAATGTCACCCCCAGCTGCCCTACAAGCCATCAGTCTTGTACAATGGGCCACATTTTTCCAGAGAGTGGCACCCTTGAGACACGTGGTGTGTTCTGGGCATGTGTTGGGAAAGCACTCCGTCAGCCCTAGTTCTAATGAAAGATCAGTGAACAGCGCATGGAGGGGGAAGAGCCCAACATGCTGCAGGAGCAAAACCCCACTGTCCCACTGACCCCACTTTGTATTGCAGTTTGTGACCAGCTGCTCCCGGCCCCCACTCCTAGGATTCGCCTACCTCAAGCCTCCGTTCTCCATCCGCTGTGTGGAAGTGTCGGATGACCAGGTAACTAAAGCCATATCCTTTCCTTCTTTCCCTTCTGCCCAGTTCTCTGTGTGCCCATCCTATACCGCACACCCCTGCCTACATGGTTCTCAGGGCATGAAAGCCGCCCACAACGGGCACAGCAAACCCGGGTCAGTGTGGGCTCTCGGCACTCTTACCTGTGAGTTCCCTCCTTGAGGAAGGCCGGGGAGTGAGTGTGTAATTAGGATGCTCTTTTCATGGCTGCTGATCTGTCAAGGTTCAAGGTCCGAGAGGCAGGGTCAGCGAGGGTGCCGCTCAGGATAAGGGCAAATCCAGGTCTGCTTCCCAGATCCTTCCCTGCTGGCCATGAACACCTGGAAAGCTGCCTGTGGTCTGCAGGTTAAAGGAGAATTTCCTAGGATTCTTGGGCCCAGTGTGTTACTGTGCTGGCCTGCTGGTCTCTGTGTCCCTGCCTCACCACCTCTTTTCTGACTGCACTCCCTCAGTCAAACACTAGGTGGCCCTCCACCTCCAGACTTCAGGAAGAGTTGAGCCAAGTGCTAGTCGGCCATGGGCCATGGTACTTGCAGTCAGAGAAGGGGTGTTAGGCTGCCTTAGGTAACTGGTAAGTGTCCGTTAGCCAGGAGGCCCCTTGTCTGAGGTTTCCTTGCACAGGACTCCCATGTGAGTGCTCAGAGCACCGAGTGTCCCCCTCAGCCTCTCAGGCCACTGTCCCCAGCTGGGCTTCACTTGTGTGCACCTACATTGACACCTTCTGAGCCACAGCTGTGGTATGTGCTTGCAGGACACTGGAGATACCCTGGGCAGTGTCCTCAGGGGCTTCTTCACCATCCGCAAGCGGGAGCCAGGTGGACGCCTGCCCACCTCTTCCACTTGCTTCAACCTGCTTAAGCTGCCCAACTACAGCAAGAAAAGCGTCCTCCGAGAGAAACTGCGCTACGCCATCAGCATGAACACAGGCTTCGAGCTCTCCTAGCCCAGCCCGTCTCACCCACCTGCCATCGAGAGCACCCAGTCTACAGAGCCCTTCAGCCCCTGGAGTGGCTGCTCCCAGGAGTGTGGCCAGCTTACTTGAGTCCTCAGACCCCTCAATAGCCATGAGATGCCCAAGCTTGGGGATGCTGCACAGCGCATCAGTGTGCTGGGGATGCCGTGAAAAATAAGCTCCTGCCCCTCCCACGTGCCCTCTTTCTGCCTTCTGGGGCCTAAAACCTGGGCCTAGCGATCGCAGAAAAGCTCCTAGTAGTTCTGTGAGGCTCTCTTCCTTTGCCCTCTGAGTACACAAAGCCTGTGCCCGCGAGCTCCTCCTTCCATTCTGAAAACTCAGGTAAGGCCTTGCCAAGCCTCTATGCACAGCAGAGTCCCTGCCTCTACCCTGCCCACAGCAGCCTCTTCCCAGGCAATCAAACCCAGCTCCTGCCAGGGAGGCTGCTGAGCTCAGTCAGGTCTCTCTTACGGGGAACAGGTGTTCCACACCACGGCCCTCCCTCCCAAGTCCTCAGCAGGCCACGCTGTCAGGAAACCCTTGCTGTCAGTACCTGGCCTGTGCATGGTGTCCTAGCTTGGGAGAGAACCTTGTCACTCCTGGAGAGCTGCCCAATTTCTGGGGTGCCCAGAACTTACTGGATCTGCATATCTGCCTGCCTTGTTACCTTATGGAGAACACAAGAGCCTCCAATGCCCAGCATCTGGGCAGTGCTTTGCTCCGGGAACTACAAAGCCCATCCCTTGGCAAGGGACCCCTTTGCACTGACTGGCCCAGGAGGCTGCGGGTGTATCCCCCACACCTCTGCACCACCTCTGTTGGCTCTGCTCCTTTTTAGGTTTGGACTTCATCCTGTTTTCCCACCCATTGTGCTCCTGACCTTCTTTTCCTGTTTATCCTAAGAACTTTCTCCAGGTTCAGGATGCCGAGGCAGAGGCTCTGGGCTCAGTGATCTGGTGACAGCCATGTGCCTCTTGTCTCATCAAATTCTTGCATCCCTCCTCCACTCTGTGGAGCCAGCTTAGGGCTATAGCGCTCAAAGAAAGGAGACACCTTCCATCAGGAACCTGCACACTGTGGGAAAGTGGGCACGCTCTGTTCCCACTTCAGCAAGAAACTGTGGCTGGAAGCCTGGGAAAGGCTTCTGGAGATCACTTGGATGGAAGGATGGCAAGGTCCCTGGAAGACGTCTGGCAGCCGTGTGTGTGCTCAGCGTGCCCACAGACTCGTGTGCTCCGTGCATAGCTACACGGATAACATGGAGCCTGAGAATTCCAGCGGGACATGGGGAGAGAGTGGTTAAGAACACCAGTATCGACTTGACCTGTTTGGTTTTGACCTAGGGTTGTCTGTAGTTCACTTCGAGCCTGTTTTCTAGCAGTTATGACATCACACTAGCCAAGCACCAAGTCTGTGTCATAGCCGGTGTTCACTGGCACCCCATCGACTCTTGGTGGCTCCAAAAAAGGAGTGGGGTTTTTGTTATTGTAGGTAACTTATGGACTAAGACTTGTCAGGGCTTTATTAAATTTGTACTTGAGCATATGGTGGCTCTGCCCTGATTTGTACTCAGGCCTATGTCTGGATGACTCAGGTCACATCAGGCACCCACAGTACCAGAAAGACACAGGGTGTTTTGACAGACATCCTGGCTTCAGCAGTGAGTCAGGAGAGCTGGGCAGTTGTCACACGCGCCCAGGTTTTTTTTCAGAAGTGGCATTTCAGAGACACATCTCTAGAGCCGGTCTCCTTCTGCCTCCTTCCTACAGGTAGTAGCACCAGGATTGCATACATGACTTTGAAGTTTATGACTTACATTGTACCTACAAAAGCCAGCTTGCTTGATGGGGAAAGACCAGATATGTCTCTTGCTTGGGATATCTCTAACACCCCAGGGTCCCCACTAGCATAAAAATGTTGCAAAGCCCCAAAGACACACCGTCTGCCTGCTATGTGTATACACCCAGCTGAAACTAAAGCCTGGCTCTGGTACAGGTTTTAGAACTGAAGCTGGTGTAAAAGGCTAGCTTGAGTAAGGGAAGCAAGCAGGATTGTTGGCTAGGCTGGCAGGGCTTGTGTGAAGTCTGCGACACCCTGGTATCCACTGTTGCTGGCAGTGGGAAAGCTGTCAGCTTTTGTCCTTCTGCTATACTGCTACAAGTGGAGGTTGGGCAGGCACCGAGCTCCCCTAAGTTTGGCCAGGGTCTGGATCCAGTGCACCCTAGTTTCTGTGGGTACCACATCTCCGCTGCTTGAATGCTAGGGCCACAGGTTCGAATCACACCTCAGTGGACTTGCTCAGACCGACGGCAAGACTGGAAAGTGGTTCATCGCATGGGCTGCAGGGTCAGACTCCTGACCCTGAGTCCCAGGAGCCCAGTTCACACCCGTTTCTTTTAAGCGGACTTTGGTGCTATGTGCTGAGAAGCAGTGTGGCAAGAGCATGAGCTGTCCTGGACCTGGCTCAGGATTTGCTTCTAGCTGGCAGTCTCCTGTTTTCCTCACCTGTCACTTTGGGGAGTCAGGGCTAAGTCGGGCAGAGTGGCATACATCTATAATCCCAGAACCTGAGAGCCAGCCTGGGATAAACAGCAGAAGTGGACATGAGCCACAAGAACCAAACAAACCCAAGAAGCCAGGACTACCACAGGCCTGATGAGGCTCTCTGACCAAGCTTCCCTCACAGAGTGGACCTGCCATTTCATACAGTTTACACAGGCTGGGGACTCATCTATGTGGGACAGTGCCTCAGCAAAAGATGCTTCAGTTAGCACAGGACTGACCCGAGGTGTTTGCACGCCTGTGCGTCTCCAGGAGCTGGGCTTTGCTCCCACACCAGTGTTAGACCAATGTTGGAGAGGCTGCATCAGGACCTAGGACAGGCCAGCAGTCCCCAGCCCTTGGTACATGGTTCCTAATGAAATAATTTCCTCATTGTTGTCTTGACAGTCAACGCTGGTGACAAGCATATGTGTAACAGATGGAGTAGATCGGGGGCCTGGACTGAGGGCTTAGCCATCCATCCATGCCACAGGGCTCATGTCCCAACTCTGCCACCCACCAACTGGGAGCTCGGGCCAAGTTCCCTTGCTTCTTGGAGCTGAAGTTTCCCCTCCCAGGCAGCAGAGAAAGAGCTGAGAGGCCCTGATCACCTGTGGACAGCCGGTGATACCTGGTGGCTGGAGAGAGTTGATATTTTCTCTAGAGTTTCTTTGTTCTTTCAACTCCTGGGTAGGAGAAATCGCTGTCAGCAGACATCCCAGAGATTGCTGCTGGGCCAAACAGTGCCACTGCCCCTGAGCCAGAGCCCTTGCTGCACCCCATACCTCCACCACACTCACCAGACAATGCCTCTGGCTTGGGCACTGTGGCTGCCTTTCCTTCGTTCTTCCCTTAGACAGGGAGTAGGGGATGCTGGGGAGGGGATATCAGAACACCACGTGGTTTGAAGCAAGGACAAGGCTGGGGCTCAAACAGGGAGAATACAGTGCTGAACTTGGCCTTAGACATACTCAGGTCATCCAGCTGACCCTGGGCAATGTCTAATCCTTGGCTTCATTCCACATTCGTGCCTGTGTAATACCGACGGGACGCCTTGCAGACAGACAGCTGGAGTTATCAAGTAGGCAAGGTTGATCAGCATCTTCTGGCCACCGGCTCAAGCCTCGCTCTCGTCTGAGAAAATGGAACAATGAGTCAGACTCCTCAAAATCTTTGCCTTAGCCAGCTGCACGGCGCATGGGTAGCTCCAGCACTTGGAAACCTGAGGCAGAAGGATTGCTACAAGTCAAGAATAGCCAGGGATAGAGCGAGATCCCGTCTTTAAAAAAAAAAAAAAAAAGTCCAGGTGTGTGCTGGCACCTTTAATCTCAACACTCAAGAGGCAGAGGCAGATAGATTTCTGTGAGTTCAAGTCAGCCTGATCTCTGCATTCATGGGACAAATCATGCATGGGTTCAATGAAGAGGCTCAGAAAGGAAGTGTTCGTATGTCTACCCAAGGCATAGTTTTCACCATGGAGGTGGAAGGGGAGCCACTGTGGCAAGACCCAATGTGAAGATGAGGTATGGGGGGAGGGAGGATGACGCACTATCGGCCCAAGGACGAGTGTGGCCAGCACGTGTCAAATGGTGATGGCCAATTCCGTCAGTCCTGCCTGCCTGCTCTGTTGAGCCTCGGCAAAGAGTATTGCTGTAAATCTACCCAGGGATCTCAGGAATGAGCTTGCCTCACTATGCCAAAGTCTGGGAAGATGAAGTGACTTCTGTGAGATCCCAATTCAAAAATACCCAACAGAGACTCAGCCCTGGGCAGTGACTTCACTGCCCTGCTGTGTGGAGGGCAGGGGCTAGGGCTCGGACTATTCCAGACTGGAATTTTGAAGCCAGTGGGGGCAAAGCCAGACTCGGGAGAGGGGTTCCTGAGGAGGCAGAGGGGCAAAGCTCAGCCAGGGGCAAAGGTCATGCTGCTTTGCTCACTAGATAGCTGCCATCCCTAGCCACTGGCCTGGCATCTGCATCCAGGATCCTTTGCTCATCAGGGCTCCTGTGAACCCCAAAATCTGCTCCTGTCCCACACAGGACACTGTCCAGGGGAGGGAGTAGCCCCTGTATGTGCTGTGGGGGCTTTTGTATACAGTCTACTGGATGGTTTGTCACTGGCCCAGATGGTGCCAGATCCACTGAGCAGCTGGCAGGTGTTCCAGCCAAGAGCTGGCCAGGGAAGCCTGACGGGCATTCACTCACCTAACAAATAGGTCCAGAGAACTCCTGTGCCTCAGGCTGGGCGGGTGTTGCTGCAGCCATGAGCAATGTGGGCACTGTCCCTACTCCAAGGAGCTGTACCTAATCCAAAGAAAAAATGGGGTGCTATGGGATAATGCTCTTGTACACTGTAAAGATTTGTCACTTGTATTGGTTTAATAAAACACTGACTGACTAGTAGTCAGGCAGGAAGTATAGGAGGGGTGACCAGACTAGGAGAATTCTGAGAAGAGGAAAGGCAGAGACACAGTCACCAGCCAGACATAGAGGAAACAAGATGAGAATGCCTTACTGAGAAAAGATACCAAGCCACGTAGCTTAACATTGACAAAATGTATGGGTTAATTTAAGCCGTAAGAGCTAAATAATAATAAGCCTGAGCTAATAGACCAAACAGTTTATAATGAATATAAGCCGCTGTGTAATTCTTTGGGACTGAATGGCTGTGGAACCAGGTGTAGAAACTTCCATCTACAATGTGGTATTGCGTACCCTGGTACCCTGGTCTGTATCGGCGTTGGGCGCCACTCTGTTGTATTAGGAGTGGCGGGGCTGCGTCCCCAGCACCCGGCCGCCCGCACGGCTAGCTTTACCCGAAATAATTACACGGAAACTGTATTCTTTTAAACATTGCTTGTCCCATTAGTTCCAGTTTCTTATTGGCTAGCTCTTACATATTAATCTAACCCATTTCTATTAATCTTTGTAGCCCACGAGCTGGCTTACCAGGAAAGATCTTAACCTGCGTCTGTCTGGAGTGAGAGAATCATGGCGACTCCTTGACTCAGCTTCTTTCTCCCAGCCTTCTGTTCTGTTTACTCCTCCCACCTATGTTTTAACCTATGAGGGCCAAGCAGTTTCTTTATTGCTTAACCAATGAAATCAACAGATTGATATATGACACTCCCACATCACTGGTCACCAGTGTTCTGCATCACCCTGTTCTGATGCGTACTTAACAGCTGGAAAAACTGAGGTTCAGAAACTGTCACCCTAGTATACCAGGTCCAAACACAGCTGTGCCACACCTCAAAGCCCTCATTGGGACTGAGAAGGCAGAAAAATGGGAGAAGCTTCTAGGCAAAGCTAAAGGGGTGCCCTGTCCCTTGTCTGCAGTTTCTTGCTGGCCCCACCCCCTTGCAAAGGCTTCTGGAAGCTGACACAACCACACCTGTGTTGAGAGTTTCTATAGTGAGGACTCTGAGCTCTGGCTTCTTGCAAACTGAGAGAAAGTGACAGGCTATGGGGCAGCAGCTGGCCCCCAGCTCCCAGTCAAAGGGAAGCACCAGACTTGGGGGTGTCCCCTCCAGCCAGCTGTCAATTGCCCACCTGACTATCCAATAAAGTAGCCACATGTCACTTTTTGGTGGGGATACCGTCTTAGAAACCTGTCCCCAGCTATGGTATTAGAATGTGAACATCACAGAAATGATGTCACTTGCTCTGCCACTGTCAAACGTGACTCTTTATCGATTGAAACACCATTGTGCACTGTGAGCAGCATAGCTGTGCAGCCTTGGGCCATTGGCCCCTCCCTCCTTCTTGAAAAAAAAGTATCTAAAATAATCTTAGAATTAATTAGTGTGGAGCCCCTCCCCCAAGTCACCTTGCTTGAACCCAAAGCCCCTGCTTCTCCATGGCATGCTGGTCCCCAGCAGCCAGGTAATGCTGCTTCCACAGAGGTTTCCGTCATGACCTTCGGCTGCGGGACTTTGCAACCTAGAAGTCCCCAAATGTTCCTGAAGCAAATGTTTGAGCCATTTAAATGAAGCCATCTTCCAGGAGAGAAGCTGGGCACAGCACTGCACAGCACAATGGGGTCCTGGGAAACAAAGTGGCAGAAGGGAAGATTCTAGAACTTGCCCCCGGAGGAGCTGGTGGTGCGGGATGGCAGGGGCTGGAGGGGGTGGACCTGTCACACCATCTCTCACTGGCTTTAATCTTAAATTTGCATGCTTTAATATGAAATCTAATTGCAGATGCTGAATTATGGTGGGGAGCTCGTCAGGGCTGACTAATTAATTAGTCAGATTTATAAGCATTTGGCTCTTAGAGATCTATGGTCCTGATTTGTCACCTCAAAGCTCTTGGAAATTTTTCCTCCGCTAGTTAGTTCTCGTGAGGTGTTGAACATCCCTTTGAGGGACTGATTTGGAGGGGCAGTCTGATCCCCTGAGGTAGTCTGGAGACCACAACTCTTTATGAAGCCTTTCCTCCTTGAGATCAGTGAGGGTTTCACCCTAAGAATGTAGAAGTATCAAAAGTGTGTCTCTTATTCTAGGAGGCCATGGCAGGCATTACTAGTAGATTACCAAATTCCCTCTGTAGAATCTGGCCTCCTGGCTCAGTCTCCTTCCTTATAACTGGTAATCTACTGGATTATCTTCTCTTTCCCCTCCTGGGGTCAGCCCTTCTCTGCTCACAGCAGAACAGAGAAGGCAACTGGGTCCCAGTTTGCCCTTGCTGACTATGGCATGCTAGCCCCATCTCTCCACCTGTCAGTGTGCCCCCTTGTCCAGGATTCCGGATGTATGATGGAGGAAGGTCATTGGCTAATAAAGAAACTGCCTTGGCCCATTTGATAGGCCAGCTTTTAGGTGGGTGGAGTAAACAGAACAGAATGCTGGGAGGAAGAGGAAGTGAGCTCATACGCCTTAGCTCTGCTCTCTGGGGCAGACGCAATGAAGCTCTGACCCAGGATGGACGTAGGCTAGAATCTTCCCGGTAAGCGCACCTTGGTGCTACACACATTAATAGAAATGGGCCAGGCAGTGTTTAAATGAATACAGTTTGTGTGTTGTTATTTCGGGGCATAAGCTAGCCAGGCGGCTGGGAGCAGGGTGGCAGGAATGCAACCCACAGCTCCTACAACAGATGTAAAGCCATGGGATAATAAATATGACAGTTTTTTTGTGTACTCTTGAGGTCTGGGCCAATAAAAGATGCTGTCGCAAGTCAAGGAGAGAGATAACAGCCCCCAACTTCTGGCTGAAATGGGTGGAGGCTTTCGTAAGTGAGGCACCTCAGATGGGATGGGATCGCTTCTTTTATCCTCAGTTGCCCCAGAGTACAAGCTGAGTCTGCATTCCCAGGCTGGACTCCAGCCAGTCAGCTGCATGCACATTCTCCCTAGGCCAGTACCTTTGGTAAGTAAGAATGGCTCCCATAGACTCATAGATTTGAATGCTTGGCCACCACGGAGTGGCGCTGTTTGAAAGGATGAAGAGGCACGGCCTTGTTGGAGGAGGTAGGCCTTGATGTTTCGAAAGCCCATGCCAAGCCCAGAATCTCTCTTGGTCTGGATGCAGTTGTAGAACTCTGTGCCGTTTCTCCAGCACCATGTCTTCCCACTATGATGACAGTGGACTAAGCCTCTGAAATTGTAAGCCAACCCCAATTAACTCTTTTCTTTCTAAGAATTATCATGGTCATGGTGCCTCTCCACAGCAGCAGAACTCTAAGGTAATATCAGAGGGCACTCATGGGTAGTGGGGAGGATCTAGGGGTGGTCATCCTCCAGGGACTAATGTGACTCCAGCTGTCCGATGGTTGTGAATCACCATGTGGTTGCCTGGAATTGAACTCAAGTCCTCTAGAAGAGCAGCCAGTGCTCTTAACCTCTGAGCCACCTCTTCAGTTCCATCTCCCCACCCCCCTTCTTTTGGTCTTTCTATTTATTTTTCTTTGGCCGGGGTCTCATGTAGCCCATGCTAACCTCAAACTTGGTACGTAGCCAAGATGGCCTTGTCCTTGATCTCCTGATACTACCACCTTCATCTCCCAAGTCCTGGGATTAGCTCACAGCACCACACCCATATGCCTATCCCATGCTGGGGACCAAACCCAGGGCTCTGTGCATGCTAGACAGCATTCTACCACCTGAGCCTCACGCTCAGGCCTGGCTTTCACTTCTTCCCATTCTCCCTTGTCCCTCCTTAAATCTAACGTAAATCCACTGCAGAACAGTTAGAAAATCCAGACAAAAAAGGAAATGGTGTTAACCCATGATACTCCCACATAGAGGCTAGCACCGTTAAACACACAGCCTTCCTGTGGTGTATACACGCATATCGATTTCACAGGATTCAAACTGTTCACTGCATAGCATTTTGGAACAGGTCCCCATACCCTCTTACTACGGAGGTCATGACGTTTCTTATGGTCCCTTAGTTGAATAGTGCACTCACCGAGTCACCCAGCTGCCTTGTCTTGCACATGAGTGTCCAGGTTTTCATTGCAATGAGCAACATTGCTGAGCAAGACCCTCTGGGCTCCACTGAGACACATCTCCTAATAAGATGTTAGCGGGGGCAGACTTGCAGGCCCGGGACATGCACTGTCATGAATACTGCCAAATCTCCTAAAACTCATGCCCACCTTCAACTCCCTCCCACACACTGGAGATGCGTGCTTTTCTCCCACTGATATGGCCAGGTGGAAAGCCACAGGCTCAAAACTCTCTCCAGCTGCTGGGCTACTGCAGCTGAACTCCAAAGGCCACGGAAACGAAAGTTCTCTCGCATCCTCCCCAGCTTAAAGCACCTTGACAGAAGCCTTGGCCAGTCCATGCACCTGGCCACACGGCATGGCCATTGCAGCTGCTAGCTGCCTCCCTGCCCACATGCATGCCTGGCTGTGTCTGCCCAAGGCCTGCATCTCATACCTCGTGGCAGGACAGCGAGCTTGAGTTATAGCAGACCTGATTTCCCTGTACAGCTCCCACGGAGTTAACAGATGTACGCACGTCTGAAGCAGTCAGGCAGCAAGAGGCTTTGGGGCCGATCCTTCCCAATCTGACAGTGTGTAATTGAGGTGAAGCCATAAATTTTATAAACAAGAACAAACGCCCCTTTAGCAACATATGTCTGCTCGACCCTTCCAAGGTGATCATAGAGAAAGGCACCTACTAGCTGGGGAAGGATGTGGGCATTACAGATGGCTGGGGGGGGGGGGAGGACCAGAGGGCCTGTGACCTGAGATCAGCCATGAGGGGCTGCGTCTAGGACACTGGTAGATGGAGAAGTCGCCTTGCACCCCAGGTCTAGAGTTGGTTCTTTGTGTCACTTGCAACTGGCACCTATTTCTCATTTTCCTTGAAATGGCTATGTCTGGCTGGGACGACCAGGGTCCTCTGGGAGCTTTCGATTCTTTCCTCTTCTCCTAGAGAAGCAGTCTGCCTCCCTTAATTTCCAGCCATACCCTAGTAGCTAACTTCCAAAGAAGGCCACCCTGGAGAACATGACAGGCTCTGCGGCCACTACAGCAGGACAGGTATAGTGTGGTCCCCATGCAGAGGTAAGCAGGCTAGAGGAAGAGCCAAGCTCAAATCCCAGAGTGGCCTCTCACTGCATAGTACCAGCCATGGTGCCATTTCCCAGAGCCCCGGCTTAGTCTGTAATCCAAGGATGCTGTTGGCAGCCTGCTGGGGCTGCTGTGGGCAAGGTGCTCTCTCCGGGTTAGTTATGCTGTGAAAGTTTTGTTGACATTTATCTTGTGTGTGTGTATGTGTGTGTTTATGTGCACACATGTACTGTGTATGCATAGAAATCAAGAGGACAACTTGTAGGAGCCTGTTCTCTCCTTCCACCATGCAGACTCCAGGTGTCAAACTCAGAATATCAGTTCTGTGGCAAGTGGCCTTACCTGCTGAGCCATCTCCCCAGCCCAGGGTGTGAGGGTTTGCAAAGCTCTGTATGTGGCCTGATTGGTGACACACACCTGGAATTCCAGCACTCAGAGAACCACGGCAGGGGAATAATAAGTTTGAGGTCAGCTGGCTCTGTGGCAAAACCCCATCTCAAAGCCTGGCACCACACCCAGGGCTCAGAATGGCTTTGAAGAGGACAAAGCTGCTCAGCCATAATGGCTACACCGACCAGGCCAGGGGAGTTGGCCTCGAATCTCAGCAAGCTGCTGTTATCCAGCGTTCCAGGCACAGTGCATCCTACTCATCCGCCAGTGCTCTAGAGCAGAAAGGGCCCTCAGGTGCGAGGATCACAAGCTCCAGGCCAGCCTGGTCTAGAAGTTCCAGGCCAGCCTAGGCTACATGGTAGCTAAAGGAATTGTTCAAGGTGACAAAGCTGGAATTTGAATTCAAGTATCAGTAGCTAGCATTTGCCAGGGCCCTGGCAAACACTTCCTAAGTACGCATGCTCTCCTAGTGGCCACAGAGCCCCAAGACTTTCGTCGTTTTACCAGTGAGAAGGCAAGGATGAAGAAATGACCAGTGTCCAGAGTTCATAGGCTAGCAAGTGACAGGCCTGTTCTCGGGGTCTAGGAGGCCAGCGTGGAGCTGTGTGCCTGTCAGTCATTCACTGTCCCTCCAGGTTCTGCAGACATCCAAGGCTCCCAGGAGGCCCCGTCTCTAGCTCCATGCATGCCTTCTCACCTTCAAGGTTGGGGGCTCCATGAAACCCTAAGTTGCTGCTGGAGGAAGGTACGCCATGGATCCACACTTAGCTTTTGAAGAGGGTGCTGTTATTTTTTTTTAATTATTTTTTTTTTGAGACAGGGTCTTGCTATGTTGCCCAGGCTGGTCTTAAACTCCCAGGTTGTTCCGACAGTCCATCTGCTTCAGCCTTCCACTGTTGTTGGGACAACAGGCATGTGCCACAGTGCCCCAGCTTGCCTGGGAATCTTACCTTGGGGTTACATGGACTTTCAGGATGCATGCAAACTTGGCGATAACCTAGAAAGAATGTGTACACCACTCTAAAGAGAGTGTGTGCACAGCCTTCTCCAGGATTCCAAAGCAATCAAAGATGGCTTTGTGAGTTCTGATTCTATAACGTATATGACTCTGAAACCCTTCCCCAAACCCCTGGTGTGCTTGTCTTCTGCCCTGCCTGGAAAAAGTGCCATCTTCCAGGAGGGACTCCAAGATCAATCCTAGGCCATGACAGCAGAAGCCACACCCTCCACAAGGACCCCAAAGGCAAATTTATTCCTTTTGGTAATCAAGACAGGACCAGCTTGGGTACAGCACTGCCAGCAGGATCCTCGAACCCCATCTGGGGAGAGAGATGAGCCACAAATCCTTCCAGGCACTGATTTATGTAGCATTCATGCGGAATTTATTACACAAAGAATTTTATTCAATTAAACTTGAAATGCGTCTGGATTCTTAAAGGTTCAGTCATGATCACTGGGACAGAGGGATCATAAAACTGGATGGGCTGTCAGGAGGTGCTCAGGAGGAGGTAAGGGTGACATTGCAGCTGACAGGGGACTCGGAACTGGGGACGTTTATCACTGGGATGTGCTACAAGTTCAGGCTCGGGAAATTACTCAGTGAGAAATGCACATTACCAATAGCCATGAAATACCAGTTAGGGGAAACTCGGTGAGCAACGCGACCGCAGATCTATTAGTGCCTGACACCGCTGTGATTAAAATGACTGTTGAGCGCTGGTGGCTTGGGGATGGGAGGGTCATGAGACCCCTAGGCCAGTTCTGAGCCTCAGTTTCCCTTCCTGCAGAAACGTGACCCCACTCCCAGTGCGGGGGTCCAGTGTGAGCAGGAGCCTGGGGCCCCTCTGTAGCACTGGCAGGCACCACTGCAGAGGGAGGGGGGACACCTCGCTAACGAAGGTGAATACTGTCCCAAACTAGAGCCATCTTCACGGGTGTGAGCTATGAGGTAGCAAAAACTAGGCAATATCATAAAACCCACTGGACTGTCCATTTTAGAAAGAAATTTCTGGTAGGTGGCATTGTATCTCAATGAAACAGCTATTGACAAAATTTTTTTAAAAAGATAGGGAGCCTTCCTGCAATCTTTTCGAGGAGTGAGGTATGCAAGTGGAGAGAGGCCAGTGATAAATGGGTACAATTTAAAGCAACAGTTCGGCAGCTGTGCCAGTGCACAGTGGGAATTGCCCCATGAGGACTGGGGGGCGGTTGCAAAAGGCTAGGCCATGCCTGGAGCCTGAACACTGAGATCTACCGTAAAAGCTACCCAAGAATGCTGAAGGCAGGGGACTGGAGAGATGGCTCAGAGGTTAAGAGCACTGACTGCTCTTCCAGAGGTCCTGAGTTCAATTCCCAGCAACCACATGGTGGCTCACAGCCATCTATAATGAGATCTGGTGCCCTCTTTTGGCATGCAAGCATAAATGGAAGAAATGTTGTATACATAATAAATAAATAAATAAATCTTTAAAAAAAAAAAAAAAAAAAGAATGCTGAAGGCATAGGCTAGGGGTCTAGGCTGCTATTTCCTTGAGTTCAGTCTGTCTTTTTAGGGGGAGCAGTGGCTATAGGCGGAGTACAGGGCTGCTGCTACAAGCTCTTGGAACACGACCCCCAGGCCTGGAACATGACACTCAAGCACCATTAGCACACACAGCACCAACTCCATATCTGATCTGTGCCTCACTATGGTGGCTGTACTGGCATTGGATGGAACTGCCTCCCGGGGCGGTATTCCAGGCATCTACCCTTTAAAGACCCCAGAAGATAGATATATGTGTAGCTGCTAGCCTGAAACAGCAGCAGGAAGGTGGGAGGGAGGGCACTTGGCTGAAGTCAAATGCTTGCTGACTGACTAACAAGGAAGGCAGCTAGAGGCCAGTCCACCCACACCTAGCATGGAAGCCAAGCAGGTGCATAGGGGAGAGCGCTGAGCTGATCCAGCATCCCTGACTTGTGCTTCCGCAGTCACTACCTACCAGCAGGTGTGGAATCCGTAAGCTCTCAGGGCTGCCTTCAGCCTTTCATAAATATCCCTCTTCTCAAGGGCACAGCGCCACTGGCAATGTCATTCCATAGTGAGGAGCAGCAGCGGTGACTAGTGGAATAAAACACAGTGTGGTGTGGCTCACAGGAGCAGTCACCAGCCCAGTGCAAAAGCAGAGGGCTCAGTGTTGGCACTGGTAACTTCAGGGGCCTCTGGTACATTCCAAATCCTTGAGAAGCCCGAGTTGGCAGCAACATCTCTTTCTTTCTTATATACACTCCCCCCAAGTGTGAGATTCAAACCTTCCCCATGTTCAGTCCCAATGCTGAGTGACCCCTTTTCTTCGTAGCCTTCAGTGTTCCTTTCCTTCCAGCAGTATGGAGCTCAGTCCCATGTGTTCAAGCACAGCCCAGGGAAGCCAGCAGGAGTCTGAGAGGGGGTGTGAGGCGACCCCAAGTCTACCTCAGCCCCACTTCCATTCTGTTAACACCACAGTCTCTCCAGACGGGCCTCCGAGGCTCTCACCATTTCCACATGTCTCACACATCACGTTTCTTGTATATTTTCTCTTGGCTGCCCTCCTTCATGGCTGCATATCTGGCTACAGTGAAGAGGTAATCGCTGAGTCTGGAAGGGCAGAAAGAAGCAACAAGGACGGGTGTGAGAGACTGATACCAGCTGGCTCATGCCTAGCTGGTCTTCAAGCAGGAAAGGTGAGTCTCGTACCCCCGGGAGCACCCTGTGGTAGATGGATGGTGGGGCTGGAGCACTCCTGGAGTGCTCCTGTGGGCACAGGCTATTTGCCCACCTTCAGTTGCAAGGGTGGAGCCTAGGAACGCTGGCTACTTGAGCTGCTTCTCCATTTCCTGTGACAGGGGTGTGACATCTGGGATTCAGGGGAGCTTCACAGACCAGGAGTCTGCAGGTCAGCCCCAATCCCAGACAGGATCAGGAGCCACATTTTGCATAAAGAGGCCTTAGGTGAGTCTTATTCTTTATGGCTAGGGCTCTCCTGTGCATGCAGAGTGGCCAGTGGCACCAGAACTAGACACAACCACCCAGACATCTCTAGACACTGCTAATGCCCCACTTGAGAGTCAGCGGCCTGGAGGAGTCTCATGATCAACGTCTAGATCCCTACCTCTTCCGCAGACCCAGCAGTGATGGGCTCAGGACAAGAGGCCTTCTACGGGAAAGGGACAGAGACTACCAGGTGATGCTACACCTCGAGGTACTTACAGGGCTCTGCCTGGAGGCTAACAGCTAGCTTTTGCCACTCTCCCCTCCATGCCTGCTGCTCCCCTCCTCCCCTTCCCTCCCATCTGGTGCACTACTGCTAACTCCTGGGGCCCACTGCTGGCTAGCAGGACCACGGGACTCTACACTGCCCTTCTGAACCTCGTGTTCCTATGCTGCTTTCTTGGTGACTCCTGGGAACCTGCAGGGAGTCGGGATGACCTGCCCTGACCCACACAACACTGGACGTCCAGCGGTTCTTCTGAGTTAAAAAGGAGCTGTCTCTCACTCAGTCTGGGTGACATTCCACCCAGGAGGCAGGGAACCTGTGAGGATCCAAGAAGTCTACATCTGGGGGAGGTGGGGATAATATGGGACATCCCACCGCCAGGCATTGAGGTCACAGTCTGCATGACTAGGCAGCTCCTGGGTGCAGCCCCCACCTTCCTCAAGTCCTCCACTGGCCCATGTCTGAGCCCGAGGTACAGCTGCGATGCAGAGGCTGACCACAGGGCAGGGCACTGTTGGATTTCCTGGCTCACAGCACTGGGGCCTGAGCTCAGCAGGGTTGTGTGCCACCTAGGGTATTCAGGTAGAGATGCTGGCGGGACAGGCTTCCTGTCGGTTAACATCAAGGCCCTGGGCATCAGTATCCATGAACAGACCCAGAGAGCAGCCTGCCCCTTTAATTTAGGTGTGCCTCTGTTGGCTCTTACTGGCACTTCCTAACCAGAGCCTTACCTCACAGAGTGGGACAGGGCTGGTCTGCAGACAGCACACTCACAAACATACATGCTGGGGGTGGGAGGAGGAGAGAAGAGGGAGCAAGGGAGGGAATGAGGGAGAGGTGTTGGCCTTAGCTGTGGATGCTCTTAGGGTTCACAGCATGCCTGGAGGTTCAGAGACCCGCCATACTCCACTTCAGCACCTGTTTAAGAACTTCGCCACATTTGCATCTGTTTCTCCCATTTGGACAAGAGGCACTACACTGTAAAGAGAACACACGGACGCAGTCAGGTTCCACGGCCAGGCTCAACACACGGGAGCCAGGGCACGGACGCAGTCAGGTTCCATGACCAGGCTCAACACACAGGAGCCGGGACACAGACGCAGTCAGGTTCCACGGCCAGGCTCAACACACAGGAGCCAGGGCACGGACGCAGTCAGGTTCCATGACCAGGCTCAACACACGGGAGCCGGGACATGAGTTCCACGGCCAGGCTCAACACACGGGAGCCAGGACATGGAGCACCCCTTGACCTCACCACTTAAACTAACCCTGACAACTATGAAGCAGATATGAAACTCCTACATTACCTCAGCTGACCCCTTCCCTTGGACATACATGATGTGGCCTGGCCAGTGAAGGAGGTGGCACAGCAGGTAAGTTGAGAGTAGGCTGGCCAATAGTCCAGTCTGCTGGCCTTTGTGCCAACAAGCACGGTCTTGGCTCCTACGTGGGCAGAGCTGCCAGCCTCTAGTCTTCAAAAGAAGGCTTATCTGGGCCTTAATCCCCAAAGAGCTACCGTTCTAACTAGTAATTCTAAATGTGTGCATACACTTGGGACAGTGTGCCTACTGGATACATGGCGTGATAACATCCCACCCGACTCCTCCACACATACACACACTGCCTGTTCCCTGTTGGTACTCTCCCAAGCCAGCCTGAGGTGTTTTGACCTTATCCAAGATGATGTACTTGGCCAGTACCCCAGAAGTCTTATGTCTAGGCAGGCCTGGAGGCACCTCCCACTCAGCATGGTTGCTTCAGCTAGGTAACCACCTGCCCTGAGAGCATCCTGGCGGGTCACTGGCAGGTCCCTGTCGTGGCTGGGGCCTGTCTGCCACACAGAGGATGCAACACCAGCTCAGTCTCGTGCTGGGCCTGTAGGCCACTCCCTCTGCTTGCTACGGTGATATGGGTGACTTTGTACAAAGCATAATTTTTCTCTTGAGGCCCAGGCTTTTTTTGTTACCCAAGATGCATCTGGGAATGTCTAGGTCTATGAGCCTTTTGTGAAGGACGAAACTTTTGTGATATGGGAGACTGTGGAAGGGTGGCCCCAGCCACAGAACCTGTTGGGAGGTCCTGCTAACTTAGCTGCCCGACTCCTGGGGAGGGGAGCACTGTGAGGAACCTCCTGAGACCATGAACACTCTTGAGTTTGGAAATGAGGCAAGGCAGGGAGGTGGCTAGACTATGAACTGCTTCTACCTGGGTCCTCCCTAACCACAGGGCCCCTACGGTCCTTTCTGTCTAATTCCAGAAGGGTCCTTTCATGTTATTCTCCCTGCGCCTCCCCATAGCCTGGAATATGTCACTGGCTTCTTGTGAATCTCAGGAGGAGGGAAAACTCTGCTTGCCTTTGAGCAGTATGCAGTCACCTATCACAGTCCCCTCTGTGACATGGGACTTAGGAAATGACATGATGAAGTCACCTAGAGAAGGGTCGGATGACACAGGTATAAGGCTCCTGCATTGGCCTCTGGGACCCTTACCGTCGCTCAGCTCGTCGGCACACGGCCCGGCAGAAGTGCAGGGCTGAGCTGCTCTTGCCTCCAGACTGAAAGAGAAAGTGAGCATTGGCCAGCATTGCTCTACCCTGGACAGTCTTCTGCCTCCCAGAGCCCTACCAGACACACCTCTGGGGTGGCTCTCAAGTGGACAGGAAAAGGAGTGGGGTGCTGGGAGTGGCTTTGTTGTGGTAAAAGTCAAAGTTGGAACTAATGGCAAGCCCACGTGTTTCTGTCACTACACCCACCCTTGCCACCCCAGGTTGAGCCCCGCAATACCTACAGGCAGAATGAAAGCTGTGAGTGGGGGAAGCTGGCTGGAGTACTTGTCAATCCACTGTTCCAGCTCCATGATGGGCCCTTCCTCGAAGACCGTGAGTTCTGAGGAGTCAGGGGCAGAAAGGCCTCCTGTAAGCATGCCATGAGTACATTCGGGAAACACCCCTTCCCTTCTGCACGGTATCCTGCCAACGGTTCCTATCAGCTTTGAAGCTAACGACTTTCCAAAGCAGAGAACAAGTTGTCTGCCCTGCCAGAGAGCCTGGGGACCTACACTAAGGGGCGGCCCCACCCCAGGACCCCAAGAATTCCCTGAGCAGGGCTGGGAATTACTTAAGTGAGCCTCCCTGGCTGAGGATCGTGGAGTAGCCAGGGCAGAGCCAACATCCTGCAACGTGCACTGGATCTGGGGAACAGGAGGAGAGAAAAAAGGTCATCTAGCAGGCTAGGTGGAAATTGTGCAACCTTACCGCACTATTGCATGTGCAGAGGAGCCACAGAGCGTGCCAGCAGCATGTGCCACAGAGCGTGCCAGCGGCGTGTGCCACAGAGTGTGCCAGCAGAGCCTATGAGAGGGACGTGCCAGCAGAGTGTGCACACTAGGCAGTGAGGAGCTAACAGAACTGAATTCATATCCAAAGGCAAACTGTCCAAACTAAGCACCATGAAGCCTCCAGAGGAGAATTTGAGGGAGTAAAGGCACCTTCTTGGTCTGATCTCTGGCTCCCACATACCTGCCTTCTTTCTCTATGCTGACAGTTCTGGAGTTGTAATTCAATGAACAAAGTGACCAAATGTGCCAGAGCCACCTCAGCTGTGAAGGACAGGATATGGAAGGCAGTGGCCAGGAAGGACTCCTGTGCTCCTGAGTTCCCAGGCAGGCTACAGCGATGCCTGGGAGACAGCAGCAAGGGTCTAGAGAGATGTGGCTGGTGCCCTGGCTGGCGGGTCTGTTGGAACTCAACTGCAACACTACCAAGCACACTCCGCCTGGCTGAGACTTACAGCTGGGCTCCCGAGCATGCTGTTCTTCAGCCTGGGCTGTGGCCACTGGCATTGGTTGTTCTTTGCCAAGATGCTGTCCCTGTGCAATGTAGGGTACTGACACCAGCAGCTTTCTCGCTGCCAGATGTGACAAGCACCTCTGGAGAGCAGAGCCGCCCTTTACACAGCACCCCTCATCTCACGGAGGATTACGTGTCCTTACTTCAGAAATGAGGACAGAGCAGTTCTCAGAAGTAACTTCCTACCGTGGCACAAAGAGGCAACGGGCAGAGGAGGAAGCCAGCGACACCCAAGTCGTGGGGACAAAAAGCCACAATGTAGGCTAAAATGATGTAACTTACTTTCTGAAGTTCTTTGGCAAATGTGTGGCCTTTTTCTGTGATCACCTCCATGGCAAACCTAAGAGCACAAGGAAAAATTAGCCCGTAACAGAATGCTGTGGGGCCGTAAGATACCGTGACCTACAGTGACCATGGCGGTCTTTCTTGTTGACAAAGAGAACACCAGGTAGACAGGGGCATTTGCTTCCTAGAGTGCTTTTATTGTGTTCTTTCTCCCCAGTCAGCTGTTCCTCTCTGCCCTTGCCCAGGCCAGTCCTGTTGATACGGTAGGGAGCAGAGGACCTGGGGCCTGTCCAGTAGGAGATAAAGACGTGTGCCGTGCACCACAATGCCGAGGTTAAGAACTTTGACGAGGAGCCGGGTGGTGGTGGTGCACGCCTTTAATCCCAGCACTCGGGAGGCAGAGGCAGGCGGATCTCTGTGAGTTCGAGACCAGCCTGGTCTACAAGAGTTAATACAAGGATAGGCTCCAAAGCTACAGAGAAACCCTGTCTCGAAAAAAACCAAAAAAAAAAAAAAAAAAAAGAACCTTGACGAGGGGTGAAGAGGAAGGTGGGACTCTGAAGGATGAACAGGAGTTCCGTGGTAAAGTAGGACAGACGAAGAGACAACTTCCCAGACATAGGTCAAAGACGCTGCACTCCCCTCTTGCACCCCACGAGGCCTGGCAGGGGACAGATGATGGCACATGAGAAGGATTCCTGGCAGAGAAACTCTCAAAGGGACAATCCTCAAAGATGCAAGCAGAGATACAGGAACTGATGACTGACGGTGAAGAGTGGAAAGCACAGAAGCCCAGAGAAGCAAGGGAGGGATGCAGGTGCATTCCAAACTCAGAGGGTGAGCAGCAGGACCCAGAGCCTGCCAGGGCTCGGGTGGTAAACACTTTGTCCACACTCCCAGGTTGTCCTCCGCACACTTCCTCTCTGCCCACTGCTGCCTCCCATCACTGGGCCCTCGTGGAAGCGAAGACCAGGACATCGGGCGTAGGGTTGGCAGTTCCGCTGGTCGAGCACCCTCCCCGGCAGAGAGGCCAGAGGACAGGAAAAGGAGCAGTGGGGCAAACAGCAAACAATCATCTTCCAATCAGAACAGAGCATGCACTCCTAACATCTGTCTTCCTCTGGATGACAAGGTGATGGAGGTGGGTCATCTGTCTATTTGTTGCTTTCACTGGTTAATTAATAAAGAAAACTGCTTGGCCTGATAAGGCAGAATTTAGGTAGGCAGAGTAGACCAAACAGAATGCTGGGAAGAAGGGAAGTGAGTCACAGATGCTATCGCTCTCCTCTCCAAGATGGACGCAGGCTAAGATCCTTCCTGGTAAGGCACTACCTCATGGTGTAACACACATTATTAGAAATGGGTTAATCAAGATATGAGAATTAGCCAAGAAGAGGCTAGAACTAATAGGCCAGGCAGTGTTTAAAAGAATACAGTTTCTATGTAATTATTTCAGATAAAGCTAGCCGTGCAGAGCTGGGCGGGAACGCAGCCCACCGCTCTTCTTACTACAACAAGGAAAGGCTATGCTGGCTGGGGCACATCTGTCATCACTGTCCACTCCACTCCTGGCACCTGAGACCATGAGCCTGAGAGTTCCCGGGGCAATGATAAAGATAAGTCAGGGAGATGCAGATTTATCATATTAATTCGTAAGAACAGAGGGAAAGGACTTCCATGACCATTTCACAGAACAGCAAACTGAGGTTTAAAACAAGGGTGTCTGGTCTGACCTGAAGTCACACAGCTACTAAGGAATGGTACAGAATCTGAACACAGATCTTCCTGATCCCCACATCTGTGACCACAGGGCCAGGCAGAGCTCAAGGAGCAGCCTATCAGTGTCCACACCCCAGTGTGGCCAGCACACCCACCATGTGGTCATCCACGTGCATTTGGCCTTTCCCACAGTACCAGGATGTGACTGGTTCTGACCAGGGCAATGGGAAGGGGGTCACACAGGAAGTCTCAGGAGCCGGCACGAGCCTCACCCACCAGGACCTGTACAGCCCCAGACAGGTGTCTCATCATCAGGGTTCCACAGAGGCCATATTTGGCAGCAGTGCAGCCAGCGTGCAATGGCTGGAAGTGAGGGTGGGGATTAACCCTTCAGTGTGATAAGCAGTCGGGATTGGGAGCTGAGGACGGGAATCATTGAGCAAGGCTTCTAACCCGACTCACTTTAAAATCCATTCACAGGGGGGCCACCTCTGATGCACTGACGATCACCTGACCTCACCTCTTTCCCCCACAGCCTGTCTCCTGATGGCACACGTGTGCTCCAAGTGACAGAACCAGGGAGGGTGAGAAGAAGGGACCGCCCTGTGTTGACAGAGGGACAGACCTATACCCTGCAGACCCATGGAACTGACCAGCCTGTGCTAACAGCTCATACAGATTCATCCAGGCAACCTTCCAGACCCTCCAGGACCCAGGAGAATGTCACAATGATGACAGTCACCAATGCCACAGGTTAACTTCACATCAGGGCCCATCCTTGCCCCCCTTACCCAATAGCTGAACTTAGTTCATCTGTAGTTCCCAAAGCCTCAAATACTTGGTCATCTTTAGGTCTCCGCTCTCCTGTGAAGGTGCTGGAAAATCCTAGGGAAGATATTTAGCACATTAAGAATTGGGGGCTGTCTGAAGGGAGGGGCAGGAGTTGGAGGGATGGTTCAGTGGTTAAGAGCACTTGCTGTTCTTGCCAAGTGTTGTAAAAGGAGCAGTGGGCTACGTTCCTGGCACCCAGCCGCCCACACAGCTAGCTTTATACCTGAAATAATTACATGGAAACTGTATTCTTTTTAAACACTGCCTGGCCCATTAGTTCCAGCCTCTTATTGGCTAGCTCTTACATATTGATCTAACCCATTTCTAATAATCCGTGTAGCCCACAAGGTGGCTTACCAGGGAAGATCTTAACCTGCATCTGTGTTGGGTGGGAGAATCATGGCGACTCACTGACTCAGCTTCTTTCTCCCAGCATTCTGTTCTGTTTACTCCACCCACCTAAGGGTTGGCCTATCAAATGGGCCTAGGCAGTTTCTTTATTAATTAACCAATGAAAGCAACAGATTAGAAAGAAATCACTCCCACATAAGCCAAGGACCCAGATTCAGGTCCCAGCACTCATGTGGTGGCTTACAACCACCTGTAATTCTAGCTCCAGGATCTGATGCTGTCTTCTGGACTTCTCAGGAAGCAGACATGCACATGGTACATAGACATACATGTAGACAAACACTCATACACATCAAATAAAAATAACAAATGAATCTTATCAAAAACAGATTTTTCCCGATATACTTAAAATATTTATTTTATTTCACGTGTGTAGCGAGCTGCATGAAGCCACACCTGATGGAGATGTATAATCAACTCCTATGGCTAAAGTCTGACTTATGTTATTATCACGCAATGATTATCAGCTGCTTGCATATGCTTGGACCTATGGGCAATGCCCACCTGGCAATCCGGGATTGGCAGCCCATGCCTACTTAAGGGCTGGGAGAGGTTTGCCCGGGGAGAGAGGGGAAGAGAGAGGGAGAGAGAGAAAGTGAATAAAGTCCTGGAATAAACTGCAGTGAGAGGAGCTCCGGTGTGTCGCGTGTCATCCTTGCTGGACGAGGGTGGGGCGTGACACACGTGTATGGGTGTTTTATCTGCATGTATGTCTATGGACCAAAGGTGTCCCCTCTACTTCCCTGGCATACTTTTAATTTAGACTAGGAGCCACAAATGAAGCCTCCTGCTTAAGAAGTAAAGCACCTGTGGTGTCTTGCTGTCTCTCTGTCATTCAGTCTGGACCTTAGCGTAGGTCACAGCTCCGACCTAGTACCAGAAGCGTGGCTTTGGTGTTGGCTAGCTACTCTACCCACTGCATTGTCGTCACGCACAAATGACTCCACCAAGCACCACAGATAGTCACACCGTAGCTGTGACAAACCACTCTCCACAAATCAAAGGAACCGTGCCAGAATTGAAGTCACAGAGCTCTCTGGGCTAAGGACAGTGACGGCTTCATCTGTCTGTCACAGCCCACCATCTCCCTGTCTCTCCCACCTTCCAAGCTGCTTCCTGACCACTTCAGATCCGGAACAAAGCAGAGCAAAGCTCCACTTCCCTGGCCCCAGCCCTGTGTCAGCACACCCTTCACCTTATGGGAAGTCCTGTCCAGCGCTACTGCAAGACTCCATGGCTGGGCCTTAGTGAGCCAAGTGCCCTGTCTGTGACTGACTGGAGGCCATTCTCGGACCTTTCTGGTGGAAAACACTGACACCACCAACTGACACCTGTCACTGCTACGCATGATTTCTTTTCTGTTGTTACAGTAACATACTTGTGACACTTACATTCCGACTTCTTGTTTCCCTGCAGCTCAGAGGTGGGAAGCACACCTTACGCACAGGCATACTTCGGCACGAAGGACATGCCCCAAGCACAGTGGCTGTTAACAATCTGCATGGTCTTAAGTTTCAGAAAATGGTGCCACAGCGGTCTGTTTCCCTGTTACGCTACACCCGGCATTGACTAAAATATTGAGGCGCCGGGCGGTGGTGGCACACACCTTCAATCCCAGCACTTGGAAGGCAGAGGCAGGAGGATCTCTGTAAGTCTGAGGCCAGCCTGGTCTACAGAGTGAGTTCCAGGACAGCCAAGGGCTACACAGAGAAACCCTGTATCAAAAAACAAAACAAAAAAAAAATTGAAGCAATGAAATGTTTTGAAAAAAAAATAGAAGAAAAGTATGTGAACTTTGTGTATTTCTCTCTCCCACAGTTCAAGCTCTCTCCTGACTACCAGTCAAAGATTAACTCTTTCAGGACTAGTGAGACAGCTCCGCTGGTAATGGGCCTGCTGCCAAGCCTGATGACCCGAGTTTATGCCCAGGAACTACAGGGTGGGAGGAAGGAACCAACGCCTGAAAGTTGTTCTCTGACCTCAAGTGCACTGTGGCACAGACACACAGACACACCCAAAAAATAAATTATAACTAAAAACCCAAATCCAAAGAGATAACCTCTCAGACATATCTGAGTCCCCTTCCACAAGCTTTTTTTCCCCATTTCTTTAGACACAAGGTCTCACTGTGTAGCCCTGGCTGGCCTAGAACTTCCTGTGTAGCCAGGTAAACAAACACACAAACATACACCCACAATACACACACAATTTCTTCTTCTTCTCTTTAGAGACACAGTCTCACTCTGAAGCCCAGGCTGGCCTTGAGCTTACAGTGACCCCCCTGCCTCTGCATCCAGCATCCCAAGATTACATGTCTATACCACCATACCTATAGTCAAACTTTTAATCCAAAAGAACTAAAACATATTTTTAAAAGTTTTAATTTGTTTTAATTGTGTGGGGGTGGGGATGGTGCCCAGAGGTCAGAGGCAATGGATCCCTCTAGAGTTAAGATTATAGGAAAGTGGGGCTGGAGAGATGGCTAACTGGTTAAGAGCATTGCCTGCTCTTCCAAAGGTCCTGAGTTCAATTCCCAGCAACCACATGGTGGCTCACAACCATCTGTAAAGAGGTCTGGCGCCCTCTTCTGGCCTTCAGGCATACACACAGAATATTGTATACATAATAAATAAATATTTTTTTAAAAAAAGATTATAGGAAAGTGTGAGCCACCCAATGTGGGTGCTGGGACCCATACCTGGGCCCTCTGGAAGAGTAGTACAGGCTCTTAACCACTGAACCATTCCTCCCACCCCATGACTCAGAGTTCTTAGATTGTGCCACACTGGTTTTGTTTATCTTTTTTTTTTTTCTTTCAGTTCTGGGGTTGAACCTAGGGCCTCCAGGATACTAGCCAGCACTCGATCCCTGATTGGGCCACACTGAGTTTTTTTTTTTTTTTTTTTGCAGTTCCGGGGTTGAACCTAGGGCCTCCAGGATACTAAACAAGCACTCTATCACTGAGCTACACTTCCAGTCCCACAACTTGCCTTCCCTTTAGTTCAAGACAGGGTTTAGTTATGTCTCCTAAGCTGGCCTGGAGACTGACATGTCACCCTAGCTGGTCTTGAACTCATGACTCTCCTATCTCAGTCTCCCGAGTGTTGGCACTACAAGCGTGCACTATTCCCATCTTCTTTACAACTTGATAATAGTTTGAACACTTAATGATAGTTATTAATATTAATAATTATATCATATTAATAATTTTTCATGTCACTTCATGTCACACGGCTACCACGAGGAGAGAAGAACTTTAAAGTGATGCCTGCTGTGTGTCTTGCCGCATTTATCACCCATCGTCACGCTACCTTTGTCTCCTGTTTTGGTATAAATCTTGGGGATCTTGGGTGTCTTCAAGGATGACTGCACCCTAACGAGAAAGAGACATCAAGACATGGTAAGGGGGGTGGCGTGCAGGGAGCACCTCACTCAGCTTGCTGGCTGCAAACTCCGCGACAGCATTCAGCCCCCTTCTCGATGGCAATCTTCTGTCAACAGTTCTCCTTGCCATCCCTTCTAGGTAATACCCCAGGCACAGTAACTGCTGTAGTGCACTGTCCAGTGAAGTGACTGACAAATATTTGCTGGAGGAGGTAACCCACCACTCCACGTGGCCTTAGCTCCACAGTGAACTAAAGCTACTACCTCCTGGAGTTAGAGGTAGTAGCTTTAGCAGCCCACAAAGATTCACCTCCCTGGGTCTCCAGGAAGAGGCAGGACTGGGATTTATGCCCAGGACTGTTCCACTCTAAGCGTGACCCGGGTCACTACCCTCCCCAAACTCTTGCCCCTAGTCCACCCTAACTCCACTTCTCTATCACAAAGTTACGGCTTTGTGGGGAAAGAAAACTGAGCGTTTTCAAAGGGTTCAAGTGTCACACACACACACACACACACACACACACTAAAAAACACTGGCAAAATGGAATTTGGAAAAAAAATTGTATTTTCACGTTTTAAATTTGTTAAGTTTTGATGCCTGCAATTGGAGCCCAGGCTTTGGACATGATAGACAAACGTTCTCTCACTGGGCCACAACCCCAGTCCTTGCTCTCCCTCAAGACACTGCCATTTTTAAATCACAGTGCATAACTTAAATATGAAGTTTACAATTAAAATGTTACCTTACAAGGTTATTCAAAAATCAGAGAACTGGGCAGGAAACACTGACTCTAAGTTCATGGTAGTCTGCAGGTTCTAAGGTCCTGGAAGTCTACGGTACAAGTTTCAAAGTGCTACTATGTCTTTCTTAGAAGATGTCTGGAGTCCTAATACTAAACCCAATTTGTCCAAAACTAAACCGCTTTGGACACCGGGTAAAATCCGAATAGCGGGCCCTAATGGCCCGCATCGACATGCCCTGCCCTGACTGGCCACAGCTGGACTGCATTAGAACTTGTGCCAAGAAATTCTGGTCTCTGACGCCATGCTGCCCCGGTGACGTCACCAGTGCGACGTACCCACGGAGCCAATACAACTATCCCCACCCCCGCAACTGTTGGAGTTGACACTCACCTGTTCCCGTCTTCTTCGCCCTGAGAGCTGCGGCTCTGAAAACGGGAACACAGCAGCCTGCAGGCGCCGAGATGTCCGCGCAGGCCAAGGCGGCCCCCAAACACCCACACAGCCATGCGTGGGACGAGTCCAGGGCTGACCCCGCGAGGCCTCCGTCCACGCTCGGGGATGACTCCGCCCCGCAGCTGGCCGCGCCACCTCTCAATCGCCTTCTCCTATTGGTCTGCGGCACTCGCACCAGGGCGGGGCACTCCCCAGTGCTTGTTTCCCATTGGATTACGAAAAGAGTAAGGCGGGGAAACCCCCCGGCGTGTTTGAAATTCCCATTGGTCAATATTCGACCCAATCCGTATAGGGATCCTCGGTTCGAGTTCTCTGATTGGCTCGAGGGAAGACGCGCCCGCCTCCGTGGGGCTGGGCGCTCCGGGATGGAGAAGACCGGGAGCTGCGGCCGAGGCTTTGGCACACCTGGACGCTGGCCGCAGCAGGTGAGAGGCCTCGGCTGCGGGGCGGGCGGCGAGGACCGGGGCCCCGGACACCCCAGGCCAGGCGCCCCATTCCTCTGCCTTAGTTTCCTTGGTCGGAGCGGTCGGCGGCATCAGATCGGACAGTCGGTGTCTGCTAGTGGGGTGGTTTGTGTGAGGCAGTTCCGGTGAAGTCTTAAACTCGGGTGATTTTACCTTAGTTATAACAATGCAAAAATGCATGCACCCGTAAATCCAGAAAAAACACTCATTAGACTCTGCCTTGCAGAAGTTCTTGTTCAAATACCCAACACCGGGTATAACAGGTGTGTCCTGCAGCCTTATTTATTATTCTGACAGTTAGCTGTGGACTCAATGTCTGGGAATAATTCTTTCCTTTTTTAAGATTTTATGTAAACCTCCCTTTACCACACCATCAAACACATGGCCTTCCTCATAGTAGGCAAGCCCTTCACTAGTGAGCGGTGCACTCTGAGGCCATGTCAGTTTCTACCTTCAGTAGTGATAGCAATGAGCTGGAGCCGAGAACCAGCCAGTGCTGAGTAGCTGTCTAGTCAAGGAGCTATTTGGCAGACAGACATTGCTGCTTCCCAGTCCTTTGGTTTCAGTCTCTGGTGTTGCCCTATTTGGCATGTGGGAAACAGATTCATGGTGTTTTCTCTCTCTCTCTCTCTCTCTCTCTCTCTCTCTCTCTCTCTCCTTTTCTGTCTGAGAGTTTCTCTACATGGTTCTGGCTGTCGTAGAGCTCACTCTGTAGACCAGGCTGGCTTTGAACCCAGAGATCCCTCCTGCCTCTGCCTCCCAAACGCTGGGATTAAAGACATGTGTCACAAAGCCCAACCTTTCTGATGTGACTAATTAACATCTAGGCACCCTTGTTCCCCTCTCTCCTATTCCCTCTCAGGAGTCTCAGGAGCCATGTTGTCAGAAGTCCTGCTGGTATCTGCTCCCGGGAAAGTCATTCTCCATGGAGAACATGCTGTGGTCCACGGCAAGGTAAAAAGTCCCCGGAGCCCTGAAGAATTGAGTATTACTTCTCTCTGACTCTGAATTTGAAGAAGATAAAAGAAAGGCCTGAGGGGTGGACTGGATGAATCTCTCCAGCCAAACAAACCTTAAATTGCTAAAGGACTTCTGGCCACCTAGTATAATACCAGAAAGATGGCGTGTAAACCCTCACAAGTTGAGTGGAATCACCAAGGAAGTTTGTGTTAGGGAAAAGAGCTCAGAGGAGTGGACTCTGGGGTGTCCCAGTGTTGGGAAATTGGAGACAGGGTCTGGTAGAGGTGTTGAACACATGCATTATCTCATTTAATCCTCGGAGCTAGCCCAGGGGTGCAACTTCGTAGTCTTCTGTCTTACAGGGAGGGAAACTGAGGCTTGGGAGAGAATTGGTAACATGACCAAGCACATAAGCACATTATACCTTCACAAGGCAGGGTGTGAGCCTGAGTGGTTCTGAACTCAAAACTTAGATTTTTTTTTCCATTCCCTGGAACTGTCACTTTATGGTTTTGTCTGTGCATATGCGTGTGTGTGTGCTTGCACGCATGTGTGCTGTGTGTAAGGTAGGAGATGAACTTCGGTATTGTTCTTCAGGAGGCACTGTTGCTTCTTTCTCATTGTTTTAGAGCCTTCTGGAATGGCGAGGCTAGACAGCCAGTGAACCCCAGGGACCCTCCCGCCTACAACTCTGAAACATGGATGTCAGGCTATGAGCCGTTCACCCTTGGCTTACTGCTTCTGCCTTTTGTCCTATAGGTGGCCCTGGCGGTGGCCTTGAATTTGAGAACGTTTCTACTGCTTCGACCACAGAGCAATGGGAAAGTGAGCCTCAGTTTACCAAACATTGGTATTAAACAGGTCTGGAATGTAGCCGAGCTTCAACTGCTGGACACAAGCTTTCTTGGTTAGTACAAAGGGGGAGCCAGGTGTGGTAAGAGCCTGGCCCCTGAAGAAAGTGGGGAGCTGGTGACGGGGTAGTTACTTCAGGCTGTCTTTAAGGGATCCAGAGGACAGCCATTTAGAGAGGTTTCTCTTCTGACCTCTGACCTCAAAAAATTGGTTTTACTCATTTAGTATTTGATTTGATTTTGTTTGTTTGTGGCAGTTACTCTGTGGACCAGGCTGTCCTGAAATGCACAGAGATCTGCCTATGTCTGCCTCTCAAGTGCTGGGGTTAAAGGCGTGTGCCCCTGTGCTCAGCTGGTCATCCTAAACTTGTGAAAACTTGTCCCTACACCACTGGCTGTTGGGGGCACATCCTTTAGACCCATGCAGAATGAAAACCTCACGCTGTGGTGTCCATTGCCCTTCTCGTTGCTATGACGAAGCCACTTAAGGAAGGGTGTATTTGGGCTCTCCATCCTGCTCGTGGCAGGAGTGTGAAGTGGCCAGCCACATTGCCTCTGCAGTCAGGAAGCAGAGAGATGAGTGGATGGATGTTGGGCACAGTTCCATTTCTTTAACCCTCTCTAGAAACACCTTCATCCACGTGTTTTCTAGGTGACTCTAAATCCTGCCAATATTAGCTAGTGTATTCCCAGTACCCAGGAGGTAGAGGCCAGAGGGTCAGAAATTCCAGAACAGCTTCAGCTGTATGGTAAATTCGAGGCCAGTCTGGGCTACACAAGACCACATCAAAGAAAACAAGATAAAAGAGAACAAAAGGTGTAAGTGTCACAGTTGTGCAATGGCACACGTGCTAGTGTAAGATGGTGTACATGTGTAGGAGGGTCTGGAGAAGAGGCATCAGCCATCAGCGTTGCTTAGATCCTGGGGAAGGTGCTGTGACGAGAAGCCTTCAGTTTCTGCCTTTAGTCTGTGGTTGCTGCTGAGTATAGGGCTGGGGAGCCCAGCGGCGGAGTATACGCTTAGCATATGCGAGGCCCTGGGTTTACTCTCCAGCACCACTAGAAATTATTTAAAAGGCCAAAGGAAGTTACGTTTATTACAGGCAAGTCCAGTCAATACTAATGAAGCGTTGCTAAATTCCTTCCCGGGGAAACGTAAACGACACCCACCCTTCTTCTAAGGTCCCAGCGACAACCCAGGCACAGTTCCACTAGAGCTCACCCTGGGGAATCCATGAGTTCATTGGGCTTCCTTATTGGGTACAGGTCAGGGGTTACCTATTGGGGTGTGGGTGCCCCACCAAAAAGTCTTCACCTGGCAGGAATGATGCCTCTCATGAAGTCACATAGATGGAGCCCAGCTATCCTAGCCCCTCCCTGCAGCCATGTGCTTCTGGGGCAGAGTTGCATACAGCTTGTGGTAGGGAGCCAGTAGATGCCCAGGTGAGGGTCCTACGACCTCCCTATACCTCTGTGAGGGGGTGCACGGTCAACAAACCCAGCTGGGATCATTGCTTTTGCAAGGGGGCACTGCTGAATTCCCCAAGATGGTGGTTGCCTGGCTCAGTAGACAGTCAGGAATAACTTGAGGTGGTAGACACCTCATAGCTTCAGCTCCCCAAGTACCACCCTGGGCATTCTGGCGCTAGCCAGTCAGGATTGACTTTGGGAGAGGGAATTTCTTGTTTTTGAAACAGCGTCGGGCCATACTATGCTTTTCTTTCAGGGTGTCAGCACTAGCTTCCCATGCCCATAGCCCAGAGCCCCTGTGCTGCTGCTGCTGGGGGCGTGGGAAGAGCGGTGACTGAAGGCATTTGGGCTGGTTCCCATGTGTCAGCAGGGCCCCTGCCCCATGGCCTGGTCTGACTCCCAGGATGCTCATCTTCTCTGGCTCACGCCTCCTCACTAGAAACAGCATTTCTTGGCCAGGCCAGCCGAGGGCGAGTGAGAGCCCTCCCGGGACTACTTCCAGCTGCCCCTGAGCCCTGTCACCTGCCACCAGAGACGGAGTGTGATGACCGCTTTGGTCTGTGGCTCAGCAGTGGAGGGCTGGGCTTGATCCCCAGTAGACGGAAAGAAGGATGAGGGCTGTCAATCTAGAGCAGTTCTTTCCTGTCTGCTGGGCTTTGGAATTGGCTGGGGGCTTTGTTCTTTTTTTCTGTGTATATGGGTTCTTGGCCCTGCCTTTCTGCTGTAGAGGATTGGAACAGGCGGTGGGAACTGACTGTATTCCCACTGGTACCAATGGTGGGAACTGAGTATATTTTACAAGACGTTCCCTGGGTGACTCCTGCACCCTCCTCAGTTCCGAGCCTCTGGGACTTGCCTTCCATGGCAGCAGGCAGTCTGTAGGATGGCACCATCCCTGAGGACCAGCAACTGCTTTTCTGAGTCAGTGTCTGAAGCAACAACAGCCAGGCATGGCCGAGAACACACAGACCCACTGGCGAGTCCGGGCAAGTCTCTGCTGATGCCAGGCCCGGGAGCGATGGTGTGTGAGCTGACTGGCAGTTGTTGTGAAGACCCAGCAGGAGAAAGGGTTGGTGCCAGGGTTGTAAGTCTGCCTCAGTAGGAGACCACAGGGTCTTCTTGGAGACTGGCTGCCACTGCTCCCTCCACATACTAACAGACAGTGAACAGGTACTGAGCACAGGTGTCAGACCGGGAGCCGAGCATGGTCTCCGCTGGCAGTCCCCAAAGCAGGTGATTCTGTTCATCTGCATTTTACGAATGTAACAATGGCGGCTTGGAGGCTGCACCTCCATTGTGGCTACAGAAAGGCCTACACAGGTCTCTACACTCCAAGATTGGTCTGTCTCCATCACAGAACTCTGCAATGCTGGTGTCTCCTTGACCTCTTGGTCTGGCCCTCTAGAATGTACCGTGAATCTATTCAGCACATATGTCCTGAACCCTTAGTGGATGCCCTGAACTTTCCTAACAGCCACGCCCCACTCCATTCCACCTGCTGACCCGAGACTGGGCGTGATCTGTGAAGTCGAGCTGGTTAGACTTGCTCAGCCTCGTGTGTGTGTGTGTGTGTGTGTGTGTACGCACACACGGAGGATGGAGCCCAGGACCTGGCACGTGCTAAGTGAGGGCCTTGCCCACATCCCCAGACCTTTTGCTAATTGTCTTTGAGAGAGGGAGAAGTCGTTGGGGATCACCTTACTGCTCCCTTTGGTTTTGAAGGCTCGAGGTGAAGCGAAGGCTTGTACACAGCATGTGCTCAGATTATTAGTTCAGGACTCGCTCCAGGCCGGGAGCCATGCTGAGTCCTGAGTGCCTGGTCTTTATGTTCATAGTCAAAGTCAAGACCCACGCCTAAGGCTGCCTACCGCCTAAACTGGAAGCAAACCGATACACCTGGCTGGTTGCTGGGACCCTGTTTGTCCCCATGCTATCCCACTGTGTTCTGGGGTTTACAGAAGCCCTCTCAGCTGCCTGTTTGTTTGCTTGTGTAACAGAGCAAGGCGATGGCCCAGCACCCACCCCAGAGCAACTGGAGAAGCTGAAGAAGGTGGCGGGCCTCCCCGGGGACTGTGTCGGCACTGAGGGCCTGGCAGTGCTCACCTTTCTGTACCTGTACCTGACTATCTGCCGGAAGCAGAGGTGTGTGCATGATCTGTAGGAGTCCGCCCAGACTCTCCTGGGAAGTGTTTTGGTTGCCACTGTTACTGGAGAATCCCTGTGCCTCATGGGTCTCTAGGGATGATGGCCATAGGTGGTGCATTCAGTGATGCAGCGGCTCGGAAGAGAGGCTTCACCTGTTTATTCCTGAGGAAGCAGAGGCCCCGGAGTTAGACAACCCGAAGACCATTCAGCTGGTTAGGCCATAGAGATGACATGCACCCAGTTGACATGAACACTGACATGTTGTCCCTGTACTGTGTCCTCTGCTGCTTGAGTTCAGGAGGACAAAGGCTTTGCTGCATTCTTATTCCTCAGGGTGGCCTCTTTGTGGTATGGCCGGAGAGGCACGTGTGTCTCGTCTTGCTACAGTTAGCGGAGTGAAGCCTGAGTTCTCTCTTCAGAGAGACCTGGGAAGCTGGTGCCTCGAGCCTGACAGAGCCGTGGAGACAGCATCACAGGCGCTCTGAAGGATGGCGGCAGGCCTCTTGCCCTCATTTGAGCTGCTTGCCCTCTCTGAGGCTCAGCTTTCTCATCTGTGAAGTGGTGCATTGTTAGCACCAGGCTCTGAGGGTAGTAAGGTTTAATCTGACGAAAGTGCGGAGCTCAGAGCCTGGCATGTGGCTTGATGCATCATTACTGTGACCACTAACCATTTCCTCTGGCTGGATGTGGTGACACCAGTGCTCAGGTAAAGTGAGGCAAGAAGACTGCCCTGAGTCCTCATGTGCATGGGCTCCAGCATGACTTCCAGGATAGGCTGTCAGCCTAGGCTTCATTGTGAGACCTTGTCCAAACAATCCAAGCGCAGCACCAAGCAGAACTAGGGATGTGGCCAGTTATTTACCTGGCATGCGTGAAGCCCTGGGTTCTGTCCCCATTGTCACATATAGCCTGGTGTGGTGGTGCACACTATAACCAGTACCTGTGAGCCAGAGGCTGGCTGGTCAAGCTCAGCGCCATCCTCATCTGCTTAGCAACTTTAAGTCAGACTGGGCTTCATAAGACCCTTTCCAAAATGGCATGAGCTCACAGAGTAAATTCATTATTAATTAATAATATGTATAGTTTCCTCAAGAATCAATAAGGTGGGTTAGGAGTATAATTAAAATGGTAACATGGCCATTACCATGACAGGCATGCTGTATATAGTAGTTTGGGGTTTGTTGTTGTTGTTGTTGTTTTTGAGGCATGTAGCCCTGGTTGGTCTGGGCCTCACTGTGTAGACCAGGCTAGCCTGTGCCGTGTCACCAGTGTTCTTCTTTATGTGAGGGGAAAGGCAGAGCATCAGATGCTGGCCCCGCCACCAGGCCCTGTGTTGGGGACATTGCATAGGTGGCTGGCACTTGTACCTGACTTGGAGATTTTCTGCTTGGGCAGCACGCATCCCTTCAGTGGGTCGGGGCAGAGTCTCCCATCTGCATAGGGTGGGCATGTGTATTTTGATGTCTACAAGGTGGGAACAGGACTTAGAAAAAGCTAACACTGTCGGGCGTTACTTGAGGGAGGTCTGTGTGTGGTGGTATAGCTGCTCTTTTAACTGATCTGCAGCAGACCCGGGTCCCGTGTGTCAGGAGGGGTGTCTGGTGGGAGAGGCCACCTGGGAACACAGGCAGCCACGGAGGGAGATGACGTGTGGATCTTCAGAGCCTAGTGATGGCCCTTGTGGGTGTTTTGGGGAAGCGTCCAGTGAAAACATTTGGTGACCTCTGGAAAGATGGGTGGGAGATGATGTGGCACAAGGCTGTGCCAGACAGACGGACAGCTGGTGCTGAGAGCCAGGCCAGAAAGGAACCCAGCTGTGTGTGTGTGTGTGTTTGGGGATGGGGGCTAGTTCACAGTGATGTAAGTCTGGCACCTGTTTCCTGGTTGTCTGAGTCACCTTCAGTTGCCACCATCCAGTGGTCCAGGTGATCAGCCAGCCACTCCCCCAATGTCCATTCCTGGGCCCGGGGTCCCATAGGTACTTCACACTGTCAAAGGAGTCATGCTTTGTGCCCCGGTGTGTTTCAGGAAACTCCCGAGCCTGGACATTGTAGTGTGGTCAGAACTGCCCCCTGGGGCAGGCTTGGGCTCCAGTGCCGCCTACTCGGTGTGTTTGGTGGCTGCCCTCCTGACTGCCTGCGAGGAGATCACCAACCCGCTCAAGGACAAGGGTGCTGTAGGCAGGTAATGCCTGTCTTTGCCTTGTCCTTCCTGTGATGGAGCAGTGAGTAGCACTGGGGCTCAGAACACTGGTACCTGTCTGAACCTTAGCTTCCCCCTGTGTGAAAGGGATAGCTTTGCCTTTCCTATAGGGTTTTTAAACTCTGTCTGTCTCTGTCTCTCTGATGTAGGTCAGGGTACTCTTAGGTGTCAGTCCTTGCCTTTACCTTGAGTACTAGGTACAACACTGGGTACAACAGCCTGGTTGGTGTGTGAGCTCCCAGAGTCCCGTTTCTGCTCACAGTGCTAGGATTACAGGTGTGTGTCACCTCCCAGCTTTACATGAGGTTTGGGGTCAGCTCAGCTCCTCTTGCCTGTACAGCGAGTCTCTACCTGCTTGAACCTTCTCTCCTTTGCTTTTTTTTTTCTTTCTTTTTATTTATGAAAGTGTCTTGCTTCATAGCACAGATTGTTCTGTAACTCATAACCCTCCTGCACCAGCCTTCCAGATGCTGGGGTTACAGTGTGTCCCCTCACACCCAGCCAAGCCAGTTCACCTCCTGCACCAGCCTTCCAGATGCGGGGGTTGGTTACAGTGTATCCCTCACACCCAGCCAGTTCACCTTTAGCCACTGGCACACACTACTGTGTGAGTTGCAGATCCATGGTCCTCACCGCACACACAGGAGAAAACCCAGAGGCAGCAGCTGCCTCAGCAAGGCGCTGGGCTGTTTTTGCATACGCTCAGGAGCTGTGGTCCCAGTACCTGTTTTAGGCCCCTGTGCCCCAGGCATCATATAACAGCGTGGTGTGTTCTTCCACCTCGTGGCATCTTTGTGAAGGAGGTACTGCTGTCTCGTCTTTGGCAGATGAGAGAGAAGGAGTAGCTGGAGGATTTGAGTAGTGGCTGGCGTCCGACCAGCCCGCAGCACCCCACACAGCTCTGCAGGGGAAAGGGCATTTCCAGAAAAGAGCCACACTGAGGCAGGGGTAGGGGGTTGCTCTTCCGGGTTCCGACTAGTGTTTGATCTGGTCACGTGCTGGCCCTGAGCCCACCCACGCTGTTCCACAGGAGGCTCCTCTGCTTCCAGGAGGTTCAGAGGTGAGTGGTGCCTACCAGAGACTCACAGTGGTGGTGTCTTTGTTCTGAGGTGGGGTCTTGCTGTGTGAGGCTGGGCTCACACTATTGCTGTTATTGCCTCGATCTCCCAAGTACACAGTGTGCCACCGTGGGTGCTGCCACACTGACTGCTGCCAAGCCACCCCTGCAGGCCACGTGCCCGTGTAGACACGAGGCCTGCCTCCAGCCATGCCTGACGTGGGCCAGAAGAGAGTGAGGACAGTGGGGCTCGGAGAGGTTAGTTGACAGTTCAGAGTCAGTCATCTAGTGAGAGCACAGCACACTGGGAAGCCGAGGCCTGGGCCTCTCCTGCTGCGCTGTGTGGTTTCAGAGGAAGGGAAGGCAAGGCTTGGTGTCATCTTGAGCTAAGAGGACAACTCTTCTGCTCCTTCTGAGCTCCTGTGCCCAATCACATCAGCCCTGGGCTTGGGGTAGCCTGTGCTAGCAGCGGGTCCTCCCACAGCTCCTTCTGCTGTCTAAAGTGACCCTCACTCTGTATGCCCAGGTGGCCTGACGAGGACCTGGAGTTGATTAACAAGTGGGCCTACGAGGGAGAGAGAGTGATCCACGGGAACCCCTCCGGCGTGGACAATGCTGTCAGCACCTGGGGTAGGTCTGTTTGCTTCCTCATCCTTCCTGCGAGGCTCGTTGCTTTCGTAGGTGCCCTGACTCTTGGCGTAGGGCGATGAGGAAAAGAGCATGTTTGTATTCAAGGGGAAGGGAAGATCGCAGGGCCATGCCTCTCTGAAGGTTGGGCTCAGGCCCTGGGAAATAGTACACCCCACTGATCTCTGTCGGGGAGTCACAGGGGACTGTTGGTATGGAGTTGGCAGACCACACAAGCAACGTTCCATCCTTGCACGACGCTTGCTTACAGGCCTGGCCTCTGAGCCCTGGGCCTTTACCTCACCACATGGGCAATGACTAAGGAAGCCGGCAGCTCAGAAGGCCAAGGTCCCAAGGGCCTTAATACCCTTTGGGTCCTCCACGGCTGAAGCTGGAACGGATGGGTGCATCATTCAGCCTGGCATGTGGTGAGGCTACACTGACCTCACACTGTCTCAGAGTGCAGATCTGAGCCTTCCCTGTCATGATGGCTGCTGTCCCTCTCTTTAGGAGGAGCCCTGCGCTACCAGCAAGGGAAGATGTCATCCTTGAAGAGGTAACTCAGGCTTCGTGACCAGGCTTAGCAGAGCTGCTCCGCATGTCCAGGAAGAGCACTGTACCTTTGTGAAGTTGTGAGGGGTGGTTGTCCTTGTCCCCTTCCTGCTGTGGCCGTATCACATTGTGAGGCCTGGGGCACAGCAAGGCCTGCCTAGCCACTGTCTCTCCTCCCCATGCCAACTCTTCATTGTGATGAAAGGTGAAAGTGTTACTGCCCCTTCCTCTTGAAGCCCAGCTGGTTCCCAGACTCTGTCTGTCTGTCCATTCATTTAGTAAGCAGTGGGTACTGCCTTCCTTCTGATGGCACATACGGGGCGTAGGAGCATAGGCATACCTCCCGGGAGTTTCTGGGAGCGCTTGCTGTGAGTGAGGGTGGGTGAGTTGGGGTTTACAGGTAAGTGTGGAAACCCACACAGGACAAAGGGGTGTTATGGAGGCCAGCAAGGCTTCTGTGGAATGGAGCCTGCAATGGGAGGCTCAGGCAAGGCTCAGAGCGGAGGGCTTGGCTGCTTTGCATGTCTGTGCCCCACCTGGTCAGGCTCAATGTTGGTACGCAGTGCTTTTGTTGCCAATGGAAATGTTGGGGACGGGTTGGATGGTGGCAAGTAGGAGCCCACTGGGGCTGAGGTGGGTCACGTGGTGGTTTATGTGTTGGGGAGGGTCACTGGTGCTTTCTTGCCGTCTTCACCCTTGGCGCTTGTCTCAGACAGGCACCAGGTCCTGGCACACTGCCCCAGCCAGCTGAGTCACTCCTCTAGTGGCTAACAGGGCCACTCATCTCTGACCCCAGCCTCTTCCAGTTTTGGCCTTAACAAGTCTGCCCTGGGGCTTTTCAGCCTTGTTTCCACCAGGATTAGGCTGGATCCTTACTGGGGGGGGGGGGGGGGGTCTGTACCTTGCAGGTGTTCAGTGCATGCCTGCCCTCTACACCCCTCAGCTGTGATGATCAAAAGTGTTCCTTAGTGCAGCTGGTTGGAGGTCAGGTGGGGTTTCCAGAGCCACTTCTGAGGTAGCCCCAGGGCAGTGGCCTGACGGACTAGGAGTCAGGCAGCTGTGGGGAGGGAACAGCCTCTGGGAGAGCGGATGCGAGTGCAGAGGTCCCGTGGCTGTGCAGAACAGGGGTGAGGAGGCCAGGGTACTGATGATGTGCTCACTAGGGAAGGAAAAGATGGGATGACCTGGATCAGGGGAAGCCAGGCCCAGACTACACACACACTTCCAGAGCACAGTCCTAAGTGTTGACCCCTGGACACGATAGGTTTGGTGAGGACTGGCAGCAAGCCTTTAGCAGAGAATGTGGGTGAAGATGAAGATGGGATTCCCAAGCTCCCCAACCCCCAAGCCAGTCCCGCCTTCATCCTACAGCTGGCTCAACAGGGAAGCTTCTCCCCAAAGCCAAAAGGGCACCTTTCTGTATACAGCACCTTGTTTGTGGTGTGGCTCCAGGTCCAGCCTCCCTGAACACTGCCCTTTTGATGACAGGCAGTCTGCTCATCTTAGGAAGCTTAGAAAAGACAAGCACCACCCTCCATCCTGAGCTTCTGGGTGTTGAGCTAGTAGGACAGTGGCCTCTCCGCTACTGGACCTTAGTCTTGAACTGTAAAGAGGGCAAATAAAGGTGTGGGTTCCACAGCCTGCAGCTGTCTCACAGAGGTGCATCCAGGTTCTCTGCCTCCATCCCCGCCCCAGCTCTCTGAAGGGCAGAGTGGTTGGCCAGTAAGAGCGGCTGGTTCCTCCAGAGGCTGCTCACACAAGGACAGTCAGGACTGCACAGCTTCCCTAGGGCCATGCTGGGGCATCTGCGTAGTGCAGCCGCTGGGCTGCTCTCTTCTCCACAGCAGCTGGGGCTTTGACTCCTGTGGCTGCCTCAGGCTTCCTGCCCGGATTGTTGCTCTGGGCACTGTAGAAGGGGTTCATGGGTGCCTCTGCAGTCCATCCAGTCTGCTTGCTCCCTCCCACAGGGACCACTACAGGTGTGTGAGAGAACAGGCAACCCTAAGCTAGAAATCTAAACTCAAACATGGTGCCCCAAAGTTTTTGGATTGCAGAATATTTCAGGTTTAGATTGAGGACAGTCAGCAAGTGACACCCATGTAGAGACTCCTGAATTCCTAGAACCTTAAGACCTGGAACGTTCCTGCAGAAGGATAAACATGTCTCCTGCTTGTGTCCCTCTTCATCCCCACCCAAGCTTCAAGGTTGGGCACCAATGAGTCTCCGCCCCTTCCCGCACTCTACCATAGCTACTTTGAACCCAGTGAAGGCTTATGACCTCATTGTCCAGGCTCAGCAGATGCTGTTCTGCACCAGCCTCTTACCCTAGTGGTCTTTATCCCTCACGGATGGCAAAGCCTTGGAGGATCTCTTTCCTCCCCTCTGCCTGCTAGTCCCTAGACTAAGCTGGGGTCCTCCCGTGTGCTATCCTTATGACATACCTTCCTGGGCCTCCACTTCTGTACCAGGATGGGGTAGAGTCCCGGGCCTGGTTCCTCCATCCTGCCTTTTTTCTCATTGCAGGCTCCCGGCCCTGCAGATCCTGCTCACTAACACCAAGGTCCCGCGAAGTACCAAGACGCTCGTGGCTGGCGTCAGAAGCAGGCTAATCAAGGTGCTCCTGGGTGGAGGGGTGCTGTGGGTGTTGGGGACAGGGGACTCTGAGGAGGGGAATCTGTGGACAGAAAGGAAGATGCTGACTGCTAGACTAGAGTCAGGACCGGTGAGTTTTGGAACCGGCCTGCTCCTTTAGTCACTGGCTTTGTGCAAGGATCCCAGCAGATGTTAGGGCAGCAGCAGGACAGAGGCCAGGCCAGAGGAGACTTCCCGGGGGCTGGTGTAGATGGTGCCCCACTATACAGCAGGGCACTCCTCTATCCTTAGACTTCGTGTTCTGCCCTTCCTTCCCTCCAGTTTCCTGAGATCGTGGCCCCGCTCCTGACCTCGATTGATGCCATATCCCTGGAGTGTGAGCGCGTGCTCGGAGAGATGGTGGCAGCTCCAACCCCGGAACACTACCTTGTTCTAGAAGTAAGTCCACCACTGGCCAGCTCCTCACCCTGCTGCTGGCCCAGGGCTGGACCCTGGAAGCCTGGCCCTTGGGCAGGTGGGGTCACAAGATTAAGAAGCAGCTCACATGAACAGACACTTCATCTTGCTGACCCCCATTCCCTGTTTGTCCTGGGGAGATGCCGACCTTCATGGTTCCCGCTCTGTGCTGGCTACGGGTGTCCACTCAACAGCCACCTGCTGCTTCTGATCAGGTGGGTTCTGAAGTTGTTCTGTGGGCCTCTAACCATGGCCAGCACCATTCATGCTATGCTAGTGTGGCACAGAAATCCCACGATCAGCATTTGAGCAGGCCAGTGTCTGAATTCTCTTTCATTCACCGCCTGCTGGTGGCCTCACTGGGGTGTCACAAGCTCAGAGAGCCAAGGGCTGTCTCTCAGACATGGGCCAGCTGGTCTGATTTACAGGCTGATGGTAAAATGCCATCTGGCCTCCCTGAGAGTACTAGGGCTCAGCAGTCCCTGGCTGAAGTAGCCGAGCAGTGGCAGGTCGTAGGAAGGTGCAGGCAGGGTCCCCTCCAGATGACCCGGCATGCTCCTGCTCTGCTTGGCCTACCTCCTGCCACCCCGTTGCTCCTGGCATTCCAGTGCAGCCTCTTGGGGTAACATCTCTCATGCTCCTTGCAGCTACCTTCGTCTCCATTTTACAGACTAAAAAGCTAAGGTCCAAAACAGCTGACTTCCTCCTGTGTTATCGAGCTAGTGGGTAGCAGAGCCAGGACCCTAATTGATGCCCGTGTATGCCTCCACTCAGCCGATTTTATTTTGATTTTTTTGAGACAGGATCACACTGTGTAGCCCTGGCTGGCCTGGAATTCACTGTATGGACCAGGATAGCCTCAGGCTCATAGGTGCGCCTACATTGTGCACCATCAACCTAGAATCATTGAGTGCTTTACTGAGCACCTACTGTGTGCTGGGCACAGGTCTCCATATAACCTGGAGCCTCTGACCTTATTTTTCAGACACCCTTCTGTGGTCCCCAAGCCTTGCTTCCCCTGCTTCCCCATCTCTCGTTTCCTTCCACATTCAGGATCTCAGATCCGAGCTGAAAAGAGTTGAGAAGCGCTCGCCAGGGCACTGCCAAGCCCCAGAGTGCTAGGGAGCAGTGCACCCATTACAGTGTGGGTATTTCTGGCTGCCACAGCCGCTGAAGTGCGCAGCTCTGTTCTTAGACAGCTCCGCACATGAACCAGCGAGCGATTCTCTCATGTCACACTCTGTCATCTGATCCTTGACAGATTTGGATCAGAATGTGACAGGTGTCTGGAACCTACCTTGACAACATGACACCTGGAGCTAGGCTTCTCCACATGCAGCCTGCCCGGACTGCCACCAGGCCACACTGTCTGCTTGTTTGTCAGAATGCTTGGAGCGTGGGGCGGGCCTGAGAGCAAGAGCACCTGGCAGACCCTGGCAGAGCTGCCTCGGTGTTGGACAGCCCTCAGTGCACAGGCATCCTGAGCTCCGTGCTCGGAGCAGAGCGCCGCACAGCACAAGGCCCACCAGATCCCCCGAACAAGAGGAGGCATTGCTAATGTCACCGGCACTGACTCACTCCTACTAGGTGGGTGGTCCCTGCCAGGTTTTTTTGCCCCTGGCCCTCAGCGCCCCCCTTTATAAAATGGGATGATATAGTAACACACACTGATGGCAGAATGTTTGCATAACACAGGCATTGTGCGAAAGTCCTTCCCTTCACACAACCAGGAGGCAGGCAGACCTCACACCATCTGTTTCCATGGGAGAAACACTCTAGCAAAGGACCCTGCCTCAGGGCTGAGAAGAGCCGAGCCCAGCCTCACCGCAGCTTGCCTGGGTTCCAGTCGCAGGAGAGAGTGCAGAGCCTGGCTGGATGTGCCTCTCTAGAGTGCAGTCTGCACCCATCGTCCAGTCAAAGGCCAGCAGGGGCTGCCTTCAGCGGTTACCCCTCGCTCCTTGTTGGTTGGCAAGCAGCAGTTTTATTGCACATAACTGAAGAAACCTAGACAAATACTTAGCTGTTTCCTCACTCGCAACCTTGCTGGGGTGACAGCCAGCTCAGAAGGCAGCAGTAAGGAGGCATATTGTTCGAGACATTTTCTCTCAAAAATGGCAAATCTGTCCCCACTAGCCTTAGCGGAAATGGAACTGTCTCCTAAGTGAGAGACCAGTGGTAATGGCTTCAAGCCTAACTTGATCCAGAGATTGAAGCTGGGTGGTTAGGAATCTGTCATGTGATCTGTGACCAAATGGAAGGTGGACAGGTTAGGTGGACAGTATCTGAAGTCAACTAGTTTTAGCTATCCAGTGACAGGTATCCTCTCCCTGCTTGTACACCTTAGATTACCTGCCTACCCCATGAGGGACAGGTTCATCTGTGGTGGGAGGATGAATCTGGTTCTGTTCATCCAAGTCCCACGTAGAGAACGTGAGCTATCCCACATCAGCCGCTGCCAGGTGGCCAGGAGACGTGGGCAGGGACAGAGGGTTCTCCTCGGGTGGCTCAGACAGGAACAGATGGCATCTTCTCCAGGAGCTGATGGACATGAACCAGCATCACCTGAATGCCCTGGGTGTGGGCCACACCTCCCTGGACCAGCTCTGCCAGGTCACAGCAGCACACGGACTGCACAGCAAACTGACAGGTGCAGGTGGCGGCGGCTGTGGCATCACCCTCCTGAAGCCAGGTACGGGGCTGGGGAGCCGGCTGCTAGCATGGACTGTGGTGGAGGACCCGCTGGAGGGCTCCCCAGAAAGGGAGGTTTGAGCTCTGCTTTGTGACCCTGGGCAAGTTAGTTAGCCTGGCTGTCCCTTTGTCTGCTCAGGGGGGAGCCTGTGGCTGAAAAGATCATCTGCCCCAAGCTGCTCCTGCCGCCTCCTGCCGCAGCTTCAGAAACAGCCAGGGCTGATTCCTGTCCCCTACCTCCCAGCCCACTCTTGGCTGTGGAACAGGGATAGGGTGACCTAGCGGCAGAGTGGAATGGCCATGCTCATTAGCCTTTGGGGGAAAGACCCAGTAGTAGACCTGAAGAGAGGCCCAGGCCAGGCCAGCGTGCAGGGAATTCTTGCTGCAGGCATCCGGTAGGTGTCCAGTGATACCACCCACCTCTACCCTCTCTGGCCTGCTTGCCCTCCTCCTTTTTCTCATCCCCTGTCTCCTCACTTTGTACAGCCCACCAGGGTTCCCAGAGCCCCTTGCTCTTGGTCGTGGCTTCTGGCTTTAAGGAGTGTGGGGAGCCTTCCTCTAGGAGATCCTGTATGGTAGCTACTGGTCCAAGACCAATGCTGGTTAGCAGAGAATGCTGTAAGAGCATGCCCAGGCTACCAGGTACTAGCCAGGCACTCTGGTAGTGGGGGTCTGGCTAGTGTCAGCTCGGTTCCCAGATAGGGAAACTGAGGCTCATGTGGGGATTAAGCCTGAAGCCACATGACCATCTGATGCTTGGTAAGCCTGGGTCCAGGTGATTAAAGCCCATTGAGGAAAGTTTGGGACTGGGCACATGGCTCATAGGTGCTGCAGAGATCCTCTGAGACTGCAAGACACGCAGCAGGGTGGGAGTGTCTGCCGAGTGCCGTCCGTCAGAGCTGACAGCCTTCCCTCTTCAGGTCTAGAGCGAGCCAAAGTGGAGGCTGCCAAGCAGGCCCTGACCAGCTGTGGGTTTGACTGCTGGGAGACCAGCATTGGAGCTCCTGGGGTCTCCATGCACTCGGCTGCCTCCGTAGACGACCCCGTCCGCCAAGCCCTGGGCCTCTGAGTGATGTGGCCCTGAGTCCTGCTGAGAAGCCTCTCCCTGGAGTCTTCTGGGACTGGACTTGAGCTCTGTGCTGGCCATACACCTTTCCTGCTGGTAGCGCCTCCCCAGTGTCCCGGCTGTACCCTGGCATTTCTGGAGCCAAACAGGCATCAGTTGTGGGGTCTCCTGAGATGGCAGCCTTCACCTTGGAGCTCTTGGGTACATCTGCCTGGGCCTGGCCTCCATCTGTCTCACTCAAACTCTGGCTCTTAGCCATGCACGCCTCTGTCCTGCCATTGAAGGCTCCTTAGGAACTGCCTGGCCTGTGGCTCCTGTCTACTGTTCTGCTGTCCGTACACAGGGATCGTCAGCTGAGGCTCCATGTGAACTCATGGGAAAGCCGCCCGTGGGGAAAATAAAAGAGATTGCGCAGGCAAAGCCTCAGGCCCTGCGGGAAGGCAGGGCTGGTGCCCTCTGTGCCTTCTTCCTCCTCCCTTCTTCAGTGCTCCCTGGTCCCTCCCTCCCTCCCTCCCTCCCTCTTTCTCTCCCTCCCTCCCTCGTGAGTTCTGAGGCAGAAAGGAATAAGACTCCCCTCACTTTGCAGTGTAGCTTGGAGAGGGAGTTTTTCTAGGTAGCACTTGCTGAATGGGGACAAGGACATCTGCCTCAGTCACAACAGAGCTGGGCTACCATGAGCACCCACCAGTGCACACAGCTCTAAAACCTTGGACATCTTTTTTTTTTTCCTGGCAGAGGGGGAAGATTGTGTTTGTTTTGTTTTTCAAGACAGGGTTTTTTTTTTCTCTTTGGAGCCTGTCCTGTAACTCACTCTGTAGACCAGGCTAGCCTCGAACTCAGAGATCTGTCTGCCTCCCTGAGTGCTGGAATTAAAGGCATGCAGCCACTACTTTCTGGCCTTCCCTCCCTTCTGATGTCAACTGGCTAGGTGGAGGGAACACCCTTCCCTCATACTCCTAGAATGGCAGGGTCCACCTCACCCACAGAACCCCTGGGAGCCGGGGCCACAGTAAAGATGGGCTGGACTAAACTTTGTTTGCCATGACTCGCTGTGTGTTTGCCCTCCGCCACTAGGGGGCAGCTGATACCTCTCCCAGCACCCTCAGGAGGAGGGTGGGTGGAAGCTGGGCTGGCGTACACCTTCTGTGCCCCTGCCCTTTCGAAGCAGTAATACATGAAGCAATAATATTCATCTGGGCACTCGCAAGCCAGCCCGTGCCTAACTTCACTACATAATCAGCAATCTCATGCTCATTTTACAAGCCAAGGAGCCAGAGCTCAGAGATTTGGGGTAGTTGTCTGAAGCCACGAAGCTCATCAGCCTTAGAGGGCATTTGACTCCAAAGCCAGCTGTCAGCCTGCTCTGCCCTGGCACCACCTCCCCTGAGGCTGGCTGCGATTGTAACCACCTGTAGCACGAAAGTGCAAATGTTTCTTTCACTGTGCAGTTTGAGTGAGCAGCTGGGACTGCCGCATGGTGTGGTCCCACATCGGGGGAGGAAGGTGGAATGTCCGTGGCAGCCTGAGATCTGCAGAGCCCGCATGCTCTCTAGGGGCTGTGTCAGCGGCTGATGCTGATGCGATGCACTGGTCCTCGGGAAACAGCCACCTCTGAGTCCTGGGCCAGCGTAGCCGCTTACCTCAGCTGCTGTTCTGATCATGCTCTACCCCTAGTGCCGCCATCTACAGCCACCTGTCTGAGGCCTTTGCAGCACGGCTGCTCTTACTGGTCATGCAGTGGTATCATTTGTAGCTCACAGTCAACCCCTGAGCTTCCAGAAGACCCAGGAGTGCTGTCCTGTTCTGCCCTTGCTGGTCTGGGTGGGCCTCCACCACTAAAGACTTTATCTTTTTTCTTTCTTTTTAAATTGTTTTTATTGAGCTATATATTTTTCTCTGCTCCTTTCCCTTCCTCTCCCCTCCCCTTTTACCCTCTCCCATGATTTTTTTCCTTTTTTAAACATAGTGTATGTGTGTGTACATGTGTGTATGTGCTACAGCAGAAGACGAGTGTTCTCTTTCACTGTGAGCTCTGCCAGTTGACCTAAAGTCATCAGACTTGGCAGTAAGTGCCTTTACTAGCTGAGCCATCTTGTGAGCCACCTGGTCAGCCCACTAGTCGCTTTTAAAGCTCCTGGGTAATTCTGGTGCACACTCAGGCCTGAGGTCACAAACCAGAGGATCACAAGGCCGCTTCTGCTACCCTCTGGCCATGTGACTGTGCTAAGTTACCTTTTAAGGCTTTCTCATGAGGTGAATGCAATCGCCTTTACAGAGGTCGTGTGAAGATCGGCTGAGAGAACACACGGCAGTGCTGACCCTGTGCAGGCTACACCGTGAGTGCTCACTAAACATTCACACGGCGGTGCTGACCCTGTGCAGGCTACACCGTGAGTGCTCACTAAACATTCACACGGCGCTGCTGACCCTGTGCAGGCTACACCGTGAGTGCTCACTAAACATTCACACGGCGCTGCTGACCCTGTGCAGGCTACACCGTGAGTGCTCACTTGGCCCTAATGATAGTAAGAATTTCCCAGAAACCTCAGCAGCGTTTGGTACTGGTTAAAAACTTAGCCTTGCTGGTCAGAGATGCTGTTCTCTGTTAGCTGTTGGAAAGATTGTTAGTGCCACCCAGCTTCACCCTCCTAGCTTCTCTGCTCAGAGCTGCCACAACCTGGCACCACAGGACAGTGTCTCTGCCACCCTCCAGTGCACAGCAGGGTCTCGGGTGGGGAAGCAGGCTGCATACACCATGGGGGGGGTGCTCTTTCTCAGTGAAACCTTATAGTCCTGAGGCTACTGGCCAGCACGTGGTGTAGGCTCTGGCTGTTCTGCCCACCTCCATGTGCTTGGCTCTACCCTCTGGTTTTGTCCTTGTGGGCCAGGCATCTCACTGCACACCTAGCATCCAGGCATCTAACTCCACACCTAGCATCCAGGCATCTAACTCCACACCTAGCATCCAGGCATCTAACTCCACACCTAGCATCCAGGCATCTCACTCCACACCTAGCATCCAGGCATCTAACTCCACACCTAGCATCCAGGCGTCTCACTGCACACCTAGCATCCAGGCATCTCACTCCACACCTAGCATCCAGGCGTCTCACTGCACACCTAGCATCCAGGCATCTAACTCCACACCTAGCATCCAGGCGTCTCACTCCACACCTAGCATCCAGGCGTCTCACTCCACACCTAGCATCCAGGCATCTCACTCCACACCTAGCATCCAGGCGTCTCACTCCACACCTAGCATCCAGGCGTCTCACTCCACACCTAGCATCCAGGCGTCTCACTCCACACCTAGCATCCAGGCGTCTCACTCCACACCTAGCATCCAGGCGTCTCACTCCACACCTAGCATCCAGGCGTCTCACTGCACACCTAGCATCCAGGCGTCTAACTCCACACCTAGCATCCAGGCGTCTCACTCCACACCTAGCATCCAGGCGTCTCACTCCACACCTAGCATCCAGGCGTCTCACTCCACACCTAGCATCCAGGCGTCTCACTGCACACCTAGCATCCAGGCGTCTCACTCCACACCTAGCATCCAGGCGTCTCACTCCACACCTAGCATCCAGGCGTCTCACTGCACACCTAGCATCCAGGCGTCTCACTCCACACCTGGCATCCAGGCGTCTCACTGCACACCTAGCATCCAGGCGTCTCACTGCACACCTAGCATCCAGCAGTTGCTCCTTTCCTGGCCGTGTGACTCCTGGATGGGCTTCTCAACCACAGCAGCCATCTTGCTGTGAGGAGGGGAGTGCCACTTCCGCAACGAAAGCCAGAAATGTTTCCACATTTATCACATAATGGTGAGCCTGGCGATGGTCAGCTTTAATCCCAGCACTCAAGAGACAGAGGCAGACAGATCTCTTTGAATTTGAGGCCAGCCTGATCTACATAGGAAGTTCTAGGCCAACCAGGATTACATAGAGTCTTTCTTTCCCCACCCCTTCCCTCCTTTCTCTCTTCTCTCCCTCTCCTTCACCTTCTTTCTCTCCTTCCTTTCTCTCTCAAAAAAGTTTTGGTCACATGAATTCACTGTGATGAAAATGAACAAGAAAACCAAATTACTTTCCTCCAACCATACACGGTGTGACTACCTTCCTCCAATCACACACACAGTATGACTACCTTCCTCCAATCACACACACAGTATGACTACCTTTCTCCAACCATACATGGTGTGACTACCTTCCTCCAATCACACACACAGTATGACTACCTTTCTCCAACCACGCAGAGTGTGACCACCTCCCTCCAACCACGCAGAGTGCGACTACCTTCCTCCCTCATGCATGAGCATGCTCTGGTTACCTGCTGCTTTGGTGTGTAGTCGCCATTCTCTGCCAATATGTATTGATGTCTGGTGTCCAGGCCACAGGCCGTCTCCCCCAGTGTGCTCCCGAGTGTCTAGAGCTGTGTTAAGTGCCCCGCAGCTGTCTTGTGCAGCACTAAATCCCTATTAATCCATCGCAGGAGCCCTCCACACCCATGCCCACTCACACTCCATTGTGTGTCCATCATTCTCATCACAGGGTGTCCTGCCTGTCATTCAGAATTAGCCCTACCCTCCCCACACCCAGGTGTCAGAAACCCGAAAAAACCGAACCATCACAGAGTACCTACCATGTGTCCAATACAGGCCATTTACTTAACATGCCTTATCTTTGTGAGCCAGGACTGTCCCCATCCTGTTACTAGGTAAACTGAGGCCCTAGGAAGAGAAAGGACTTGCCCCAGGCTCTTGAGACAGGCAAGGGTCAGAGCGCAGGGAAACCCATGTCTGTGATGTCAGATCTATTCCTGGGCAGTCTGACTTGTCATGCCCAGCTCAGCCTCTTTCCTCTCAGTCCTTGTTGCTTCCTGTGCATGAGCCCCTCATTGACACAGAACAGGGAGGTGGAGCTGTCGACAGGCATGAGCATTCTTCCTGCAGTAAACTTGGAGGGCCCCTTCCCCCCCCCACAGGAAGTCTGACACCAGATTGAAGGAGCCCATGCGCTCAGCATGTCTTTTCCAAACAAATGTGTGAAGAGACGTGTGAACTGGCATCAACTGCATCAGAGTCCCAAAGCATCAACTTCGCAAGACCTTCGGTGGTACTGATAAGGAAACCAACTCCAGAGAGACCTGCCAAGGGTCCCACGGTGAACTGCTTCGTGTTCCTCTGTCATTGCTGTTCCATAGCTGGGATGCTATGCACAGCCCATCTCGGCCTCACTCTGTACTCCCTGCCTAGCCTGGCGCCTGGAATCTGCTCTGCCTCTCTGGTCAGTTTCCCCACATGCAAAATGGCAGGCAGTGTGCTCAACCTTTTGGGGGTCATCAGGTTTACAGTTGTGATGGGCCCTATGGCACAGCTCGCAGGGTCTCTCTGTACAGTCCCTTGTCTGAAGCTGGCAGCAATGCAGTATAGGGTTTCTAGTAGTACGCAGAAGGTGCCAGCAGGTGTGTGTGGGGGGGCTCACTAAAGAGGGAGGAGACCAAAATTAAGACCGACTGCTTTGGCCAACCAATGCTGGATTTGCTGGTGCATGGCTGTGGTTACCAGGCTGGGTGCAGGGCATCTTGGGTAGTAGCAGATTGACCCTTCCATTTTACAGGGAGGCAGCCGGACAGGTGTGCCCTCTGACAGGTTGGATGACTGCCAGCCTGCTTGGTGCTGACCAGAGCCCGTGTCCGGATGAAAGACAGCTCTGCCCTCCCTCGCCCTGCTACCTGAGACTCTTGAGGGGCTCGAGGCCTGGAGCCCCTGACTGAGACATCTAGTCAAATCTGAGTTTTCTGTCTCATTTATTTTTTCCTCACTGCAGGCCTATGTGATGAATGAGATTGCAGATACAGGGGGATGGGCCCCGCCTCCAGCGGCTGGATCCTCTTGGGGCCCTGCAAAGGGGTCACAGACTCCTCTGCTCCCGACTCCTCCCCAGCTCCCTCCTTGTGTTAGTGGAGGGACAGGGAGGCTTGAGTGAATCTGATAATAGAGCCAACTCGTGCACCCAGGGATGGGACACCCAGGGATGGGACACCCAGGGATGGGGACACACAGGGATGGGGACACCCAGGGATGGGGACACCCAGGGATGGGACACCCAGGGATGGGGACACCCAGGGATGGGACACCCAGGGATGGGGACACACAGGGATGGGGACACCCAGGGATGGGACACCCAGGGATGGGGACACACAGGGATGGGGACACATAGGGATGGGACACCATGTGCCAAGTGGGCCCTTTTGGACCGTGCTCTGCTGACCCCTCCCACGTGCCCTCTCACTGTAAGGGTTCTGTGACTGGAGGACATCATTCAAAGCCCTTTCATGTGTAGATTGCTGTGTAGACTGAGGCAGGGAACCTCCATGGTACCCCCAGGCCTCCCAAGACCCGTAGGTCTTCCTCTTCTTCCCAGAGAAAGATGCTGCCTCTTGACAAGGCTAAGGCTGGCAGGTCTGCCCCAGTTGTGAGTCATAAGCACCCCTGCTATGTACAGGGAATTAGGCTAGGCACCAGAGACGTGACCTGAACTGCTCCTGGAGACCCACTGGCTTCATTTGCCCTCAGCTGGTGGATGAGACATTGTGAGAGATCAGAGTGACCAGGATGTAGACAAGGCAAGGAGAGACAGGTTGCTGTGTAAGCCAAGAGAGATATCTTGTCCTCTCTGGGCCTCAGTCTCTCTATTCATAGAAAGTATATTTGTTTAACACAGCAGGACCTTGAGCCTTGTGTCTTATTTACCCGCCACTGATGACTATTCTGTGAATTGGCTTTGTTTTATGGCCCAGCACCCTCCTACCCCCCAGTTGTAGGACTTTAGTCAGGTCATCTCCTTATGGAGTTGGCAGGCTCCTCTACCCATGTCCCATGTGGTCCAAGCATCCAGGAAGTGAAGCTGCTGTTGTTCTTACAGGGGAAACTGAGGCTCAAAGAGGCCACCTGTGCCCAGAGCAGCAGATCCAGGCCTCAGACCTGGTGACAGCAGCTGTCGAAGCCAGGGTCCCCTGCTTGCTTTCTAACAAGGGCTGGGTCCCGCCGTTCTTCCTGCTCCTGTGGGTGGCAGCAGGAAGGCAGGGTTGGCTGTGCTGAGCTGGACACTGAACTTAAACCACAGTGCCCACATACCAGATTGCCAGGGCTCCGGGAGTTGGAGGACATGACCTTGGAGGATGAGGTTTCCTGGACCCAGGCACCTGCCATCTGTTGCCAAGGCAACACATCTGTTCCACGCCCCCTATGACCCCGCAGAGTGGGGGACTTCAGCATGCGCAAGCCGGCCTGTCCTTGGCAGCAAGTGGTTGCCCATTCCTCCAGCCATCTGCCTCAAAGATCCGAGTCCACCAAGACCATCCCCCAATACAGCCACAAAGGTCCAGACTGTGGATGGGGACACTGAGGCACGGAGCTGGGGAGTGACCTGCCCCTGGACAGTGCATTTGCAGTACACTGGGATGTTGGCCCAGGTTTCCTAGAGGACTGAGGACACTGGCTTGAGCTCAGCCAGCCCCGAGGCCTGGAGAAGGGGCCAAAGCTAATGTAACCTTGCTTCCCACAGCTGTGGCCCTTCCATTGTGGCCCCCTGAGCTCTCCAGAGCCAGCCGAAAGGGGGCGGGGCTCCAAACGGCCTTTTGGACTAGAGGCTGTGAGACGTGGATGTCAAGGTCAGGATGTCCCACCTCTCCAAGCCCTGGCTTGCCCTCTCTGGGCCCAGGTCTCTCTGCTACTTCTGAGGGTTTGATCTCCAGTCCTATCCTTGATTCCCGTGGCTTTTAACATGGCGCTGGGAAGTCTCTCTGCTTACATACCTCACATGCACAAATCTCCAACCTCGCTGGGGAAGGGTTGATGGGTGCTGCCTGACCTCCGCCCCAGCCAGCTGTTCCCCTGGAATAGGGGCGGGGCTGCTGTGCAAGCAGGTCAGGTTCCAGTGTAGACCTTGGGTCCTTCACACACATTATAAAGGTCACTCAGCTCTGGCCCAGGCCCTCTATTTAGTTTTTTTTATTTATTTTGTTTATGTATATATATTTTGGAGACGGTCTCATATAGCCCAGGCTGGCCTCCGGTTCACCACGTAGCCAAGGATGGCCTTGAATTCCTCATCTTCTTGCTTCTACTTTACGAATGCTGAGATTGCAGGCCTCCCACCACCATCCCTGGCTCCTCTGTCTAGTTTGAAAAAGAGATTCTAAAAATCTGGCTGCCATGATACAATTCAGTTTTTAAATACTACTAAGAATGAATGAAAAGCCAATTACAAAGAAAAGGGGGGGAAAGGCCAGGCCAAGCTTTTTGTGAGCTGAAAAGGTCCCCAGGGTGAGAGTCCTTGGGAGAGCAGCCCTGGGGAGGACTTCTGGGCCCGGGGTGGGAGGATTGCCTGTGGAATCTGATTACTCTGCCTCGGTGAAATGGCAGGCTGGGGCCGCAGGGCGCCAGCGGTCGGTGCTGCCAGCGCTCGCAACCCAGCTCGCTCTGTCCCCGGGAGGCACAGATGGCTTTTTTTTTTAAGCAGTGTCAGTATTGGCTTCTTTCTGCTCTGATGAATAGATACTAAAGAGGCAGTGACATTATTTGAGATAACAGAGAGAGCAGAAAAGGGGTCAGCGCGGGAGAGAGAGAGAACAGCAGAGCCAGCAGATAAAGGGGAGGTCTGAGGGGTGGAGCACCCTGGCTGGGGTCCCCCACCGACCTCATCAAAGCCCCCCCTCCCAGCCTGGCTCCCCTGCTGGCCACGGAGCTCCGGGCCGCCTCAGAGAGTCCCAGCTTGCGTGCTCCGGTCCCTCCTCCCGGGCCCCGCCCCCGATACTGCCTTTTCAATTCCATTCAATTAGGCCTCCCCGCTCAGAAGCTTGTCTCCTCTGATATCCAGGCTAACTGATGGGATTAGAGCTGTTTGTATAACACAGAGCCACTGCCGCCGGGGCCCAGGGACTTGGTTATTTATGGAGCGGCCAGGATACTATCCCCCTGGGACCTGCTTCCTCCAGAGGAGGGCTGAGGACCCCTGTTCTCTGCCGCTGTCTTTCCCCATCTTGTAGTCTGAGGAACAGTGGGTGGGAAGGAAAGAAAAAGCCTAGATAGAAGACTTAAGTTCAATGCCCAGCTCTGCCACGTGCTGGTTGTGTGACCCTGGACGAGCGGCATCTCTGAGCCTCCGAGTAGGTCATCTTTGTGTGGTTCGGTTTTCAAGATAAGGTTTTTTATGCATCTCAGGCTAGTCTTGAATTCATAGCTACCCCCCTGCCTCAGCTTCCAAGAGCTGAGATTAATGAGGCAGCCGCCCGGCTGAACCTGATTCTCCATGTGGAAACAGCTCAGCAGATGGCTGGGTGGATAGTGAGGTGCTGGGTGGGACATCTGCCGAGCTTGCACCATTCACTTGCCTGTTCAGTGACACCTCTGCCAAGCGCTTACAGCGGCAGCAGTGCAGGAAGGACCCTTAGTGAAGTAATGGTGGACCTAGCCACCCCTACCCCTGGTCCACCTGTAGGAAGTGTCTATCCCAGTGCAGGGGATGACAGCGTGGAATTTCTTGGGTGCTGCATGAACCACACAGGGTGCAGAGACAGAACAGGGTTAAACCAGCCTCCCCTGACACCCTGGCCCCTGCCCTCCTTACCTGCCTCCCCTGGCCCCTTGGTCCTCATCATCAGACTAGCTCCAGGTCTCAGCCTCTTGCCCCCCCCCCCAGCCTTCCCACGAGTCCTGCCTACCTTCTGAGTGGCCCTCCCCCTGTCATTGTCAACCCTGCCATTCTGGGTTGGGGGTGCAGGTGGGTAGCCACCTTGTTCATTTCTGTCTTACCCAAAGCCGCAGGTGTGTGGCTCGCTATAACTGCCCGAGGTTCTGAGACGACTGCAGAGATGAAGAAAGGGAGAGAGGGAGGGAGGATTTAAGGAAGTGGCTTCTCCTTGTTCATGGTGGCCACCCTGCTGGCTGTGGAGCCCATGGTCCTGAGCATGCCCCTCAACCCTCCAAAGGGGCTTCTGGGTGTTGGCATGAGTGTGCTCAGGTCTTGGTCTGAAGGGTTGCGTTTGTCTCCTACCCTCTGTCTACCCAAAGAGAAGGGAAGTTCTTCGCGGCCTCTCTCTCCCAGCATCCACAGCTGGTGCCCCTGTGACTGAAAGAGATGCATGGGCCCCAGGCCAAAAAAGGCCCTCATGGGGTAGGGTAAGGCTGGGCTATTCATTACACCGCTGTCTTCACTGCATCAGCCGTAGCTCAGCAGAGGGTGTCCCTGGGAAAATGCAAGCCTGGACAGTTATAAAAACCCAGGGTTGGGTCGGCAAGATGATAGAGTGGGTAAAAGCTTGCAGGGAAGGCGGACAGTCTGAGTTCAGTTCCTGGACCCGCGTGATGGAGAGAGGACCAGCTCCTGAAAGTTGTCCTCTGACCTTCACACATTCATGGTGGGATGCACAGAACTACACATATAGTATCCATACACATTGTCACTCATATACATGTATATACATAGACAGTGAATAACGTAACTTGTTTTAACCCAGTGTAATAAAAGTCAGCCACGTGTTGGGTTTGCTGGCGCACACTTGGAATCTTAGCACTGAGGAGGTTGAGGCAGAGGGATCAAAGGTGCCAGGTCATCTTGGGTTGGAGAGTCTCTCTAAAACAAAACAACACAACCCAGCCTCCACTTACCAGCTGAATTTGCCTGTCCCAACTGTGAACTTCTGGCCTCCTTCTACCCTACAGCAGCTCTCAAGGGGCGGTCTGTTACACACAGGTTCAGAGTGGTGCTGAGCATAGCAGCGTCAGCCAGCCAGGCAGGGCTGCAGTTGGCATCGGTCAGACACCTGCTGACCCGTCTGGCTTGCTGTGTATCAGATAACACTTGGAGAAGTAGGAATTGCCCCTCAGACTGCAGAGGGAAACTGAGTCTCTGAGTGGGCACAGCTGGGGGGAGGCAGCCTCCACCTGTGGTTTCTACCTCAGCTCCAGTCCCTGGGTTGTTTCACGGTTGGATTAGGTCAGTGGTTCTCAACCTGTGGGTCGCAACCCCTTTGGGATCAAATGAGCCGTTTGCGGGAGTAGCCTACGGCCATTGGAAAACAGATCTTTACAGTGTGATTCATAACAGGAGCAAAATCACCATTATAAAGCAGCAATGAAAATGATTTACGGTTGGGGGAGGAACTGAACATGAGAAGGGCTGCAGCATCAGGAAGGTTGAGATGCACTGGATTAGATCCTGGATGGGCAATCAGGGCTTCACATCAGTCGGACTGAAGGTCTCAAGACCCCCTGCAAGTGGCACTGTGCTGGCTAATTTTATGTCACCTTGACACAAGTTAGATTATCTGAAAGGAGGGAACCCTGATTGAGACAATGTCTCCATAAGATCCAGCTCCAGGGCATTTTCTTAATTAGTGATTGATGAGGGTGGGTGGTGCCATCCCTGGGCTGGTGGTCTTGGGTTCTATAAGAAAGCAGGCTGAGCAAACCAGGAGGAGCAAGCCAGTGAGCGGCACCCTCCATGGCCTCTGCTTCAGCTCCTGCCTCCAGGTCCCTACCGTGCTTGAGTTCCTGTCCTGACTTCCTTTGATGGTGGACAGTGATGTGGAAGAGTGAGCTGAATTAACCCTTTCCTCCCCAAGTTGTTTTGATCGTGGTGTTCATCACAGCAACAGTGACCCTAAGACAGATGGATGCCAGTTTAGTGGGGTGCTGCTGTGATGGCACTGAAGGTGTTTGGGGGAGGACTGTGTGTGGAAGGACACGGGGATGGAAAAGCCAGTGAGTGCTGAGAGCTCATAGGCTGCTCCGTGGGGCCTGGGAGGAGGAGACTGCTGAGAATAGTACAGCTGATGGAAATCTGCAGGGTTTGAAAGAAAATGGCCCCCAAAGGGAGTGACGCTGTTAGGAGGTGTGGCCTTGTTGGAGGAAGTCTGTCACTGTGGCAGTGGGCTTTGAGGTCTCTTTTGCTCAAGCTTCCCTCAGTGTGACACTCAGATCACATCCTGTTGCCTGCTCGATGTAAGACTCTGTTCCTTTTCCAGCACCAGGTCTGCCTTTATGCCTCTGTGTCTCACCTAGATACATAGATGATAATGTGTATCAGTCCTAGGTGATAATGGACTGAACTCTGAAACCGTATGTGAACCACCACCATTAAATGTTTTCCTTTGTAAGAGTCGCCATGGTCATAGTGTCTCTTCACAGCAATGGAAACCCTAACTAAGACCTTAGGAAATTTCAGAGAGAAGTTTAAAGAACACTCTTTTGAGTTGAGATTCTGTGGTGTCTGATTGGCTGGGACTGACGAATCAGCTATGATTAACAAAAGACTAGAATCACTAAAATAAAACCTTTGCTTTTCTGGGATAATGGATGCGGGTCAGCCAGAAATAAGAGATTATCGGTGATCAAGAAGAGACCAGCATCACCGAGATGAAGTCTCCTGGGAAGTGTGTCCTCAGGGCCAGCACACAGAAGCTGGGGTCCAGAGGAAGCCAAGGTTGTGCCTCGTGCTGGCAGCTGAACTTGGTAGTGCAAGAGTCACCAGGAGGTGCTGGCTTTGAAGGCCTGCAGGGGTCATGGGGAGCAGCTGAGGCCTGGCACTGTGTGGCAGGGCTGGAGTCCCTGAAGAGAGCCCAGGAGAGGCCAGCGGTGAAAGTGCAGCCCAGTTGCAGCAGAGACCCCAGGATTGTGGATGGCCACAAGAACAGCAGCAGTGGAGTGGAGCCAGCCTGAGCCTAGAAGACAAGCTGTGTGCTGCAGAGGGCGGAGCTGGAGAAGTGTCCAAGTCCTTTGAAGGAGTCCAAAAGATGGGGAGTGGATCCCAGATACTATTGAACATTGAATTATTTATGTAGTTGGAGTTTGTTTGGCTTTGCTCAGATTGTGAGTAGTTCTTTCCTCTTAAAGTGAGAAAATATTTAATTAATTTTTTTTTTTTTTAGGTTAAAGATGCCCACATTTGGGAGACTTTTTAAAAAAAACTTTGGGCCATTTCGTGGACGCCAGGGCATTGAGAGCATCTGCGGAAGCAAATCGCGAGGGTGCGGGTGGGCCTCGTCGGAGTGTTGGGATTTGAACTGCGGTTCTCAAACCCAGGATCTCGAAATGCATCGTGATTCCTGTCCATTAGATTGTAAGGTGTATGTAGGTAATCTTGGAAACAACGGGAACAAGACTGAATTAGAACGGGCATTTGGCTATTATGGACCGCTCCGAAGTGTGTGGGTTGCTCGAAACCCTCCTGGCTTTGCTTTGCTTTCGTTGAATTTGAGGATCCCCGAGATGCTGCTGACGCTGTCCGAGAGCTAGATGGAAGAACACTATGTGGCTGCCGAGTAAGAGTGGAGCTGTCGAAAGGTGAGAAAAGAAGTCGGAATCGTGGCCCCCCTCCCTCTTGTGGTCGTCGCCCTCGAGATGATTACCGTAGGAGGAGTCCTCCACCTCGGCGAAGATCTCCAAGAAGGAGAAGCTTCTCTCGAAGCCGGAGCAGGTCACTTTCTAGAGATAGGAGAAGAGAAAGGTCTCTGTCTCGTGGGAGAAACCACAAGCCGTCTCGATCTTTCTCTAGGTCTCGTAGCCGATCTAGGTCAAATGAAAGGAAGTAGAAGACCAGTTTGCAAAAGAAGTGGTGTACAGGAAGTAACTTCATTTGACAGGAGTTTTGTTTGAGACTTCATAAGCTTGGTGCATTTTTAAGATGTTTTAGCTGTTCATGTTCCCTTAAGCAAGATTGAATTTGCTTTGAACTTTAGTTTTTCATAGACTGAAATAAACCTAGATCCTGCCCAGTTAAAGTGTGATGTACTAATGATAAACCACTGATGGAAATTGAAAAAAACTAGTTTCTTAGCTGAATTACAGTCGGGAGCTGTGGGGGAAATGATAAGCAGTCTGTAAAAGCTGCTGTTAAACACAAGTTAACAGGGAAAGGGGTGGGAACTGCTCTCTGAAGACTTTCAAAGAGGTTCCTCACTGATTGCTCTCTATGGAGGAAGCTGTTTGTAACATTGTTTATTTGGAAATGGGAGACTAAGTTGCCAGTTGGTTTAAGGGTTCATTGTAGAGCTGAACCTCTGAGTTCCTGTGCAAGATTGCCTTTTCATGCTGTCATTTGTAATATGTTTGTGAGAGTCCTTGGGATTAAAGTTTTGGTTACAAAAAAAATAAAATAAAAAAGACTTTGGATTTAAAAACAGACTATTTTATCTTATTTATTTTTAATTAATTAATTAAAAAAACCTATCTTTTCTCATTATACATTCCAATCCCAGTTCCCACTCTCTCCCCTCCTCCCACTTTCTCCACCTTCCCCCTCACTACCCCCCAGACTGACTATTTTAAAGAGACTGAATTGTTAAGTGTTTGAGTTTTTAGAGAGTGTAGGACTTTGAAAATTGATATTAATGTGTGATTTTGGGGAAGAACAAGAAAGGAAAGGCTACGGCTTAACAGTGATGTGTTTGTGTCAAGCTGACAAGGGGTCAATTGTGCTGGCTGGTTTTCTGTCAACACAAGCTGGAGTCATCTGAAAGGAAGGAACCGTGCTGAGAAAACACTTCCATAAGATCAGGCTGTAAGGCATTTTCTTAATCAGTGATTGATGGGGAGGGCCCAGCCCATTGTGAATGGGGCCATCCTTGGGTCCTGGGTTCTATAAGAAAGCAGGCTGTGCAAGCCATGGGAACAAGCCAGAAAGCAGCACCCTCCAAGGCCTCTGCATGGGCTCCTGCCTCCAGGATCCTGCCCTGACTTCCTTCAATGGTAAACAGTGATGTGGAAGTGTAAGCCAAATAAACTCCTCCCCAGGTAGTTTTGGTCTTGGTGTCCCATCACAGCAATAGAAGCCCTGACTAAGACAGGCACAGTCCCTGCTGGTAAGGGAGTTACCATCCGATTGGGAGGACAACGCATATATAAAGAGTACCAAGAATCCAATGTAGCATCAGGGATGTGCAGGGCTGACACTGCCACGGGGGGGGGGGGGGGGGGGGGGGGAGTCAGGGCATGGATCTGTGGAAGAGGATCTGTGATAATCTCTATAGTTACGATGACAGAGATGACAACCACGGGTGACTACTGCAGTGCAGCCCAGGACCACAAGCTGATCAGAGGGACAAAGCTGCCCACCAGCTGGTGACGGAACACAAGCCCAGGCTCTGGGATCCAAGAGAGGTCACTGTCCCTCAGCCTCTTGGAAGGGCATGGACTGGGAGCTGAGGGCTGAGTGAGACGTGGCCACACCCCATGAACTCAGCTAGGTAAGCAAATAGCTGTGAGACAGAGCTGTAGGTTCTGACTTCCCTAGGGAGCCCGAGGAGAGAGGGGTGATTGTTCAGCCTGTAGTGGCTACAGGGATGCAGAGGGGGCAGGGAGAGGGCATCCTGAATGTGGCATCTGGATGTTTTGTTTTTTTAAGACAAAGTCTCAGTAGCCCAGGCTAGCTTCAAGCTCAGTATGTAGCTAATGACCGTAAACTCCTGACTCTCTTGCCTCTACTTCCCAAATGCTGGAATCACAGGTGTTCGCCAGCATGCCTGATTTATGTGCTGCCGGGAATTGAACCCACAGCTTCATGCATGCCAGGCAGATACTCTCCCAGTTGAGCTGCCAGCCCCTGGGTGAAGGAGGGCATGCTAGGCAGCAGAGGTCCCCCACGCAAACAGTCCGGCACACGGTGGTTCACATGGAGCTTGCAGTGTGTGCTGGGGGATCTGGACCAAGCAAAAGTCCCGGGGCTGGGGGAGCCTGTATGAGCAGTGGAGGAGGAGAGCAGGGTCACAGCCTCAGAAAGTTCTCTGGTGGAAAGAAGGAGGGAAGAGGTGAGGGCAATGGGTATTGAAGTCACAGACATTGGAGGGGACACTAGGGGGAACACACGGAGGTGTCAGAGCTGCTAAAGGGGCCTCTCAGCTTTAGGGTTCCAATCGTCTGCCCCGTCCAGAGAGTGAATGAATATATTGGCTTTTAGCACTTCTCCTGTCAGGGGCTGTTTGGCAAACAAACCCTGTGTGTAATAAAAAAAAAAAAAAGCCAGCTGGCAGAATTTTTCAGTCTAGAGTCTGGCCCTCGTCTCCTCAGGTGCCACTGGCTCCTTTCTTGTTGGCTTCTAGCAGTAGCCATGTATGGTCCCTGGGTCTTCCCTGTGCAGCACAATGCCCGCACTGTGTCTTGGGAGTCTTTTCACAGGACACCAGTCCCTGGGTTAGAACACACTCCAAACCTTATCTAACCTGAATACATCTACAAAGATTTGAGTTTTTTAATAAAACTACACCACAGGGCCCTGGGGGCCGGACCCTTCCAGTCCTTTTGGCAGGACACAGCTCCTTCTCATCCTCCCGGCAGGGACATTTCCAGGTTGTTGGCACCTTCAGCACTCAGGGAGCCAGGGGACACGCACTGCTGGAGAAACCCAAGTTCAGGTACTTCTCCTCGTGACCTCAGACTGTTTTACCCAGAGCAGCAGCTGGAGTCCGTGTGGCACTGGGGCAGGGCAGGTCTCCTGAGCATGCCTCTCCCTGGGGCTGCACTCGGGACGAAGCGTGCTGATATCAGCACATGCCTGCCACCTTCCTTCCCAGCAGATCTCAACCGTCAGTGACTGTCACTCCTAGCTCTCATCCCAGATTTTATTGACAGTTTCGTTGTCACCCCCAAAATCTTTTTCTCTCAGTTGGCATTTTCATCAGGCGAGGCTGGGTGGGAGGAGGAGGCAGAGCTGGCTTTTGGGAACCGACAGTATCAGTGCCCCTGGCCTGGGGTCAGCAGAGAAAGACCCCACATGGCATCCCCTTACCCAAGAACAAAGAGAACAAAAGGCAGGGAGTGGGGTGTGCCCTGTGGAGCTCCAGACTCCACAGATTTCCAAGTCCTCAGCCCTCCCAGTTGATATGTAGGAGGCAAGGTGATGGCGTGAGGAAATGGGCCATGGCATCAGACCCACCCAGGGGGATTTCTCAGCGTGGTGCTAGGCACTTGAGAGCATATCTTTCTCCTGTGGTGCCTCAACATACCCATCTACCTAGTGGGAGTAACCAGTACTTCCATTGGCTGAGGCCAAATCTAGGCCAAGCATTGCCATCCTGTTCAGGCCACCCGAACCCAGGAAGGCTGGTCCATCACCGTCAGTATCTTAGTGGTGGGGACCAGTGTACTGGTCAGGTGACCAGAGAAGAGGCAACAACTGGATTTGAACTCAGGCCGTGAAATTCCTGGTCATAAGCCTGTGCTGTAGGGTCCGTGGGAAGAGCAAAGGTAAGAAAGTGTCTGCACATGGAGAAAACCGTGCTGCTGTGCTGAGTAGCACGGACCAGGCTCTATGGTAACCACTCGATGCTGAGGGCCCAATGGAAATCACTCGGTCGCGTTATAGGATGGCACAGGGGCATCTTCGGGCGTGAGATGGGCTTGGGGCTTGCTCCAGGGCTAAGGAACCCCCTTAGGGGTTGTCTTTCTTTGAAGTGGGACCCCACAGTGTCCTCTCTCTTGTCCCAGCAGGACTAGGTCACTTCAAGGTGCTGCAGCTGTGCAATCAGAAAACAAAGACCCAAAGCTGCGTCTGGTTCAGGGCCACCCAGGCAGCCGCGGGTGCCGAGTGCTTGAGTTCTGCAGTGGCTGCTTACCGAGTCGTGGTTCATGATCTGTACAGTGGAGAAACCAGAAATTCCTCTCAGGGGGTTAAGAGGTCACCTGCATGGGGAGGAAGTCGTAATTCACTATCTAGAAAATTCCTTACAGAGCTCAGACCCCAAACCCCTCTGTGGTGTGGATGAGGAAACTGAGGCCCTGGGATGAGAAGAAAGGAGAAACTCCTGGCCCAGCATCAGCCTCCCATCCGAGGCCTCCGCCACCTCCTCACCCTCCTCCCTGCACCTCTGACCCCTGTGGCTTCGGGAGCCTGAGCCCCAGGCCTGCCGCGAGGAGTGCCATTCTCCCTCTCCCTGGCACACTGAAGGTTTTGAAAGTTAAAGTGTTACCGTCGGCTTTGTTGTTGCCTAACTACGACAGACAAATTGAGAACGAGTTGTCAAAATGTCAACGCACAACAAATCAACATGCGAAACGAGTCCCGGCACTCTGCGGTGTATAATTAAACAAAAAATCCCTTTTAGAGATTTCAGCGAACGCCGGTTCCACTTTATATTTGTCTGTGTGATTAATAAAGGCAGCTAATTTTCAGACTCCAGAACAGCTAGAAAATAGCTCCTAATTACATATTAGGTTCCTGGCGGCCCCCGCTGTGCTCCGCCGGCATTGGTGGGCCCAAGAATTTGGCAGAGCCTTAATTGCATTCTGAGCGTCATCTAATTTTAGTTAAATGTAATGTAATCAGCAGCAGATGTCTGAAATAAAATATGAATTATGAATATGATGAAATTTCATTCTTGAATAAAAAAGTAATTTGCTATTTAGTTCATTAACGTCTCCGAGGTTTATTAGAGCAGGTAGCAGGGCCTGGCCTGCTTGTGGATGAACTGCTATCTGGGACACCCCACCCCGGACAGGAAGCTTCATCTGGACACACCCTGTTGTAATGAGTAAGGATGGGACCCTGAGTTCACATCCCGGTGAGACAGAGTTTAGGGATAAGGGGAAGCCTCCAGCGTCCTGTGACCCCAGTCCCACTCTCCCTTCTGAGATGGATACCGTAGAAGGCTACCTCCAACTGACACCACATGGGGCTTGGTGACAATGTGGAGCCGGGATCAGTGTCTCCATCTCTGACTGAGGGTCCAGGCTCTGGCTCTTACCGAGGTATGTGTGATTGTGAGCCAGGACCTCAGTTTCCCTTTCCATAAAGTGGGATCATCAAAGCATCTACTGGACACCCCAAATGCACCCAGCAATTAGCAAAGCCTGGTGCTGCCTGCCCTCGGGGATGTTTTCGCTAGGCAGAGCAGTGTGAAACATTGCTATAAAATACCTGCTTTCTTTGTTTGTGGGGCAGTCTGTGACCCAGGGATTGCAAATTCTGTATTATCTTTCACTCACGGCACAGAGAAATGAAGCAACCTACCTACAGACACACAGCTAGACATTGTCAAAATTGGGATTTGATTCCTGTACAGTTTGCCGCAGTGCTTCCTGCCACATTCAGGGTGGCACCCCACATTCTGAGGGGACCCCACATGCTGAGGGGACCCCTTCCCACCACATTCCAGGGACGCCACATTCCAAGGGGACCCCACATTCCGAGGTGACCCCAGGATCTGTTCCCACCACATTCCAAGGGGACCTCAGGATCTGTTCCCACCACATTCCAAGGGGACCCCAGGATCTGTTCCCGCCACATTCCGAGGGGACCCCAGGAGCTGAGCTAATAGGGGTGCTTGGGCTAAGGATTCCAGACAGGTTTATCTGGATGAGGCAGAGGAAAGTAACAGATCGGCGGGAAGCGAGGGCGAAGGGTGGAGTCTGCCTCCTGAAGCTGCCCTGGGCAGATTGGAAGACACAGCTGCCTCTCTCTCCTCTGTTCACACCAACCAATAATTCCCTGCAATTATCTGGAAGAGATTAATTAGCAAAGTGCACCATATTGACTCAAGGTTGGCCTCAGAGATCGATAACTTGGGAGAGTCTCCAGGGGGGCAGGAGCAAGAAACAGAATTGGAAATGGGGGAGGGGGCTCCACTCCAAACTGCTAAACCTCTGCCTGAGACTCCTGGCTTCGCCTGGCTGCTGGGTAGCTCTAAGCACGTCTCTTGCCTCAGTTTCCTCATATAGAAAATGGGTCGACAGCTCTAAGCATCTTCGGCCCTCTCGTGCCCTATTCACAGTTCAGGGAAACCTGAATTCCTGCCAAGAGGACTCTGAATGGTTAGCGTGGTTGGTTGGAGACAGGAACTGACTACAGCCTAGGCGGTCTTTAACTAATAATACTCGTCCTTCAGTATTCCCCAACGGTCTGACAGAGCGGGCTCCGTGGGCATGAAAGGTACTCAGGTATTGCCATTATGGAAGAAGCTGAAGCCAGGTCAGATGGGGCAGAAATGGAGCTGCCAAAGCTAGGAAGATCCAGAGTCACCTGGGTGTCGGTGCCACCGAGCTGCAATCTCAAAGGACACATCTGCCAGGGATACTACACTGAGACCCCGAATGTGGCACTGTGGGACAGGGATACCCAAACCCCTCCTCCTACCCATAGCCTCCCATCAGGTAGCCTGCCTGGATGACAGAGGGTCCAGGAGTGCCCTGGAGCCACCGTGAAGGTCGTCTTCCTGGGGTCCAGAGCTGACCAGGAGGTGGGTGGTAAGAAGAAACCTACCACAGACTGGGATCGCAGTGGCACAGGTATGTAATCTCAGTACTCCATGCTGGCAGGAGGATCATGAGCTCAAGGGTAGTCTGAGCATAGTAAGACACAGTAAGACCCTGTCTCAAAAAACAAGCCCTAAAGTAAGCAGAAAAAAAAAAACCAAAACCATAGCTCCTGTTGGCAAGAAATGAAGAATTGGCTTCTGAGTGGGAGTGGGCTCTAGTGCCTAAACAGGTCCAGGCCTCACAACGGTGTGGCTGATCCTTGGGCCTCTCAAACAGGCCCTCCAGCACTAACTCCCACCTTGTTCCACCCCAGGCAGAGTAGCCCTGGCTCTGAGATTAAACCAGGCTATCCCGGTAACATACCGAGCACAATAGGTCTGTGCAGAGTACCAACTCTGCCTGGCCCGTCCTCTTCCTCAGCCTCTGTCACATTGCCCCATCCGACAGCCCTGCCGTGTTCAAGGACTAAACTGCAGGGAAGTTGAGGGCCATTTGTCCAGATGTGAAAATGATCTGAGCATCTTTGCAGGAACTGTGAGACAAATCTGAACCCTGGGCCTGTGAGGTCTCCAGTATCTTGAAGTTTTAGCTATGAAGTGTTCGTGGGGTGGGGGTCTGGGTGCCTGCCAGCTGCTCCCAGCAGATAGAGAGTACTCTCTGCTATATTTGCAGCCTGGCACCCAGGGAGCTGCCCTCAGGACGGGGTGTTGGTGCGTGAGCAAGGCCACAGCATACAAGCAGAGCTGAGTCCAGGTCATGGGGAGGGCACAGAGGGATCTAAGAAGGTGGACTTCGTGAGTTCCCTGCCCCTCATCTCCCCTCCCAGGATCACCCCATCTGACTGCATAGTCCCACCAGAGCCAGAGGGTGCCTACCGGCCACCCCTTGGCCACTACTAGACCCGGGTCAGCTGCCTGTCCCTCCTCTATTCATCAGGAGCATGACAGCTGAAATTCATTTGAAGATGAAGAAAGTGCCCACTAATCCGTTCTGCAAGACATTGATAGACTCGCTGCTAGGGGAAGCTCGCGCAGCAGTAATGAAATTAGGCTAAAACTGCTGGCGGATCGCAGGTAATTGCCCTTGTCTGTCACGAGGAATAACATCTCCCAAATCCAACAAAATGATTGTTCCACTTGCAGGGATTTCTGTTTTAAAAGAATAAAAGAAAAACCAGGGAGGTGAGGCCCATGCAGGGGCTGGAGGAACCACTGCCTGGGGTGAGATGAACGCCTGTCTGCTAACCATTGTGGCACCCAGCCTGAGCTGGAGGTTCCCAGAGAGTCTTCCCGGGGCTCCACCCCTATCTAAGTCTTATTTCCCCTAGGATTCTGCCCTACCCCCACCAGTGGTGGCCTTGTGTAGAAAATGGGGAACAGAGAAGTCTTGGGGGTCAGAGCTGCAGATTTGACAACTCTGGGTTTTGACAAGACAGACTCTGAATGTGGGGACCGTGGGGCTTGTGTGGGAGTGACATTCACTTGTTATTGAGACATCACTTCTCCATATGACAGAAGGGACTCTGTGTGTTGAGAGGCGGTGACTTATGTCTCCCCAGATCTTGCCCTGGAGAGCGTGTAGGGCCCATACGTCTCCCAGACTGTGGGCAGGAGAGACGGATCTGGCTGTTCTCTAGCGCATGTGTCCTGGAGTGTTTGATATCAGTAGACATTTGGATGTCAGAGCCGTTCACAGGTTAGCTGAAGTGCAGGTATGATGTCAGTAGCATCGGATGATGTCAGGGAACACCTGAATGTCAGCATCAGGCTGAGCTCTGTCTGATGGCTGTGGCCCAGAAAGCTTGCATGGACCCAAATAGGAAGCGAGAAAGTCAATATCACAGGCTGCTACAGCAGAGTTCAGAGGCTAAAAGAGTCCTCCTCTTCCTTCTCCTTTTTCTCCTCCTCCTCCTCCTGCCCCTTCCTCTTCCTCCCCTTCTCCTTTTTAACATACAATACGAATGCTTTATTAGCCAGTTGTAGCTTATGGGCCAAATAGTGGATATCCAGGACCAAGCAGGAAGTTCAGCATAGCCTCTGAGCCTCTCTTTCTGACTCCAGTATGGCCAACACATCACCCTCTCACACGGGGCCTTTCACAGTGTGGATGATAGCTTGGCTGGTGTGGTTCATGAATTCCTTCACACCCATGTGCATATCCCTGCAAACCAGTCCTATCCAGCTCTTTGGTTACCCTGGCCAGCTTAACGGGTTGGCCTGGGGTACTGTGGTGCGTGGCTCTGAGCAGAAACTCCACGAGCTTCTGGCCTGCTCACCAGGGACCATTAGTGTCATAAATCAGCCCTGTATGTGTGGAGTCTTCATTCCTTTCCATCAACAGGAATCTGGTGAGGAATTAGTATACCCCCAAAACAGGGTCTGGCTAGGGGGCCAGGCTCAAGAAAGATAACAGAATGAACTCACTGACAGCTCATATCAGGGAAATGAGAATCCCATTGGTGGAAGACTTGGGCAAGAAGTTGGCTTCTGGAACCACGTCTCAAAGAAATGGACGTATTTTTATTAGCTGTCTCAGCTAGTACTGGGTCTAGGGTTGGAGACATTTATCTGAAGTGGGGCAGAAGCTCAGGTAACATCAGACATGATGTGGCTTCTGATGAGGTAGGGCGATTTGTGAAGGTCCCTTCATCCATCTACGTTCACTCACACCCCAGCTGTCTGGAAGGACCGGGCTGGCTGAGGGACCCTCAGAGTGAATCCTCACACCTCTGGGGGCCCAGTTCCCTCTGTGTATCTGTGAGGCTACAGCTACTTTTGTAATATTGCAGAGACATTATTTGTCCTTCCTGTTATGTTTGATGTTTGAATCGGTGATGGAAAAGTGATTGACAGACAATGCAGCCGGCCTCAGGACGTCGGGTAGTGGACCACGAAGCACTTGGAGATCAAGAGACATACAAGTTGAGAGTTTGGAGCCAGTCTGAGCTACACAGCAAAAACCTGTCTCAGTGGAAAAGTCCTGCTGGCCTGCTAGCGTGAGCTGAGTAACAGAGAAGTGACAGCATTCATGTCTTTCACCCTGGTTGTGCTGGCTAGTTTTATGTCAACTTGACACAAGCTAGAGTCAGCTGAGAGGAAGGAACCTCCATTGAGAAAATGCCTCAGTAATATCCAGTTTTAGGGCATTTTCTTCATCAGTGATTGAGGGGGAGGCCCAGCCCACTGTAGGTGGGGCCGTTCATGGGCTGCTGGTCCTGGGTTCTGTAAGAAAACAGGCTGAGCAGCCCCGAGGAGCAAGCCAGTAAGCATCACCCCTCCATGGCCTCTGCATCAGCTCCTGTCTCCAGGTTCCTGCCCTGCTTGAGTTCCTGTTCTGACTTCCTTAATGATGGATTATGATTTGGAAGTGTAAACTAATAAACCCCTTCCTCCTCAACTTGCTTTTTGATTGTGGTGTTTCATCATAGCAGTAGAAACCCTGACTAAGACACTAGTTGCTTAAGGAAGCCCTAGGTGAGAAGTGACCAAAGCTTCTCAGTGAACAGCTTTCAAATAATTCCTTGTGGGGAAACAGAAATTCCACTCTGCTGGAGAAAAGGGGTGTGTTGTTGAGGTGCCCCAGCCACGGTTCCTTTCTGCCTGAGACACCATTGCCACTGAAAACAACAAATGACCTAGCCCTTCATGGCTGAATTTTGGGCAGTTATCCCCCCACCCCCATGAACAAAGTTGCCAGTGATAGCATTGGACTTGCCTGCCAAATCAGAATCTTGAGAACTTGTATCAGCAATGGTGGCTTAACATTCCTGCTCACTTCCCTACAGATGCAGGTGGTGGTATCAGTCAATGCAGCTTCTCAAAAGTGTTATATTGTGGCCTAGGAGGACAGCTCAGTGGGAAAAAGCACTTGTCACGCAGCACCGGTGTGGCAGAGAGAAGGGACTCCCACAGGTTGTCTTGGGACCACCACATGCCGCCTCAATAAGTGAAACGTAATTTAAAATGTTTAAATATTATTTTGTTGTGATGATATTTTGTTTGTGCTGTAATAAATAAAACATGAAGATCAGAGTGCAGTAACTAGTAACTAGTAACACTAGTTAGCCAGAGAGGCCAGGTAGTGGTGGCACACACCTTTAATCCCAGCATTCGGGAGACAGAGGTAGATGGATCTCTGTGAGTTCAAGGCCACCCCAGGCTACACGAGATTGAATCTGTCTAAAAGAGAACAGAGCTCACACAGAGGTGTTCCCAGCACTTGAGATCGCATGCTTTTAATCCCAGCACTAGGGAGGCAGAGACAGGAGTGAGATGACTGATGGAGAGAAGAACATAAGGCGGAAGGAGACAAGAGCTTGGGGCATTTAGTCTGAGAACTTGTAGAGACAGGATAGCCCATTCCGTCTGAGAATTCATGGAGACAGGATCTCGCTCCCTTCGGTCTGAGGATTCGGTAGAGGTAAAAAGTCTCTCTAGTGGCTGGCTCCTTTGCTTCTCTGATCACTCAGCATTTACCGCCATATCTGGCTCTGGGATTTTATTTATTTAATTTTATTTTATTTTTGTTTTTCGAGACAGGGTTTCTCTGTGGTTTTGGAGCTTGTCCTGGAACTAGCTCTTGTAGACCAGGCTGGTCTCGAACTCACAGAGATCCGCTTGCCTCTGCCTCCGGAGTGCTGGGATTAAAGGCGTGCGCCACCACCGCCCGGCTGGGATTTTATTATTAAGATCAATTAGAATTCGTGCTATGCCTTGTGAAATATATCAACACATGGGAGAGCCATAGGCTTCAGTAAACAGTGTTTTCCCGATGACCAATGTCGTTCTGTTCTATATGCAAAACAGATCCAAGGATTTGAATTGATCAAGTGGCAGAGGCGAGAAACATGGCTACAGATGCCACCAGCCATTAAGAAGGGACGATTGGTGGGGTTTGGATTTAGCATCATAGAACCTGATGTTCTCCTCAGGCTACGCACCTGGCTATGGCCAGGTCTCTTCTACACCCCAGTCAAATCAGGGCGTCTCTCAGCTCTAATGAACAGCGGCTCCAGGGGTCCAGCTGCATTCCTTCAAACCAGTCACTAAAGGGAGAGGCAAAGAGAAAACCTGTGAATGACCCCATATCGCAGGGGCAGAGACTGGGCTGGGCCTCAGTTCAACTCTCAGAGAATCAGACGGGTGGTTGTGTCTCCTACCCAGACATCTGGAGGCAGGTTGTTTGGCAAGCACAAAGCCATTCCCTGACCTCTTTGGCCCTGGGAGGATGGGGGCCAGACCCGGACAAGGAGCAGTCGCTGGGCCTAGTGGGATGACCAGGGTGGTGGGCAGTAATGGATTTCAGGGCAAGCGGGTGGCGGCCGGGTGAAAGAGTTTGCCTGCCCAGGTCCCATAATGCCTCCCGCACCAGGTCTGGCACGGGTAATTTACTGTCACCGACAATAACGTATTTCACTTCCCGTCGCCCCAGTGGAGATTAGTTGTGTTTGAAAGTGGCTGAGTACACAGTCAATTCCGCTTAAACGTTTACACTCAGCCGAGCACAGATAATGCCCCCTCTGAACATGTGTCCAGCCTCCCACAGCTCGGGGTGGGGCTGGCAGAGCGGGTTGGGGAGTCCCCATCCCAGGAAGAGGCTGCAGCTGCTACCAGTAGACACACAAGCAGTGTGGAGGGGAGGGACTCAGAACCTGGGAGCCACGCGGGGAGCTATGGCCTCCTTTATCCTTTAGATTGTGTTTTGAAAATGGCTTGACAGACACTTCGCTGAGATTGGCCCTGGATGTCTGTGCCGTCTTTGGATGCAGAGAGAGTTAAAAGCTAAGGCTGTTTGTTTTCAAGATTTGTTTTATTTTTAATACCCCCTCGTGTGTGTGTGTGTGTGTGTGTGTGTGTGTGTGTGTGAGCTCACACAGGAGCACATGTGCTCCCGCAGGTGCCTTCAGAGACGGAGTTGCAGGAGCCGCTAGAGCTGGGGTTACAGGTGGTTGTGCTGAGCCAGATCAACCTCCAGTCCTGTTGTTTCTTTCTTTCTTTCTTTCTTTCTTTCTTTCTTTCTTTCTTTTGTTTTAGAGAGGGGAGTCTTGAGACAAGGTCTCTCTGTGTAGCCTCAACTGTCCTAGATCTTGCTCTGTAGACCAGGTTGGCCTCAAACCCACAGAGATCCACCTGTCTCTGCCTCCTGAGTGCTGGGATTAAGGACGTGTGCCACCACGGCCCCAGCTGTTTTTCTCTTATGAGACAAGGTCTTGCTGCATGGCTCAGGCTAGCCTTGAACTCAGAATCTCCCCCTTCACCCTCTAAGTACAGAACTTATGGGTGAGCAACATCATGCCTTCCTCTGTGGTTATGTTTGATCTGAGAGTCCCAGGAGACAGATTTTGTTTCCGGCCTTCAGAAGAAAGGGACTGAAGGCTCTGAGAGGCTGGGGACCTTTTCCAAGGTAACACAGCTGGTCCCAGACGGGGCCAGAATTTGAACCTAGAGTTGACAAGGTTACCGAGTCTTGGCTGATTCCTGGTGACTTTGGCTCTGCAGCCTTGTGCCCTGGACTGAGCTGGGTCATCAGCTCAATTCAGCCATGGCCCCTGGGTACCCAGACACTGGCTCACATCATGGGTCCCACAGCAGGGCCAGGATGCCATAGTCTCAGGCCTGGACTTTCTCTTATCCCTGACCAGTGGGGAGGAGTGGCCGGAGGTTGCAATGCCCCAGTCTTTCTTCTTCAGCCTGCCCTTGACACTCAAAGGCGAAGGACCAGGGTGGTACTCAGACACCTACCTCCAGACCCCCACTTCTCCCACACCGGCAGCGCCTGGGACTGATGCACACTCATGGGGACCCCAGGCTACCAGGGTCCACGTTCATCCTCAGAGAACCACTCTTGGGCCTACTTGCTGCATCTAGAGCAGACCTGTTCCTAGGAGGAGACACCTAGGGTGGGCTTCAAGAAGGACCCTCCGGACCTTGGAAATAGACTTGGGTGGCCAGAGAACCGGTTTCTAAATCCCCACTTCCTGAGTGTGGTCAATACTGTGCAGGCTTCTGGACCCCTCTGAGCCTCCACCTGTAGGAAGGGGTTCCCAGGGCCTCCAAGACAAATACAGCCCTGGTACAAAGCCCTAGGCCACCTCCCTCAGAGGACTCCCCTTCTGTGTTATTTTCCCAAGGACTTCCCAGGCTTGGAGACCTTGCCAGTCTCTACATCCAGAACCCGCTCTCACAGCAGTAGGATGAGTGAAGGACCGCTGCCCATTGGGCACCCATACCATGCCCACCTGGGCTCGGCTCTCCTGCTTGTCACCCCTGAAGCCTTCAGGATCCTCAGTCACTCCTGCTTCCTCTCTTGAGGGAACACAAAGGCCCAGCAGAGAAGAGACCCGAGAAGACACATCGAAAGGAGGACACATCGGAATCCAGCCCACAGCCGGCGTCCTACGGAAGGGCTTAGACCTCAGCTCTGGACCCATGAACTGGGAGGGCATGTGTATGACCTTGGGCGTGGAGGTATAGGTGTGGTATCTTACACTATGTGGGATAGCATGCCCATGGATTTCTTTGAAAATCTTGTAGAATTCTGAGCTGAAACCATCTGGTCCTGGACTTTTTTTTTTTGGTTGGGAGACTTTTGATGACTGTTGTTATGTCTTCAGCAGTTATAGGTATGTTTAATTTGCTTATCAGGTCTTGCTTTAATTTTGGTAAATGATATTTATCCAGAAAGTTGTCCATTTCCTTTAAGTTTTCCAATTTTGTGGAGTACAGGTTTTTAAAAATATGACCTGATGATTCTCTGTATTTCCTGTTGTTATATCCCTCTTTTCATTTCTGGTTTTGTTAATTTGGAAATTCTCTCTGCCTTTTGGTTAGTTTAGATAAAGATTTGTCTATTTTGTTGATTTTTTTCAAAGAACCAACTCTTTGTCTCATTGATTCTTTGTATTGTTTTCTTTGTTTCTATTTTTGTTGATTTCAGCTCTCAATTTGATTATTTCCTGCCATCTAGTTCTCTTGGGTGAGTTTGCTTCTTTTTGTTCCAAAGTTTTCAAATGTTCTGTTAATTCACTAGGGTGGGATTTTTCCAGCTTCTTTATATAGGCATTTAGTGCTATGAACTTTCATCTTAACACTGCTTTCATTGTGTCCCATAAATTTGAGTATATTGTGTATTCATTTTCATTGAATTTTAGGAAGTCTTTAATTTCTCCCTTTATTTCTTCCTTGACCCATTGATGATTCAGGTGGACACTGTTTAATTTCCATGTGTTTGTGGGCTTTCTGGAATTAGTATTGCTGTCGACTTCTAGTTTTCAACGATGGTGATCTGATAAGATACATGGAGCTATTTCAATTTTTTTTTTGTATTTGTTGAGGTTTGTTTTGTTACTGAGTATGTGGTCAATTTTTTGAGAAGGTTCCACGAGGTACTGAGAAGAAGGTATATTCTTTTTTGTTTGGCTGGAATATTCTATAGATGTCTATTAAGTCCATTTGAATCATAACATCTGTTAGTTCCCTTATTTCTCTGTTCATTTTTTGTCTGACTGACCTATCCAGTGTTGAGAGTGGGGTGTTGAAGTCTCCCACTATTAGTGTGTGGGTTTAATGTATGATTTAAGCTTTGGAAGTGTTTCTTTTACACATGAGGCTGACCTTGTATTTGGGGCATAGATATTCAGTATTGAGATTTCCTCTTGATGGATTTTTCCTGTGACTAATATGAAATGTCCTTCTTTGTCTCTTTTTTTAGCTTGAAGTCTATTTTCTTAGGTCCATTTGATTGGAATTTTTTTTTCCCAACCCTTTATTCTGAGACAATGTCTGTCTTTGAGGTTGAGGTGTGTTTCTTGTATGCAGAAGAAGAATGGATTCTGTTTTCATATCCAATCTGTTAGCCTATGTCTTTTTATAGGTGAGTTGAGTCCATTTATATTAAGGGATATTAATGACCAGTGATTGCTATCTCCTGTTAATTTAATTTTTATTGTTGGTGATGTTAATTTGTGTATTTTTCCATTCTTTAGGGTTTCCTGCTATGAAATCATCAATTATCTGTGTTTTTGTTGATGTGGCCATCTTCCTTGGGTTGGAGTTTTCTTCTAGTATTTTATGTAGGGCTGGGTTTGTGGCTAGGTATTGGTTAAATCTGGTTTTGTCATGGAATATCTTGTTTTGTCCTTCTATGGTGATCGACCCTTTTGCTGAGTATAGTAGTCTGGGCTGTTATCTGTGGTCTCTTAATGTCTGCATAATGCTTGACCTTCTGGCTTTCATTGTCTTCAATGAGAAGTCAGGTGTAATTCTGATAGGTCTGCCTTTATATCTTACTTGGCCTCTTTCCTTTGCAGCTCTTAATATTCTAAACATACTCTGTATATTTAGTGTTTTGATTATTATGTGGTGAGGAAAATTTTTTTTGGTTCAGTCTGTTTGGTGTTCTGTAAGCTTCTTGTATCTTCATAGGCATATCTTTCTTTAGGTTGGGAAAGTTTTCTTCTATGATTTTGTTAAATATATTTTCTGTGCTTTTGAGTTGAACTTCTCCTTCTTCTATACCTATTATTCTTAGGTTTGGTCTTTTCATGGTGTCCCATATTTCCTGGATATTTTGGGTTAAGCTCTTGTTAGAATTAATGTTTTCTTTGAATGATGAGTCTAGTTCCTCTATTGTATCTTCAATGCTTGGGATTCTCTCTTCCATCTCTTGTATTCTGCTGTTCATGCTTGCGTTTGTGGTTCCTGGTCGTTTTCTCATGATTTCTGTTTCTGTAATTCCCTCGGCTTGTGTTTTCTTTATTGTCTCTATTTCAGTTCTCAAGTCTTGAATAATTTCTTTCATATGTTTGATTGTTTTTTTTTGATTTTCTTTAAGGGAATTGCTGATGTCTTCCAGTTTTTTGTTTGTTTTTTCCTCCATTTCTTTGAATGAATTTCTCATTTCCTTTTTAAGAGTTTCAAACATTCTCCTGAAGTTATTTTTAGGTCACTTTCTTCTGCTTTATCTATATTTGGTTGTTCAAGTCTTGCTGTTGTGTGGTCTTTAGGTTTTACTGGTGTCGTGTTGCTCTTTGTGGTGTTGCGTGTGTTCTTACCTTTTCTACTCATCTTTTCCTCTAATAGGTGTGGTTGGGGCTGTCAGTGATTCTGTTGATTAATCTTCTAGGTGCCGGTGAATCCAAGGCCCAGATGGTTGTTCCTCATGGTACAGTCAGTGCCATGGTTCTAGTTACCCCGTTGGTCACTCATCTTCCTGGAGGTCACTCAGTGCTCCCAGGCTTTGTTCCAGTCCTTGGAGTTTGCTGTCTCAGGCCTGCTCTAGCCTAGGATGTCAGCTCAGACCTGTTTCTGTAAATGTCCCTGGTCTGGATCCATTTCTGCAGAGGTCCCTGACTTAGCTGTAAAGGATCCTGGCTCCAATCTACTGTCATGGAGTTCCCAGGCTCCAGTGTGCCCAGACCCACAACAAACCTGGCTCAGGCTTACTCCCTCAGAGGTCCCAGACTCACGCTCGGACCCACAGAGGTTTTTGATTTCTGCCTATTCCCTTTGATGAACCAGACCAATGCCTGGACTCACAGAAGTCCTGGCTCAGGCCTACTCCCTCTGAGGTCTCAGACTCATGCCTGGACCTGCAGAGATCTCTGGTTCCTGCCTAGTCCCTTGGAGGTCCCCAGTATGCTGAAATATTTTAAAAATAAATTTCGCAGTTCGTCATCTGAAGTAATAAGGGCGGCGGCGGGGCTGCGTCCCCAACACCCCGGCCGCCTGCCCGGCTAGCTTATGCCCTGAAATAATTACACGGACACTGTATTCTTTTAATCACTGCTTGGCCCATTCTCTTCTAGGCTAATTCTCACATATTAATTTAGCCCATTTCTAATCATCTGTGTGTAGCACCCCAATGTGCGCTTACCGGGGAGATTCTAGCCTAGTTCATCCTGGGTCGGAGCTTCATCCCGGGAGCGGGGCATGGCGTCTCTCTCTGAGGCGTCTGCTCCCGAGGGAGCTGTGGAGTCTCTGAGCTCACTTCCTCTTCCTCCCAGCGTTCTGTTCTGTTTACTCCTCCCACCTATCCTCTAACCAATAAAATGGGCCAGGGCAGTTCCTTTATTAGCCAATGACCTTCCTCCATCAGTCATCAGCAAATGTTTGATTTGTATACTTATATACCTGAAAAGTTTCTTAGGAAAAAATGGATCTTAAGCCCAAAAAAGTTAGCCCTGTTCCAAAGGACAGAGAGGCCAGGAACAGCTCCAGGAGCCTGGAGTATTCCCTTGCCACGTGGCCTTAGAAACTGTGCTTGCATTCTCTGAGTAGAGACAGGACACGACCAGAGAAGGGATCTTGGCATCTCGTCACTGCGTCTGGGACAGTTGGTTACTGTTCTGCTATGGCATCAGCTCTTTAGTGCTGTGTGGTTGCAGCGCCACCGTGACTGGACTGTGGTGACACCTGCCATCTCTAGGCACAGATTGGGCCCGAGTGCCCCGTGTCCTGCAGACAGGCCCTGCCTTATTTCTCCATTACAGATGAGGAAACAGCCTGGAGTGAGGGGCACTCAGCGGATAGTGACAGAGTTTGACCCAATCCTAAACGCAGAGGGACCTCCAAGTGCCACACCCTCATCATCAGTAAGGATGGCAGGAATCACCCCTGGTACAGATGGGGAAACTGAGAATCTTGCCCGCTTGATCCTGAATCCTCCTGTCTCTTGAATGTGAACCACCACGACAGGGGTTATGAAAGGTCTAGGCAGGCAGAGAGAGAACCCTATGGGGACAAAGGGCCCCATGTAGCCACACAATGGTGACAGTCGAAGCTGGATGACAGGCACTGGGTCTCTGGAGCAGCTTGGAGTCCACCTGCTGCTTCTTCCCCATAATAGGAAGCCTGTACTTCCCAGGGGGCACAATGGGCCCCTGTACTGGATGTTGTTCATCTCCTACCCTACTCTGGCAAAGGGATAGCATAGCAGCGGGTGCCTGGTCTAGGAGCCAGGGAATGGGATCTGGGGACAAGATTTGGGTGGGACATAGGCAGCTCACCTGCATGGTATCATTTAGAGGGTCTTTCTTTCCTGGCCCAATCCTCTCACTGCCAGTGGCCTGGGCTGTGTCTGAATTAACCATGCAACTAATTGTCCACTGTCTGCCTTTGGGCAAGCAATCTAAATATCTCAGTGCCTAAGTTTTTTTCAGTTGTAAATGGGCACGATAGACCTTACCTGCCAGGTATTCTATGAGACTCTAACGGGGGAGGTGAATGTTGCTGCTGCAGTAATGACTGAAGGTTCTTTGGCTCTGGTCCAGGCTGCACAGGCAAATAAGTAAGTGGGTGGGGAGTGGATGGATGGGTGGATGGATGGGTCGATGGTGAAGCAGGGGATGAATGCACGGCAGGTGGGTAGATGGTGGGAGGAGTGATTGGATAGATGGTTGAGCGGCATGTAAGGTCTGGGTAGCCAATGCAAGGAGAGATCAGATGGCGGACGTGAGGGAAGTCTCCCAGGCTGAGGTGAGGTGAGCAGGCAAAGATTTTGCTGAGATCCTTGAAGACACGTGGATATCTTTTAGGTCTGAGCCCCTCTTCCTGGGCTGGGTCTTCACTCAGAGCAAAGACTCTGAGCTCCTTGGAATAATTCCCAGGTTTGCTGCCACAGATCAAGGTGGAGCACTGAGCCTGCATCCCTTGTCTCTGTCAATCATGGCCCTGGGTTTCCATCTCTACTGTGCCCCTCCTTAGGGCTGAAGTAATGTCTCAACTCTCAAACCACAGTTGACATGCTTAGTAGAATCACCAGAAAGGCCGGGCGGTGGTGGCGCACACCTTTAATCCCAGCACTCGGGAGGCAGAGGCAGGCTGATCTCTGTGAGTTTGAGGCCAGCCTGGTCTACAAGAGCTAGTTCCAGGACAGGCACCAAAACTACAGAGAAACCCTGTCTCGAAAATAAAAAAATAATTAATTAATTAGAATCACCAGAAAGTGCTTTTTTAATTAAAAACAAGACGTTGGGTTCATATCCATAATTCAGGGCCCTGGCATTGTAACCACCCATGGCTTCATTGCCCTTGGTGTGGGTCTCCCTGGTCTATGTTGTTAAAATTCAGAGGGAAAAAAAAAATTCAGAGGGAAAAGGGCCCAACTCTTCAGGAGCAACTGTTAACATTTACCACCTTGACTCTGATCTTCCTGACCTGGAGGTGGCGCACACCTTTAATCCCAGCACTTGGGAGGCAGAGGCAGGTGGATCTTGGTGAGTTTGAGGCCAGCCTGGTCTACAGACAGCCAGGACTGTTACATAGACAAATCCCATCTCAAAAAGAAAATCAAGCAAGCAAACAAAAACAAAAAACAACCCCCAAAACAATTTAAAATACTCCTGAGATGTCTTGTTACAATCTAGTCTTCTGGCCTCTTCTGCTGTTGTGGATAGCAGTTACAGTGTGTGTAGAGGTGGCTGGGAGTGGGGCGAGGTGGTGGTGGGGCTGGGTCATGTGACCTCAGTTTGGGATCCTAAGTACTCTCCTACAATCTTGAGAGCCCATCATTTTGGATAAGTCAAGGCAGCAACTCAAGCAGCTGGTCACGTCAAAGCCACAGCCGAGAGTGGAGAGAATAAAGTCACCCTGGCTGCTTGTGTGCTCTCGGGCAGCCTGTTTCTCCCCTCTTGCACTGTCCAGGACCCCTTGCCTATGGAATGGTGCCACCCACAGGGGCCTGGGTCTTTCTTTCTATACCAGCTAGCAATTTAGGCAATGCCCACCGGGCATACCCACAGGCCAACCTGTTCGAGACAATTCTTCACTAAGGCTCTTCCTGCCAGGCATGTTGGCACACGCTGCCACCAACTCTGTATCCCCGACTGGTGGTGTCCTGAAAGTCAGAGCACTGCTTACTTTCCACTATGTCCCCAGCAGGGCCTGGACTGTTGTGAACTCTGAGTGAAGGGACAGGGCATGAGCATGGGGTGACAAAGAGGGCTCAGTGATATTCCTCAAGGCTCTATGGTGGCAGGTCCACTATTGCTTTCTTGCTATGCCACATAGACCACATGGGTTTGGTGGGGTCACTGGAGACCTGGGATTACCCCGGTGGTTGCAGGGTGAGTTAGAGGATGGGAAGCGCTTTGCCTACTCAAATAGCCTGGGGTGTGCTGCATAGTTTTACATCAACTTGACACAAGCTAAAGTCACCAAGAAGGAGGGAATCCCAATTCAGAAAATGCTTCCGTAAAAGGGGGCTCTAGGCAAGCCTGTACAGCATTTTCTGAATTAGTGACTGAAGGGTGAGGGCCCAGCCCTTTGTGGGTGGTGCCATCACTGGGTTTCTATAAGAAAGGGGGCTGAGCAAATCATGGGGAGCAAACCAATAAGCAGCTCCCCTCCATGGCTCTGCATCTGCAGGTTTGTACCAAGTTAATGAGGTGTTGTTTTGGGGAGGGTTGTGAAAGGACTTTGAACTTTGAGTTAGAAAAACCACCTAATATTGAGAGCTCAGTGGGTTGTTCTTAGGAGCTTGGAAGATGAGACTGTAGAGGGCAGCGCAAACAATGGAGGCCTGGCTCATGAGGTGTCAGAGGGAAGCAAAGACTCTACCAGCCCCTTTCTGTGAAGGATCTGTGGTGTCTGGTCAGCTGGAGCTGAAGAATCGGCTGTGATTAACAAGAGACCAGAACTTCTAAAATAAAACCTTTGCTTTTCTGGGATAATGGATGCGGGTCAGCCAGAAATAAGAGATTATTGGTGATCAAGAAGAGACCAGCATCACCGAGATGAAGTCTCCTGAGAGGTGTGTTCTCAGGGCCAGCGCACAGAAGCTGGGGTCCAGAGGAAGCCGAGGTTGTGCCTCGTGCTGGCAGCTGAACTTGGTAGTGCAAGAGTCACCAGGTGGTGCTGGCTTTGAAGGCCTGCAGGGGTCATGGAGAGCAGCTGAGGCTTGGCTGGTGTAGGAGGTCCTTCTGTATTTGTGTTGCTTTCACTGGTTAAATAAAGAAACTGCCTTGGTCTTTTGATAGGGCAAAACTTAGATAGGCGGGGAGGACAGAACTGTATTCTGGGAGGAAGAAGGCAGTGTAGCAGATGCCATGAAGCTCCTGCCTGAGACAGACACTGGTTAGAATCTTTCCCAACCTTGTGGTGGACACATATTAATAGAAATGGGTTAGATCAAGATGTGAGAGTTAGCCAATAAGAGGCTAGAGCTAATGGGCCAGGCAGTAATTAATACAATTTCTGTGTGGTTATTTCGGGGTTAAGCTAGCCAGGTGGCAGGACGTGGCCCACTTCTCATACAACAGAGTGATGTCTCAACATGGTTGACTGACTCCACATAAAATCTGAGAGAGCTTCAAAAAGCATACAGAGTTTAACACAGGTTTTGCTGTTTGCTGGCAGTGTGCCACAGAAAGTTTTTCCTGACTCAGCAGCTGTACCAAAAAAAAAAAAAAAGCCGCGTGGCATGGCTTCCTGGGCTGTGCCGCCAGTACAAACGCCGAATGTTTCTGTGCCCACTCAGGGTCTGGAACAAAGTACTCTGAGGCCTGTGACTCAGTGCTCCCTGCCTGGGCAGGCGGCGGGATCAGGTTTACTAGGCATGTGCAAGCAGGAGAGCATGGATGATTTCTGCCGCCATACAGAGAGATGTTTCCAGGCTGCACAGTGCTCTGCGTGGAAGATTTGGCTGTATGTGCTGCATGCTCGTTCTCAGAGTTAAAGTGCTGAGTGCAGCTCCTACCTGGCGGCCCCAGAGCTAGCAGAAATGGTACATCCACCATTTTGAAATTGGAGAGAGGTGGAGCCAACATCCAGAGCAGCTGCAACCAAGCTGCTTAGCATTTTAAAAGTTCTTCAAGACAGTAGAGAATTACAGATTCACAACAGGACAGATTCAGACATAAAAGACCTCTAAATGGGTCACAATGTTGAATAAATGTATGGAGGCTTGAAAGATAAAAGATAAAGAATATAGAGACTCATAAAATAAAGATAATACTTTAAAAATGGGTAAAGTCTTTAAAGAGACAGAGTACAGATAGTCATAGTTTAAAAAAATAAGCCACGTAAAAATGGAAAATTCACAGAGAGTCTGGATTCTATATAGTATTGTATTTTCTTTGATTTTTTGACTGTAAAGGAGCTAAGTACAGAGAGACATTTCATTGTATGAGCTAAGCTAATCCAGCATGTATATCATAAAGGTATCTTGACTTCTGAATTTGGGTCTATGGGTATGATGCTTTGGAAAAGAGGTTTTTCTTTTGTTTTCACAGAAAATGAGACCCTGTGAATTGCTTCTAGACCAAAATGGTATGATAGACCATGCCCTCCTGAAAGGTTGCCGTTAATACCTCAAAAACTTACTTTGCTCAACTGTCGACTGAGATGAACCTAGCATATAGGATACACCATGAAAGACCTGATTAACAGCACCCCCATACAGTACAAAGCAGTTTGGAGAGAAATAACTATGTCCATATTCCCAAATATTGTTTGTAAATGTTTGCTTACATTTAAATGGGGATATGATACAGATATAAATAATTTGCATTGGTATGGATTTTGCTTTATTGATATCAATTTAAGGTCAATCATGTTATATGTATATTTCTGCTCTTGATTAAGGTATTGTGATTGTGTAGATAATTTAAAGATGTAGTGTATAATTAAGAAATATAAGTTAATAGATAATCTCTATAATAGTCAAGCTTGTAGTCATGTTAGTTAGATTTTCTAGATATATAGAGATATATTTCAGTTAGATAGGTATTCTTCATCTTTCAAAGACTACAGAATGTTGCATTTAAAATGTTTTAATAACTTAGAGCTTTTCATGACAATGAGACATATCTGCTCCTGGCAGCACCAAGCTACTTCCTGAGGAAGATGAGCATTGAAGAGGCTCCTTATGGAGTTTGCTAGCTATTTGGGCAAGAAACTGCTCTTGCCTGGACTGCTTCACTAGACATGCAAGACCCACTGAGAGATGACTGATGAACTTGCCTAAAGGTGAGATGGTCCTTCAGGGTTCCTGCTTCATGAAAGAGTCTATGAGACATTCTGCAGGACACAGAAGAAAGTGACTGGCCTGTCTTTGAAATTTCCTGCTTCATGGAAAAGTCTGCTGGATACTATGGGCCAATAGACTGAAGATGGATGCCACAACGGTACAGAATAACTTTGGGTGACTGTTCAGGCAGTGAGATGTCTCTGTCATTTCTAGAGTTTTGGAAGCTGCTTACAATGTACTTTCTGTTTACTTAGGTAATATTATATCCTTCTGGAGTCTTCGATGGAGTTAAAGAATAGATAGATAGTTATAGTTTTCCATTGTTATAATAAAAGATAAAGTAGATCTAAATATTGTAACTGTAATTCTTGCTTGATAACTGTTATGTTATATGTAATTTTACTATGTTAAAGTTAAAGCCTTCCTTTCCTTTTGAAACAGAAAAGGGGAAATGGTGTAGGAGATCCTTCTGTATTTGTGTTGCTTTCATTGGTTAATAAAGAAACTGCTTTGGGCCTGGTGATAGGGCAGAACTTTTGTAGGTGGGGAGACAGAACTGAATTCTGGGAGGAAGAAAGCAGAGCCAAAGAGAGCCGCCATGAAGCTGCCAGGTCAGACATGCTGAATCTTTCCCGGTAAGCCACGACCTCGTGGTGACATACACATTATTAGAAATGGGTTGAATCAAGATGTGAGAATTAGCCAATAAGAGGCTAGAACTAATGGTCCAGGCAGTAATTTAATTAATACAATTTCTGTTTGGTTATTTCGGGGGTTAAGCTAACCAGGCTGTGAGGGATGCAGCCCACTTCTCATACAACACTTGGCACTGTGTGGCAGGGCTGGAGTCCCTGAAGAGAGCCCAGGAGAGGCTGTTGGTGAAAGTGCAGCCCAGTCGCAGCAGAGACCCCAGCATTTTGGAGACGTCAGAACCATGGGATTGCCACCAAGAACAGCAGCAGTGGAAGAATGGAGCCAGCCAGAGCCTGGAAGACAAGCTGTGTGCTGCAGAGGGCAGAGCTGGAGAAGTGATCCAAGTCCTTTGGAGGAGCCCAGCAGATCATGTGTGGTGCGGAGCTGCGGGCTGCATTCCTGCCGCAAGGCTCCCAGCCACCAGCTAGCTTTATCCAAAACAACAACACACAAATTGTATTCTTTTAAACACTGCCTGGCCCATTATATCTAGCCTCTTCTTGGCTAACTCTCACATCTCAACTAGCCCATTTCTAATACTCTGTGTAGCACCATGAGGCAGTAGCTTACTGGGAACGATTCTAGCCTACGTCCATCTTGAGCCGGAGCTTCATCGAGTCTTCCAGCATTCTGTTCTGTTTACTCCGCCTACCTAATTTTCTGTCCTATCAAGGGCCAAGGCAGTTTCTTTATTAACCAATGAAATCAACACAAACGGATTGACAGATAACAGTACTACATCAATTGTGAGTGGATCCCAGCCACTGGTCTGTTGGAATTTGGTTTTGCTTTGTTCACATTGTGACTGTGCCCTGGTTCTTCCCTCTTGAAGCAAGAAAGCTCCTATTTTACATAAGCCCACAGTTGAGAGAGAAACTTTGCACTTTAAAAGACACTTGTTTTTAAAAGAGACTGGGTTTTTGCAGTGTTTGAATTTGTAGGATTATGATACTTCAAGTTGAAAATATTTTATATTGTGATGTCAATATCAATGTGTAATCTTGGAGATGAACAAGGAAAGGTTGTAAAAGGTTGTAGCTTAACAGTGATGCACTTGTGTGTCAAGGTGACAGGGGTCAGTTGTGTTGGATAGTTCTATGTCAACTTGTCACAAGCTAGAGTCATCTGAAAGAAAGGAACTTTAACTGAGAAAATGTCTCCAAAATATGGGGTTGTTAGCAAGCCTGTGGGACATTTTCTTAATTAGTATTGATGTGGGAGGATCCAACCCACTGTGGGTGGGGCTGCTGGTTCTGGGTTCTATAGGAAAGCAGGCTGAACAAGCCATGGTGATCAAGCCAGTAAGCAGCACCCTTCGTGGGTTCTGCATCAGCTCCTGCCTCCGGGTTCCTGCCTGCTTGAGTTCCTGTCCTAACTTCCTTTGATGATGAACCCTGATATGGCAAAGTAAATCAAATAAACCCTTTTCTCCCCATGTTGCTTTTGCCAGTGTTTATTACAGCAATAATAACCCTGTCTAAGACACGGTATTTGCTTTTGTGGAATCAGTTTCTCTTTCTACTTGTAGGGAAAAGGGCCAGCCAAAGAAACCCACCCTGGTTCTGAAACTAAAGCCAGTGAAAGAAACACCCTCTGGCTCAGAGACCAGAGCCAATGAAAGAAATACTTGAGCCCTGAACCCAGAACCAAAGAAATACACCCTGGCTTTGAAACCAGTGCCATAGAAACACACTTTGGCCCTAGAATTAGAGCCAGTGAAAGAAATGTTTTCCAGTCCCAAAACTGGAGCCAAAAAGTTTGAAAAGACCAGTGAAAGAAACACAGATTGACTCTAAAATCAGACATCTCTGCCCTGACCAACTAAACTAAGCAGTTCCTGAACAGGGAAACTAACCAGTCCCTCTTCTCACTGGGAAAACTCTGCCCCTAAGAAGCCGTATATAAGCCCCGTGCCTGTTCAGTTTGCTGCTGCTCTTCTTCCACCCTGGAAGAGGCAGCCACTTTCCAGGATTTTTCCCTCCAATAAATCTCGAGCTGAGATGGAGTGCAGTGGAATGAAACTGTAACACTTTCACTGGGGGAGGTTCCTCTAGCAGAGCAGAGTTGTTACAACTTTGCCAGGAAGTCAGAGACAGAGTTGTAACTCTTAGGTTGGGGAGCCTTCCCCTAGGAGAGTGGAGTCGTTACACTCCAGAGCCGCTCGAGCCCAGCTGTAACAACTTCACTGGGAAGTTCTTCCCTTTCGTCCACCGAGCTGTAACACTCAGTATTCCTTGGCTGCCAGAGTCCCTTTCCATCTGTGCTGTGACAAGTGGGACTACCTTTTTGTGGGTTCTAGCGATTAAATTCAGGCCACCTAGCTCTTTTTTTAAACGATTTATTTATTTATTTATTATGCTTATAGTGTTCTGTCTGTATGTCTGCTTGCAGGCCAGAAGATCTCATTATGGGTTGTGAGCCACAATATAGTTGCTGGGAATTGAACTCAGGACCTCTGGAAAAGCCAACAGTGCTCTTAACCACTGAGCCATCTCTCACTGCCTAGCTTTTATGACAAGCATCTTTACCTACTGAGCCACCTAGAAGTCATCCCAGTCCTTGCCCTTGTGGTTTGTTTTGCCATGGCTTTATTAAGATATTCACACACCAGAGAGTGCACACTGGTAACCTATATCACTAGTCTTTATGAAAATCAGATTTTTGCAAGGGGATGTATTCTCTGTTCGTATGTCTGTTTGGTCTGGTTTGACAAGGTCTCATTGTGTATACTTGCCTGGCCTGGAACTCACAGAGATCTACCTACTTCAGTCTCCCAGGTACTAGGATTAAAGGTGTAATCAAGAGGCAGAGGCAGGCAGATCTCTATGAATTTAAAGCCAACTTGCTCTCCTCCATACAGAGCCCCAGACCAGCCAAGTTTACATAGAGAGAACTTGCTTCAAAACAAAACAAAAACACAAAATAAGTTAGTAATAGATGGCGTGTGCTACCTCACCCAACTATTTCTTTTGAGGCAGGCTGTCCTTAAATTCACTTTGTAATTCAGGCTAGCCCAGGGCAATCCTCCAGAGTCATCTGTGTAAGTGCTGGTTCAGAAAGTACACACCTCCATGCCCAGCTAGTATATTTACTTAGTTTTGCAACAAGAACCATGTTAATTTTAGAACAGTTTTCTAATCTCCCCCACAAGGAATCCATTTACACGTGTGCGTATACACAGAGTCCGTCACTCTCCCACTTTCTTTCTGTGTATTTGCCTGCCCTTGATGTCTCTTGATAAGGACACAATGCATGTGGCCACGTGTGACTAGTACCTTCCAGATCATGACATTTAAAGAGTCACCGTGTCTCCATTTGCTTCAGTACTCGTGTCTGTGGCTATAATATGTACCATGTGTGTATCCATGTGGTGTAGCTGTGCCGTGTCTTGCTTGCCTTTTCCTCCACAGGTCAACATTTGGACTCTGGCCATGTTTCTGCTCTCATGAGTGATGCCATAAAGAGCATCCTATGCTAGTCTGGGTATGAACAAGCCTCGGTTTCTCCCAGGTAGATACTGAGGGGGAGAACTGCTAGTTTGGGGACTAGGGCTCCATGACGGTATCTTGCCAGCTCTGAGTTGGGATGTGCTTTGGCTGGGGGATCTGATGATTACTAGAGGTCTGGGGTTACTTATTGTCTGAGTTAGGGTTTCTATTGCTGTGACAAGTCACCATGGCCACAGCAACTCTTATAAAAGAAAACATTTAATTGGGGCTGGCTTCAGGTTCGGAGAAGTTTAGTCCATTATTGTCATGGTGGGAAGCCTGGCAGCGCTCAGGCAGACACGGTGCTGGAGAAGGAGCTGAGATTTCTACATTTTGATGGGCAGGCACCAGGAAGAGAGACTGATGCTGGGTCTGGCTTGATTATTTGAAACCTCAAAGCCCACCCCCAGTAACATACCTCGTCCAACAAGGGCACACACTTCCTAATAGTGCCACTCCCTATGGGCCTGTGGGGGCCATTTTCATCCAAACTTCCACACACTGTGTCTTAGCACGTCTCTTCTCCTCTGAACTTCAACTTCCTTGCCTATTGAACAGACAGACAGCAAGGTTCCACCCCGAAGCTGCTGGAGGACACTCAGAATGACCAGCAAGGCTGGAGGAGAAGGCTCTCCGGGAGCCACTGGCCTCCACCGTGTGTGGGCAGAGCCCTGAGAATGCTGGGCTAGTCAGGGGTGGGTTGAGGAGAGCCAGGCTCCCTGGGTACTCTCTGGTGACCCTAGAAGGCAAGTGTCACTGTGATACGTCATCTACTGCTGGAGACTCTGAAGCTTAGTGACGTCCCTTAACAAAGTCACAAGTCCCTACCTTGGTCTCCTCAGAGCCTGGCCCTGCCTCCTGCTGGTGGCCAGGCCTACCTACAATTGTGAGCCCCTGTGTGAGACATGGGGTTTTTCTTCTTTCTGTCAAAAGTGGCTAGCCTGCCAAGGACTGCAGTACCACAGGTCCCCATCACCTTGTAAAACCAATCAAACGGACTCGAACCTTTTCATTGCCCTACTTGGTGAAACTCTGTTTACACAGGGACCCTGCTGCCTTTGCCTGCTCCCTGCTGCAAGAGTTCCAGGCGACCTTAACAAATCCTCCCACCTTGTGAGCTGACTGTATTGCTGCTGAGCCAGGCTGCCTGCTCTGCCCTCGACAGTGGGCGAGCTGTGTCTGGAACACTTGGGCGTCATCTGTAAAGTGAGAAGATAATGGAGCACACTCCTGGTGTGATGGAGCGCAGTCCTGGGGTCACACATGTGTCCTTGGTAAGGCATCTACAAATGGGACCCCCAGAGCTGTGGCATGACATCTGGCAATGGCAGGCGGGAGTATCAGGCAACTGTTCTGCAGATGCGGGTTCAGAAGAGAGAGGCAGACGGACAGGCAGACCAGCCTCTCATGTGTTCTCCAGATGGGCCAGGAACTTGATCCTCAAGGTGAGGATGTGTGGGACTGCTCTCCTCTGTCCCCAATCCCACAGGGCCCCTTGTCCATGGCTGTCTCACAGGTCACTCACCAGGGCTTCAGCTGGAGATGTCCCCATTTGTGTCACTCTCCAGTGTGCCACAGGGAATCCAGGACTCTGACACCATGAACACTGGTTCTCAAAGGGATCATCAGACAAGTTCGCTGTGACTCTGTGACAACGGCCGTAATTAAGGTGTCAGCATGTCATTCCCTCTTTCATTGAGAAGCCCCAGACAAGCATAGGTCTTCAGCCTCTTCCGTAAGCCGGAGAGAGGGGGTGGGGAGGCGGAGGGGCACATGTCCCACGGGGTGTGTCTGTCCAGGATCCAGATGGCTGGTTCTCTCAGCAGCCTTTGCTAACCCAAGGGGACAGGCGCATCTAGAGGGCAGATGAGTGTCTGGGCCCTGAAAGCTGTGGTTGTGGAGGTGGCAGGAGAGACATTGCAATTGTGTTGACTAGGGTTTATTTTTTCCCTTCCAGATTGTAATTTAATTACAACATATAATTACAAGATGTAATAACTGTGAACCCTTTCTCCTTCAAATTTATGACCTCTTTTTCTTTATTCGTTTGTTTTTTGAGACAGGGTTTCTTTGTGCAGCCCTGTTTTGGAACTCACTCTGTAGACCTGGCTGGCCTCGAACTCACAGAGACTCTCCTGCCTCTGCTACCAAGCACTGAGATTACAGATGTACACCGCCACCACCTGGCCATGGCCTCTTTTTTTTTTTAACTAATCGTTATTGCTTTTAAAAATGTATTTGCACATATGCATAGCTTCCTAAACATAGCCTGCCCAGTCTGTATAGTGTTATTTCTGTGTGTTTTCAGGGCTGGCTGTTTAGCGCTGGACAGACGCTTGGTCTGCTCTCCCACTCCCAGCCTCCCTCAATTGCCTGCTGTTCTCTGTATAGGGTTAAGGCCTCGTGGACTTCTCCCCATCCAGTATGACCTATTCGTTGCTGTTCTCTTTATCCAGCTCACGTTTGGGCAGTCACGTTGACAAGACTTCACGGGTGTAGCTTCTGATGTTAGTTACTAGGAGACACAGCAAACGCCCCTCCTCCGGGGCGTCCAGTCTTTCTGCCCCTCTTCTGCAATGGTCTCTGAGCCTTGGGTGTGGGGGTGTTTTGTAGATGTATCCACTGGACTGGGCTCCACAGCTCTGTATTTTGATTGGTCATGGTTTTCTGTAGTGGTCTCTTGTCCGTTGCAAAGAGATATTTCCTTGATGAGGGTGAAAAGTCCCTGTCTGTGTCATGAGGACAAGTGTGTGGAGGTTGTTGCTAAGCACTGTTTAGTTCTTGCCAATCTGACAGAAACTTGTACAAAGGAGCCTCAGCTAGGGAGTTACCCCCATCCCGTTGGCATGTCTGTGGAGACTTTCCTTGATTGTTAGTTGGTACAGGAGAGCCTGGCCTACTGTGTGGTGCCACTCTTGGGCAGGTAGTTCTGGGTTGCATAAAAAAAATCAACCTGAGTAAGCCATGAAGACAAGCCAGCAGGTGATGCTTTTCCGTGGTCTCTGCTTCAGTTCCTGCCTCCGGGTTCTTGCCTCGAGTTCAGTTCGGCTTCTAGGTTCCTGCCTCCAGTTCAGGTCCTGCCTCCAGGTTCCTGTCTTGAGCTCCTGATGGACTGAAACCTATAAGATTAAATAGATAGGTCCCTCTTCACTTTGCTTTTGGTCCTAGTGTTTACACAACAACAGAAAGCAAACTAGTTCAGAGGTGTAGAGGGACAGAGAGACCCAAGCACAGGGTGCCTCAGCGGTAACAAAAAGGCCCACAGCCACGACGCCAACAAAACCATAGTGAGGCCCCAATCCCTTCTAGGCAGCAAGCTTCTTAACAGTAGGGATGTGGAGGTTCAAGAGATGGCTCAGCTGTTGGAGCTCTTGCTGCTCATGTAAAAGGACTGGGGTTCAGTTCCCAGCATCCTATGTGGGTGGCTCACAACCATCCGTAACTCCAGTTCCAGGGGATCTAACACCCTCTTCTGGCCTCCAGGGCACTGCTTACATATGATGTACAGACACATACATGCATGCGTGAACACACACACACATGCACACACCCACTCACACATACAGGTAGGGGTGTGGTTACCCCCACTTCGGGTCTGAGTCTGATGAACAGTGAGGCTTGGCAGATGTTGAAAGGGAACAAGGTGGAGGAGAAGGAGGGATGGAGAAAGAAGAGATGGGGGAAGGAAGAAGAGGAAAAGAAGGTGCAGTGTTTCATATCTGAGGCTTTAGCATATCATTGCCAAATATCAAACTGAAAGATTCTCAACACACGGAAAGCAGAACCATCCCAACCCCCAATGTCATCACCATCACTACCAACATGCTCACCACCACCATCATCACCCTGCCATCACCACCCTGCTACCATCAGCATCACAACCCCAACCATCACCAATCCTCTATCCCCACCCCATCACGACCACCACCACCATCACTACCACCATCATCACCACCATCACCACCATGACTCTCATTACAGTTGTATCAATCTCCAGGGCTCCTTACACAGTGGTCCGGACACCAGGTGCAGTCACATAGCTAAATGTAGGAATTATGAAAAAATGCTTTCAACAGTTGAAAGCTTCTGAAAGCACAACTTCGAGTTCTGATGTGTACGGACCTGTGATGCCTCCGGAATCAGCCACCCACCCACACTGCGTCACACAGCTGCCCTGCAGCCTTGGTGGTGACAAGTACTTCTCTCTGCAGATGTCACCATGCCACACACCAACAAGCACTGCCCCAGACACCTCAGCTCAGACGTGAGAGCACCGCATGTTGTGAATTGCCGTGTTCTTGCTGTCCATACAAAGACTTTTGCTCGTAGAAGAGCAGACACCATAGTTTAATTACAGAAAACAGACTTCATGTTTTCCTACCGGCACTCCTCAGTATGTAAGTATCAAATTAGCCTGTCTTTGGATTAGCTTGTGATTTTTTTAAAACTACTATTTGAGTCACTGACTTGAATCTCATTTAAAATAAACACATTAACTGAGTTTTGGCTTGGGGTGAGGACAGACTTTCCAACAATTTCTGAAATGGTACTGAACGTACCTGATGCCACTTTGTATTACATATTTATGTGAAGCAGAGTTCTCAGCATCGATTGATTAGAAAACCAAAGTAGTAGGCCAGTGAGACGGCTCACGGGGTGAAGGTGCTTGCCACTAAACCTGGTGGCTTGAGTTTGATCCCCAGGATCCACGTGACAGAAGGAAAGAAATGGCTGTCCTTGGATTACCATGTACGTGCATTGGGGCACACACATACATATACAAACAACTGCTCTGTCTTAGTTAGGGTTTCTTTTTTTTTTTAAGACTTATTTATTTATTATGTATACAGTGTTCTGCCTGCATGACTGCTTGTATGTCAGAAGAGGGCCCCAGATCTCATTACAGATGGTTGTGAGCCACCATGTGGTTGCTGGGAATTGAACTCAGGACCTCTGGAAGAGCAGCCAGTGGTCTTAACTGATGAGCCACCTCTCCAGCACCTTAGCTAGGGTTTCTGTTGCTGTGATGAGACATTGTGACTGTGGTGGTTTGAAAGAAAGTGGCCCCCATAGGGAATGGCACTATTAGGAGATGTGGCTTTATTAGAGTAGGTGTAACTTTACTAGAGGTAGTGTGTCACTGTGAGGGCGGGCTTTGAGGTCTCCTATGCTCAAGCTACACCCAGTGACACAGTTTACTTCCTGCTATCTGTGGATCAGGATGTAGGACTCTCAGCTCCTTCTCCAGCACCATGTCTGCCTGTGTGCAGCCATGACACACCATGGTAATGAACTAAACCTCCGAAACTGTAAGCCACCCCAGTTAAATGTTTTTCCTTTGTAAGAGTTGCTGTGGTCATGGTGCCTCTTCACAGCAATAGAAACCCTAACTAAGACCAAAGGCAAATTGGGGAGGCAAGGGTTTATTTGGGTTAAACTTCCACATTGTTGTTCATCACTGAAGGAAGTCAGGACAGGAACTCAAGCAGGCAGGAACCTGGAGGCAGGAGCTGATGCAGAGGCCATGGAGGAGTGCTACTTACAGGCTTGCTCCTCATAGCTTGCTCAGCCTGTTTTCCTATACAACCTAGGACCACCAGCCCAGGGATGGCCCCACCCACAGTGGACTCGGCCTTCCCATCAATCCCTAAGAAAATGCCCCAAGTCTCCCCTACAGCCTGATCTCATGGAAGCATTTTCTCTATTGAGGCTTCCTTCCCTCTGATGACTCTAGCTTGTGTCAAGCTGACATAAAACTCACCCCCAATTTTTTAAATTAAAAATATTGATTTAACTCTGAAACGTGTTGAAGATCCTGTAGCATCAAATATTCAGCCAATAATTCTTTTTTTTTCTTTTTTAAATTTATTTATTTATTAAGGATTTCTGCCTCGTCCCCACAACCGCTTCCCATTTCCCTCCCCCTCCCCCCGATCAAGTCCCCCTCCCTCATCTGCTCGAAGAGCAATCAGGGTTCCCTGACCTGTGGGAAGCCCAAGGACTGCCCACCTCTATCCAGGTCTCGTAAGGTGAGCATTCAAACTGCCTAGGCTCCCACAAAGCCAGTACGTGCAGTAGGATCAAAAACCCACTGCAATTGTTCTTGAATTACAACTATCTCATGAGTGAGTGAATCTGCTTTCACCATTAATAAATAGAAAATTATATATAGTGACACATGCATGCATATCTACACATGCCAAAGAATCGTTTTGGCTTTCTTTGAGACAGGTCTTACTCTATAGACCAAGTCGCCCTTGAATTCCCAGATCTACCTGTCTCTGCCTCCAAAGTGCTGGGATTAATCAGGGGCCTGTGACACCACGCCTGCCCCTGTCAATTTCTTTTTGATGTGCTCTCAGTCACGGGTTGCCTTGTATTCCTACTGTATGCACCTGGATACCCTGGGTTCTGTAGAGACTTCCTGGACAGCTGGGGTCTTGAATAGGAGGAGTTTAAGATGTGGAAGTCTGTAAAATACCTACAGGACTCCCCACACCTTTTTTGGAGGGGGGGAGGATGTGGGATATGAGACAGGGTCTTCTTATGTAGCCAAGAATGGCTTTGAACTCACAATCCTGACTCTACCTCCCATGGACTGGGATCACAGGTGTGCGCTGCTGTGCCAGCCCCAACCCCCAGGCATCACTTCTGATTTATGATGGATTTGTTAATCCCTGAAGTTCTTTGGTCGTTCTGAAATCCATGTCTGTCACCACAAGGAGCAGTCCTTTGTGTCTAAATCCCTATATTCATTCATTCATTCATTCATTCATTCATTCAGAGACAGAGTCTCACAGTGTACTTCTGGCTAGCAAGGAACTCACTCTGTAGACCAGGCTAGCCCTGACTCACAAAGCTCCACCTGCCTCTGCCCCCCGGGTACTGGGATTCCAGGCATGTGTGTCATTTCCGGCTTCCCTCCTCTTCTTTGAATGCCATGGCCTCATCAGCTCTGTCTACACAGACCGTGGCAGTGCACACATCAGCTCTGTCTACACAGACGGTGGCAGTGCACACATCAGCTCTGTCTACACAGACCGTGGCAGTGCACACATCAGCTCTGTTTACACAGACCGTGGCCGTGCACACATCAGCTCTGTCTACACAGACCGTGGCAGTGCACACATCAGCTCTGTCTACACAGACCGTGGCAGTGCACATGCCATCATGACAGAGCAGCACAGACTGGGGCATTGACAGGGAAAGGACGAAAGGTGAGTCTTACAGCACCAAGGCTGGACAGTCTGAGATCAAGGTAAGCTGTGGAGATGATGATGACCATTCTCTGTTGCAGGGTAGTGACATGGTATGTCCTCTGAAGGAGGAGAACACTGTGTCCTCACATGGCAGAAGCGCAGGCGCACAAAGAGGCCTTAACTTTGACCCTGAGATCTTTTAAAAGGGTGCTGATCCTGTTAAGGAGTTTGGGTCCTCACTCCCAAAGGCCTCTCCATCACTGAAACCACGGGTGGCTGCATCTCCATTCACTGGGCCATAGATTTTATCATACGCCAGTGAAGAGTTGGCAGTCATGCTTTCCTAGAAACACTGAGTAAAGTCACTAATTGCCCTTTTATCCCCTACCTGGGCAGGGGACTTCTGAACCCAGGTTGCCTGCCCTGTGACTCAAACGTGGATGTTCTGATGAACAAGAGCTAGGGCCCAAGGAAGGAGCAGCAAGTGTGAGGGCTGGGTACACTGTGGACTTCTCTCCCTTAGCCTTCAGATAAACGCACCTGGGATCCCCGGCATCTGACCTGCACAAACGGAGCATACATTATCTTTAACAATTACATTATAGCCACACTCCTTGTCACCTACTTCTGCTGAGCCCTGGGATGGGCTTGGGGGTGGGCAGGGTGGTCACCTACAGTCCTGAAATCCCCACTGCTCCTACGGCTTTATCTCTAGAAGCCTCTGCAATAAAATGTGGCTGAGCTGTTGGCGTGCAGCTCACTGAGGACCAGATGGTAGATGTGGGGTGCTGTGACACATGTCAGGGAGGAACAAACTTTGGAGAGAGGCAGGAAGGCAGGAGGGGGAATGAGGACAGGGCCAGGGAATTGGTGGCTGCTTAGAGGGTGCAGAGCGGGAGCCAGAGAGTGTCAAGTGTGGCCTCATGCATTTCCAGGTTTTTTCCTATGGTATTTGGAGTTTCTGAGCTCTCCAAGATGGCAATGAAGGAAGGGCCACTGTGGTCATGCCTAGACATCATCTTGCCCTCTAGACCACACCCTTCTGAGGATGCTTTATAACATCCCCCTCCACTTTTTTTTTCTTTAAGACAGGGTTTCTCTGTAGTTTTGGCACCTGTCCCGGGGCTCACACTGCTGACCAGGCTAACCTCGAACTCACAGAGATCCACCTGCCTCTGCCTTCCAAGTGCTGGGATTAAAGATGCCTGGTAATATCCCCATTTTATAGATGAGAGAACTGAGGGCTGGGAGCCAGGACCCAAGTTTTCAGTTGTCTTCATTTTGTTTTGTCCGGAGCCTACCTAAAGAGGCCGTGCGCTGAGGGAGTGGTTGGATGCTTTGCTTGGCAACCATGAAGTCTTGGGTTTCGTCCCTGGCAGTGTTGGCTACCTTCCTGCTGCTGTGATAAAATGCTTTGACCATTTAACTTAGAAAAGAGTTTCTTCAGAGGATCAGAGCCCATGCTGGCTGGAGCAGAAGCCGAGTGTGCACACCAAGAACCACAAGCACAGAACAGAGGGGGAGAGAGAAATAGAAATGGTTGAGTCCTTAAACTCAAAATCTGCCCCAGTGGCCATACCCATCAAGGCCATATCTCCTAGAACTCCCCAAACAACGACCCCAACTGGGGGCCAAGCATGTGAATGCTTCTGTGTGTTCATTGCCCTCTCTGTGATCACGTGTTCCCATTTCTGTTCGCATCCCAGCCTCACCCCAGCATGTGTCTAGCTGGTACCCCTTGTCTCCCAGCACAGGCATGCCAGCTTGCTCTGACCCCAGCCCTACCTTGCTCCCTCCCAGCGTTTCTCCTCTTGGTCACCAGTGGCTCTATCTTCCCTCGGCTCCTCCCATGGTTTTCCTTCCACCATGGAGTCGCTCCGTCAGTAGCTGCCAGAAACACCCCCTGCCAACATCCAAACTCCCGCTGCCTCCTGCCACCACTGTCAAGGTCATTCACCTGCATCCTGCCGTCCTCCTTCCGGTCTAGCCTCACTGTCCTCTCTGCTTCAGCACAAATGCCAGAGGGAAGGTTTTCCAAGTCAGAGTAGCATGTCCACTCTGCCCAAAGCCTTCACTGTGCGGTGACTTCCTCTGAAACCCTCTCTTCTGTAGGGAAGGGCGGAGACTCACATCACTCCCGGGAAAGTTACAAAAAGTTAGAAGAAAGTGAACGGAGCCAGAAGTCCCCTTCCCCACATTTTGCAGGCAGCAAACAATCTCTGGGGGAGAGGAGACTCTCTGGAGGGGCTGCCTACAAGCTGGGCAGGGGCTCCAGGACGCGTCCAGTAACTTCAATAAACTCGTTGATCCACCGAGCTAGACGCAGAATCATTTCTTTACTATTGTTGATTTCCTGTGGAGGGTAAATAGATATTTGTTCATATTGCTCTCTCCACCAAATCAAATCAAATCAAATCAAATCACACAGTTGACTAACACCCAAGGGCCAGGCCTATAGGTCAGTCTGGGTTCAGTTGCGGATACTGTCAGGGGAAAAAGATAAACAATTGGCACCCGGACATAGACCAAAAGAATCGAAGGTAAGTATGGGGAGAGTGGAGGCCCGGGCCCTGCAATGGTGGTGAGGTGTAGCGTGTCTGTGTGAGCGATTCTGATATGCCTTCCTGGTACAGATTCTGATACGCCTTCCCACGGCAGAGGCAGTTGTGTGACCCTTGCTATGGGTGATGATGTAGCTGAGCATGTGAGATTGGGGGGGGGCCCTTTTGGAGGAATCTCAGGGTGGCAGATGCAGGATGGCATCCCTCCCTGAAGAGTGGGGTGTGCTCTATGAGTATAGGGATGCTGCACCCCCGTGGCAGGTGGACTAGGGGACACACTGCTGTCCCTGACGACTCACGATCAAGTACGATTGTAAGTAGGCATTGTTGGTGGTTGTGTGGCCGTGACTGCTAAGGTATGTGCCTGAGGATGCTCTGTCTTCCCCACAGAACTCAACTGTATCAAAACAGGAAGCAGATAGCAATAGGAGGCCTTTCGTGTTTAAGTTCTTTCACACTTTCATGGTCCATTCATGCCAAGACATGACATTTCTACCTTTATCTTCCTTATATTCCTCCCCTTTGGCATGACTTCAAATTGGGGAACCCCTGCGCTCCAGCCCAAGACAGCACCAAACACAGCCAGAACTCCATGTGCAGTGTGATGGGACAAAGGAAGTTTGAGTTTCTCATGGGACCCCCCCCCATCTCCAGACCTCACTATATGCCTGAAGCCACCCCGCTTCAAACCCGCACAGGCTCACCCCTTTTCCTGGAATACCTTTCATAGATACTGCTTCCCAGGAGGCCTCCTGAGCGCTCTACTGCACTTCCCAGGACTCTGGGTCACTTCATCTCTGTTGGGACCTTTCCTGAAGCCCTAATAACCCTTCCTAGGGGCCCTACCTAGCCTCCCAAGGCCATATCTGACTTCTGTTTGCTCTTGCCCTGAGGGCGCAGGGGCAAAGGGTGAGTTTGAATGTGACAGGCTTCCCTCTCCTACACATAAAGGACTGGGGAAGGGGACTTTCCAAGACCTAACGTGGCTCCCCTTCCCTCCCATACTGCCTAGGATCAGCCAGCAGGTCTATGGCATGCCCTCGAAGCCTCGTGGAAAACACGGAGAGTGTAGGCGCAGCCCTGCGTGAGCCCCTTGAGCCCAGGCAGGCAGCTGCAGCAGGCATTGCTGCTGCCCCTGTGTTACTGATTGGGGAACTGAGGTCTTTGTGGCCAAAGGTCTCTACCTGAGTGACCTGTCAAAGAGCACCTGGTGTGTCTTAGAGGACCAGTTGTGAGCCACTGTCATCCAAGAGAAGCAGCTGCCTTCTTGGGGACATCACCTTTGCTCCCCTGTAAGCGGATTGCCCAGCTAGGCTTTTGACTACTTACACGCCCCGTGAAGCCGGGGGAAGGTCATGCCACCTTCATCCGTGCCACTCTCTGCCACGTTTTGTAGGCGACTCTGCCTTGATTACTCATGGCCTTGGGGTGGATTAGAGTGTGCAGAGTCTGGGAAGGCTATGGGAGGGGCTCCATCAGGGTTTATCCAGGGAAGCCCCATCCCTGCTTGACAAAGGCTTTCCAGGTTTTTATTTTTCAGCCTTTCCAAGTCTTTTGAGGAAGCACCCACACTCCCCGTACACACCCCTCACATGTCCTCTGGAGCTCATTGGTTCCCCAGAATGAATTTAGTCTGAATTGTGTCTGTTTATCGTTGGAATCTTGGGAGGAGGGATAGATGTTGTCTATATATCCTCCCAGAGAGGAATTTTCACAACAGGGTCCCAGGCTCACACTCCTCAGTGCTAACTACCTGTGTCAGGTCCTCCGGGGAACCCGCTCTGGAAGGCCTCCTCCAGGAGACAGTTTCTGAGGATTCCGATTGGGGACCAGGACTCTGATCTCCTCACATTGAGACCTGTGGGGCTCCACCCTGCTGCCCGGTGGCTGTGAGAAATGAGTAAAAGGTGGGATCCGGACCCAGATGTTGTGGAAGCCCGTTGTCCACCCCAGTGTGTGTGCTTCCCGAGGTGGCCTCCCTCAGTCTCTGCCCCTCGCTCCTCCGTGGGGATGCTGCCAGCACACGCGGCTTTGCTGGTAAAGTCTTTATCCGGAATGTCGCCTAACGCATTCATATCAAACAATAGCGTCTCATACATCATCCCTGCCAGAGGCCACCTCTGCTAGGACAAGCACAGTCCATTACCCTGACGGGCGCAAGCCGTGTGCAAAACAGATAACAGGTCCTGGCTATGCAGGAGCACATGGTGCGGGGGGGGGGGGGGTTGTCACAGGCCTCTAGGAGCAGTGAGGGAGACCTGGACCGCTGCCACCTGGGCAGTTGGGACACGGGACTCACTCCTGAGGTTCTGATATCACACAGCGATATGAGAGATGCTCATGGAAACCTAGCTCTGCATCTTCAGGAGAGTGGCTCGACCTCTCTGAGCCATGTTATCCCTACTCATTAAATGAGGCTGGAAATGGTCCTTGCTTCCCTCAGGGCTGGTGGGGGCCCTAAGAAGTGAAGGGTGTTGAAAACAGGCGTGGACTGGGGCACGAAGACACTGTCACCACAACACTAATGGATAAAGTCTTGAACCACGTTGTCACCTTCTTGCCTTCTTTAGAGGTCGTACTCCGAAGTGTCCCATTTCCTCCAGATTTTCCTGGGAAGGCTGGAAAGGGACAACCCCTCCCCTCCAAATAGCTGGTTTCTTAACAGTGGGCCCTGGAAGGAAGCTCTGTGCTACGCTTATCTTGGAATAAAACTCGCACAGCTTAGAGAGAGAAGATAAAGGAAACAAGCTACTGATAAAGGGGCTCGAAGAAAGCTGGGGTGTCGCTGTGGGTGACGGGATGTCGACCCACCAGTGACTCAACAGAGTGAGGAAGCCACCCTTCAAGGGCTGGAGTGTTGACAGATCCACTAACTGGCATCAGCCTCGAGGGTCCTTTAGGGGCAAAGCCCTCCTTCATGAAGTGCAGGTGTGATAGCGTTGTTGGCTAGTGAAGCCTCAGAGTCAGGCAGCTGTGACCTCGGAGCCCAGGCGGCTGTAGCCTCAGTGCCCCTGGAGCACAGCAGTTATAGGAGAGTGAGCAGGAATCCAGGAATCTGATCACTGTATTTCCCACGATGCAGGATGTCTCCCAGGCTGACCCATGAGAATGAGAATGTCCCAGAGCAGCTTGTGTTTCCCTCCTTCCCATCAACACAGCATGTGTGCCTAGCAGGTGCTCAGTAAACCACACGGATGGAGACTCGCTGGGAAAATACTCTTTGCACACCTGGAGGCGTGTCTTTCCTCACCAGCAAGTTAAAAGCTATACATGAGTCTTCAGCTTGCAAGTTTGCCAGAAATGTATGTGTATGTGTGTATGTGCATGTCTATGTTTTTATGTGTGTGTGTGTGTGTGTGTGTGCGCGCGTGCGCACGCGCGCGCGGGTGCGCGCACGCGCTTGCGCATGAGGCTGACCTTGGGTGTCTTCCTTGATTGCCTCCGCTTTATTTACTGAGGCAGGGTCTCTCTCAACAGTTCAGCTAGTCTGGCTGTTTGTTCTGCGGAGTCCATTTCTACCTCTGAGCACTGGGTTTATATGCGAGACTTGGCTGTCTCCATGCCTGTCTGGCGTGTTTGTGGGTGCTGGAGAACCCCAACTCCAGTCCTAATGTTTGCATGCCACTGAACTAGTTCCTCAGCTCACGGACTCTTCACTGCAGCTCCGCCACACTGCCTAGTCCCAGTCCTGAAATTCTCCAGCTGTGTGTATCTTTGACCCAGTGAGAGGCCCTGTGCTTCAGCCAGTTGTCCTTGGAGGTGATGTTGGCTTCTGGGGTGCTTGTCTCAAGGCCCGAGTGTCACACCTGTTGGTATGCATTTTAACATGATAGAGTCGAGTCTCTAGAAATCCCTGCATTCCCTTGACACTGTATGTGACTTTATATCATATGTGGTTGAAAATATGAGGCCTATGTTTAATGTCCTGGTAGAGGCTTATACCCCATAAAACCCTTGACATCCTTTAGTGGTAGCTGTCTCTTGTTTTGGTGACAGTGTTGGCCGCTGGTAGAAGCCCCGAATCAGGACAAGACATTTTGGTGGCCTCAGGATGTGACAACAGCACCAGCCTGATTGACTGGCCCTTCTGGGTAGCTGCCAGGCCCCAGCACTCCAGGGCCCTGCTGGCTCCCCTGTTGTGTTTCCTACTGGGCCATTCTGTGTCTTCTCCCTCTGAGCCAACCCATTTGGGCTCCTGAGCCCCAGAAGGTTCAAGAGGATAGCACTAGAGAAGAGTAGGGGGCTGACTAGGGTTTGGGGTGCATGGAAGAGGTTCCCAAAGCCTGTAATTAAAGACTCCCATAATGGCATCTGACAGGGCCTCATCCCCAGGGCCGGGCAGAGGAGAGCCCATTGCCCAGCTGTGTTGCAGGGTCCAGGGCTGCTGCAGTGGGAGCACCCCTCAGCGCTCAGCACGGGCCCCATACATCACTCGACATGCCTTTCTGCGGGACTGCTGCTGACAGGAGCTATTTATCTGAATGTCATTGGCAGTAAACTGGGGGGGGGGCAGTGAGCAAGAGGTGGGTGTGGGGGCTCCTTGGGGAGTCTCCCACAGGCTTCATCTTGGAGCAGGGTGCAGAGAGGTGTTGAGGTGGAGTGCAGAGGTGACCATGTTCCCTTCCTGTCCTTGGGAACACAGAATGGGAGTGAAGGAGGCCAGACAACTCAGTGCTAACCTGGGAGGTGCTGTCCCATGGGGACCGGTGCTCAAGAGTACAGCCTCTCATGGTTACGGGGTGGATATGAACGTGGGAGTCAAATCCTGCCGTTTGCCTTCATTTAAAGCAGTGGTTCTCGTCCTGTGGGTCACGATCTCTTTAAGAGGGTCAACCGGTCCTTTCACAGGGTCGCCTAACACCACAGGAAAACACAGATATTTACATTATGATTCATAACAGTAGCAAGAATTACAGTTATGAAGTAGCAACAAAAATAATTTTATGATCGGCGGTCACCACAAGATGAGGAACTATGTTAAAGAGTTGCAGCCTCAGGAAGGTTGAGAACCCCTGACACAAGGAACCCACTTCCCGAGACATAGTTCCTGCAGGCGTGGCTCATACGACATGTGACCATTAGCAGTGGGCAACTGATGTGATATCTCTGTGTCTCAGAGTCCTGTCTGGACAGTAAAGGTAGACATCAGAGCCGCCCCACAGGGCCGTGGGAGGTGAAGAAGTGGAGGAGAGCTGCCTGAGTCTCCACAGGGCACCAATGCCATTGTGGATGTATCAGCAGTGGGCGGGTGCAGGTGGGTGGGGAGCCCTAGAAAGCACCACCCGGAGGATGATCAAGGCTTCTCAGAGGAGGGTGGGAAGTCTTTTAGCCAAAGACTATGGCATAGGCAAAGGGTCTCAGGGCAGGAAAACCCAAGAGACACCATCTGGAAGTTAAAAGGAAGCCTGAGGGGCCAGACTCTAAGTCTATGAGGATCGAATAAGATCATATTTAGAGTTCCCGGCTCAGAGAGTCTCAATAGCCCTGGAATGTAAGGGTCCCAGTTCCAGCCCCCTAAAAGCCTGATTCAGTTTGCAACCCTTCCACCTTCAAGTCAGAAAAGCTCTCGAGGCTACTCCTTTTACAGATGGGGTGGTGAGGGTTTTAAAGGCCCGCTGAGAAGTCAGGTGCTTTTGTGTACAAAAAAGCAGAAGCCACGGGGCCTCAAGGGGGCTAAATCCAGAGTCTGCAGGTAAGATTTACCTGTTGAGCGAGATGTGATGGAGAAACCCTTCATCACTGTCTTCCCTACTTGAGCAGGATTGTGACACCTGCCCAGAAGGCGTGGCGATTATGAGGGGCCCACACAGACCACATAAGGTACTAACAGGCCTAGTGAAGACTGTCTAGGACCCTCCTGAAGAGGGCCCCCCCGCCGAGACAGACCTTTGCAGAATGGGGCAGACTGATCTCTCAAGTGCTGGCTATATTCCACATCTCCCCGTTAGACTTTGCAGGGTTTCTCTGTGTATCTCTGGTTGTCCTGGAACTCTCTCTGTAGACCTGCTTCTGCCTCTGAGTGCCGGGATTAAAGGTGTGTGCCACCCCTGCCCAGCAACTTTACAGCTTTTAGAGAAACGAAGTGAGGGATTTACAGCAACTGTGCAGCTCTTCCTGACAGAGCTGTGGAGAAGGGCCAAGGTGGAGGCATGCCTGCTGATGGCTGGAGACCTGGGTCTGCTGGAGCTCAGGCTGGAGCTCCCCTTCCTTCTGCCTCGGCTTCCCTGCTGAGATCATAGAGATCACCCAGGTGTCCAGATCGCTGGCATCTACACAGAATAGCATTGCCGTAAAATGTCAATTCTGAGACACAGAGTAAATTGCGGTTTTATTCAGGAAAACACATGCATGGAGGCAGAGTGTGCAGCCGCTGGGGAAGTAACACATTGATCAGACACACAAAAATGAGGTCCTTTTTCCTTGGGGACCCCTCTTTCTGCCTATCCCCTCCTGGTCTGCCTGCCTCCACCTACTGGCTGGGTGCCACACCTTCCTACATAGTCTGGGACCCACTGAGAGGCAGAAACCTCTGGTTCAGGAGGGCGTGAGCCTTCCCTCAACCAGGATCAGAAACCCGGGTGGCTGGCGTGGGAGGCATGTGCTACAGCCTTGATATAGCTGCTGCCTTCTCTCCCTCCCTATGCTTGGCATCAGGAAACCCTGGGAACCCAGTGACACAATTCCCTGGGGTCTGCACCTGCCTGGGGGTAAGGCAGCTGTGACTCAGAGGTGGGGCCAGGATCACATGACAGCAGACACACTTCTAAAATGAAAAAGGAGTGATCAGAGGCCAGCCCAACTGGCTTCAGCGGGAAAACCAAGGCCAGGAGGGAAGGCACCATAAGGCAGTGTGGGATCCGTGTGTGGTAGCCTGTGATGTGTACCTTCCGTGATGGTCTCCTGATCATGACAGAGACATGACAGATGGGGGAGATATGCACCCCCTAGGACAGGGAAGAGGGCTCTGTAGGCTTGTGGGCTATGTTCCCACCTTGGCCTCACCTCTTACTGTGTGTCCTTGGGCAAGTCTCTCAGGACTTCTGGGACTCAGTCTTAGCGTTATAAAATGGGATGCCATGTCTAACTAATTAGAACTCTCTAAATAAATGATTTTATGTATTGTGGTGGTTTGGAAGAAAATGGTACCCAAAGAGAGTAGGCACTATTAGAAGGTGTGAATTTGTTGGAGTGGGTATGGCCTTGTTGGAGGAAGTGTGTCACTGTGGAGGTGGACTTTGAGGTCTCATATATGCTCAAGCCATGCCCAGTGTCTCAGTTCACTTCCTATTACCTATGCAAGATTCAGAACTCTCAGCTACCCCTCCAGCACCACGTCTGCCTGCATGTTGCCATGTCCCACCATGAAGACAATGAACTGAATCTATGAACTGTAAATCACCCCAATCAGATGTTTCCTTTATAAGAGTTGCCATGGTTATGGTGTCTCTTATAGTAGTGGAAACCCTAACTAAGACACATACACTAATTTTAGAATGTGTGCACGCATACACAAGGACGCATGCTCATGTGTGGTGGTCAGAGAACAACTTGGGAGAGTCAGTAAGTTGTCTCCTTCACTATGTGGGTTCCAGGGATCAGGCTCAGGGACAAGTGCCTATTCCTGCCGAGCCACTTCGCTGGCCCATGCAATGTTCTTTCTTTTTTTAAAGGCATTTATAACTGAATTCATTTTAGAAAGGTTTCAGCCAGGTGTGATGGCACATGCCTTTAATCCCAGCCCTCAGAAAGCAGACACAGGCAGATCTCTGTGAGTTCGAGACCAGCCTGGTCTACAGAACGAATTCCAGGACAGCCAGGACTACACAAAGCAGGAGACTCTTGGATGAGAGGACGGGATGAGAAGGTGCTGGCTACATGTGTGCTGAGAGTTTCCTGGCAGCCAAAGCAGGGAAAGTGCGACCATTATACATACAACTTCTAGAATTTGCCATCTGAGAGGCTGTCCCGACCTTGAGGAAAATGGACGCTTTACCAAGACCGAGGTGTTAGCAGTTTCTCACACAAGTCTAAAACAAGCAACGCAAATCTGAGGCCATAACTGAGAGCCCAGTCTCTAGTGACTTTATTCACTTGGTCTCCGTTTCCCTCTGTCAGACAAGAAGAAGGAAGTGCAATACGGCTCTTCTTGGCTTCCAGGAGGCAGCATCTGTAAAGTGCTTGCAGAAGTGCCTGGCATACAGTAAGTGCTCAATAAATGGCTGTGGATCATACAGTGCACTACACACCCTGTGGATGAGTATGTGGGGATAGCAGAGTGCTTTATCTCTGAGCCATTCTCTTGGCGCTTCTCAGCGGCAGACCTGCTACAGTGTCCAAATGGAAACCATGTGTGTTTTAATCAATTCCATGCTTTGTGGAAGCCAAAAGCCCAGGTTAATGGAACAGAGATGATTCCCCAGTGACTTCCTACCCCTCCTTCAAAGCCTTTGCTTTTCCTGCTCAGCCACTGGGAAGCCACCGCCTGCACTCAGGAGGAGAAATTGAATAATTGATGCAATTTGAATAACACTAGGATTTGTAATGATATTGAAATGTAAAGATAAAAAGGGGCGTGGACGGGGGCTGAGAGCGGAAGGGAAAAGTTGTTAATAGGCTCTTAGGGGCTGGTGTGGGGGGCACTCTTCTGGAAGCAGGAGCTTGAAAGGCATTTAAAAAAGGAGGCACCCAGCAAGGGGCGGGCTAGGAAACCTCCACCCCACGAAGGGGAAAAACCATATTCATAAATAAGATGCGGAAATTTCTCCCGACTCAGCAGCGCTAAGAGAGTGGATAATTATTTAAATGCCAAATCACTTCGTTCATTAGAATCCCAAATTATATCTCAAGAAATTGATTGCACTGGGCAGGATGGAGGAAAGGTGGGGAGGAAGAGAAGAACTGGGTATTTATGAGAGCAAGGAGGACCCCCCCCCAACCTTTCTCTAGGCCAGGCAGGAGCTGAGGCAGGAAGAAGAGGATGGGAGAAAGCAAGTTCAAAGCCAGACAGAGACAGGCAGTACTGTATGATACTGTAATCACAGCATTTGGAAGGCTGAGGCAGGAGGATTAGGGGAGGCTTAGGGTAAAAGCCTGGGTCCCAGCAGTTCCAACAAACTAGGCTCAGTCACCTACTCCAGCAAGCCAATCCCTCAAACAAGCAATGGTGAAGGGTGTGGCCACAGAGGAAAGAGGGGTGGCAAAGGGTCAGTGACCCTCAACTCCGTCTTTATGATGCTGATGTGAGCCTCAGGTTTAAGTAGAAGACTTGGAGTACCAGAGGACGAGCGTCCCCTTAGTAATTAAACAGCCCAGGTCTAGGTGTGGCTGAGACCGTTGTCTCAGCTCTGGTCCAGCAAGGTCTGGAAAAGTCCTGATATGCGAGGGGGCAAAGTGATTCTTCAGAGGGCATCGATGACTTCTGTCTGGGAGTATTGATGACTTCTACCTGGGGGCATCGATGACTTCTGCGTGGGGGTATTGATGACTTCTGTCTGGGGTACCATCTCACTGACTTCACCTGGAGGGTAGTCTATCATATGAAGTGCGGCTGCCTCTTCCTGGAAACCCAAGATGACCAGACTTCGGACAAGGACATAGCCCATGCCTGTATTTTGTGAACTCAACTGACGATTAGACTTTTTTGTTTTGTTTAGGGAAGGGGTTTGTTGTCCTCTCAGTACTCAGGGGGTCAAAGCCAGAGATCTCAATTCTCAGGCCAGTCTGTGACTTGACACCCTGTCTCAAAAACAAATGGCTAGGGGCTGAGGAGGTTGTAGTAATAGGGGCTGCGGGGCTGCGTTCCCAGCACCCCAGCCGCCTGCTCGGCTAGCTTATGCCCCGAAATAACAACACACAAACTGTATTCATTTAAACACTGCTTGGCTCTTTAAGCTCTAGCCCTTACTGGCTAATTCTGATATCCCGATCAACCCATCTCTAATAATCTGTGAGAACCGGTCTTACCGGGAAGATTCTAGCCTAGTCCATCCTGGGTCGGAGCTTCATGGCATGTGTCTGCCCAGGAGCCAGGAGCATGGCGTGTCTCTGAGGCATCTGCTCCCGAGAGGAGAGCTGTGGAGTCTGAGCTCACTTCCTCTTCCTCCCAGCATTTTGTTCTGTTTACTCCTCCCACCTATCTTCTAACCAATGAGGGCCAAGCAGTTTCTTTTTATTTAACCAATGACCTTCCTCCATCAGGAGGTGGCTCAGTCAGTAAAGGGCTTGCACGGTGTGTGAAGCCAGGTATGATGGCTCTCCACGGGAGTCATTCCAGTGCTGGGGTGATGGACACAGGAGGATCCCTGGGGCTGGATAGATGAATGTCAGGTTCAGGGAGAGACCCTGATTCAGAATAGCAGATGGAGAAGAACCAAGGAAGACACTTGACGCTGACCTATGCACACAAGCCAGGCAGACCTGGGCTCAAGTCTTGGGTTTGATTCCTCCCTGTGGACATATTTCTTACCCTTCCATCTTTGAGCCTCAGTTTACCCAGCTGAGCAGTGGAATTAATACAGGGATCTCTTGTTTGTATGCAGGACTTAGTCAAAGCTCCTTGACTTAGCAATGGAGCCACTGTGTCAATAAATAGATCATGAGATGAAAAACATCATAAGTCAAAAATTTATTTAATTCCCACAAGCACTGACATTGTAGCTTAGCCTTGCTGACCTGAAATGTGCTCAGAACATTGGCATCAGCCTACAGGGGTTGATATCATCTAATGCAGTGCCTATTTTTATGAAGAACCATGAAGCTGACCATGATGACACATGTCTGGAATCGTAGCACTTGGGAGGATGAAAAAGTGAGGGGATCACTCCTGAATATTAACCTTCACCAGGCGATGAAAGGAGACAGAGACAGAGACCCACATTGGAGCACCGGACTGAAATCTCAAGGTCCAAATCAGGAGCAGAAGGAGAGAGAGCACGAGCAAGGAACTCAGGACCGTGAGGGGTGCACCCACACACTGAGACAATGGGTATGTTCTATCGGGAACCCACTAAGGCCAGCTGGCCTAGGTCTGAAAAAGCCTGGGATAAAACCGGACTTGCTGAACATAGCGGACAATGAGGACTACTGAGAACTCAAGAACAATGGCAATGGGTTTTTGATCCTACTGCACGTACTGGCTTTGGGGAAGCCTAGGCAGTTTGGATGCTCACCTACTAGACCTGGATGGAGGTGGGTGGTCCTTGGACTTCCCACAGGTCAGGGAACCCTGATTGCTCTTCGAGCTGATGAGGGAGGAGAACTTGATCGGGGGAAGGGGAGGAAAATGGGAGGTAGTGGCAGGGAAGAGGCAGAAATCTTTAATAAATAAATAAAATAAAATAAAATAAAATAAAGCATTTCTGTTATTTGAAACAATGGGAAAAAAGTGAGGGGATCGGGGGCTGGAGAGATGGCTCAGTGGTTAAGAGCATTGCCTGCTCTTCCAAAGGTCCTGAGTTCAATTCCCGGCAACCACATGGTGGCTCACAACCATCTGTAAAGAGGTCTGGTGCCCTCTTCTGGCCTGCAGACATACACACAGACAGAATATTGTATACTTAATAAATAAATAAATAAATAAATAAATAAATATTTAAAAAAAAAAAAGTGAGGGGATCAAGTTCAAAGCCAGCCTGAGATACACAGTGAGACCCTGTGGTGGTTAGTGGGAGACCCTGTGGTGGTGGTTAGGATGGAGACCCTGTGATGGTTAGGATGGAGACCCCGTGGTGGTTAGCATTAGATAGCCTGTGATGTTTTACTCTTTTGGTTTTTCAAGGTGCCCACCACCTAGCTCCTAAATAAATCACACAGAAAAGCTGTATTCTTAGTTATGAACGCCTGGCTTTTGCGTGGCTTGTTTCTAGTCAGCTTTTCTTAAAGAAGCTCTGAAAACGGGTCCCCCACAAGTTGTACATTTGTGGGTCTATCTAAGAATCCGTCAGCTGTACGTTTACTGTATAATACTTGTGGCTCCAACATTAGATTATATTATCCCAACTACCTTTTACCTTTGGGCTTTTATCTTTCTCTATTTCTCTGTACCTTTCTTTACGTCTTTCTCCGCGGCTTGCTATGTAGCTGGGTGGCTGACCCCTGATGTCCTCCTCCTTCTCTTGCTCATTGTTCTCTCTCCTCCCAGATTGCTCTTCTATTTATAATCCGGTGTCACCTGGGACAAGGCCCTTCGGCAGTGAGAGGGGATCACGGTGCTCTGGCCGTGTGATCCATGGCTGTGATTGGGTGCTGGAAATGAAGGGCTGAGTAGCAGCGTGCATGCTCTCTGCTTCCTGAGAATGGATACATTGTAACCATCTCCTTCAAGTTTCCGATTCTCTGATTTTTCTGCTCCAGTGCAGTGTGTCCTGTACTGCCATGCAGAAAAAAAAAATACCCTTTCTTCCATAAATTTATTAGTTACTTTTCTATTGTGTGGATAAACCACTATGACGAAAGCAGCTTACAGAAGAAAAAGTTTGTTTGAGTTTAAGTTCCAGAGGTGGAGCAAAGGCATGTGGCAGGAACAGGGAACAGAGACCTTCTTTCTTGAAGCTGAAAGAATGAACTAGAAATGGCTTATGTCTTTAAACTTTCAAAGCCCACCACCAGTGACATACTTCCTCCAAGAAGGCCATACCTGCTAGTCCTCCCCAAACAGCCCCAGCAACTGAGATCAAGTGTTCAAATGCTCAAGGCTATCTCCTTTAGTTTATGAAATACAGCCCTGATGGCAGCTACTGTACCATCACAAACTCAAAAGTTCCAGCTTCCTAAGTGGAGCCATCAGAGGTGGAGACTGAGGTGCGTATAAACACACCACACACACACACACAAGCACGCATGCACACACACGCACATGTGACACAGGCACTCAGGACTGAGACTGGGTCAAGAACACAGCAGTTGGAACTAGAGGAGGTAAGAGAGAAGCCTCAGGGAGCCCCACTGAACCCCTTTCTCCCTCCTTGCTTCCCCTCCCCCATCACAGGAAGTGAACCTTAAGTAGAGACAGAGGTTCAAAGTGAGAGACTTGGTGAGGTATGCTGGGGACAGAGCCAGGGATTCACAGGCCTCTCCAAATCCTTTACAGGGCTACAACTCCCAGCCTCCTGACCTCTGGTGCCTGGTGTCTTCATCCTGGCCAGCAGCAATCGGTATTATCATATCTACAGCTTAGAGTCACAGGACAGGTCTGTCAGGGACAACTGGATTATGGAAGGAACTCTGGGCTACCTGGTACCCCTTTCCTGGTCAGTGTCCAGGTGTCCCTCAGGCACAAGCAGATGGAGGTCTTCAGAATTTCCCAAATGTGTATACAGCATGCACTATAAGCCCCACCAGATAAACACCTCTGTGTGGCATATTGGATTGTCATCTATGCCAAGCCTTTTTATGTTACCTAGTTGTCCTGACAGGACTGTAAGCAGTGATGAAGGTCAAATTGAGGCCCAGAGAGGAAAGGCCAACCTTCCATGTAGCTCCAGAGCCCTGAGACCAATATTTATAAGCCAAGTCTACTTGCATCCCAGGTAGCCCAGAGTCTACTTCTAACACCTGCTTTAGGCAAGACCCTACACAGACCCCACAGAGAAAGAGAAAGGGCTCAGATTCTCTCTCAGTTCCCTCTTATGCTGAGCTCCCATCTCATCCCACCACAGAGCTTCCTGGTCACCAGAGAAAGTTATCAAGTGATGCTTCCCCTATTACTTTAAGGAGGACAGCAGATGGCTGCTTAGGAACTAGCCACAGAAGATGAGTGGGCTCCTTGCTTGCCAGAGGCTACCAGAGACCTGCCGTCCCTAAAGTCAGAGGTCAGAGCAAAGCCTGCCCAGGTGCCTGATGGTACTAGAAATGCTGACTCAGAATAGATCTGGGCTTTATCCTTGGGTGGCTCCTAAAAATACAGGTTGGGTCGCTTCCATGTATGGTCCACAGGAAGGAGCTGCAGAAAGCTAGGAATAGCCAGAGGATTTGGGGTAGAATTCGCCTTCAATACCGTATGGCCTTGATCAGCTTGCTTCCCCTCTAGGCCTAAATGCTTGATGCTAACACAATCAGATTTTGGTGGTGGGGGAAGAATAACTGTACTTTTGGTGGACCAGCCTGCCTCCATCTTAGGCTTAAAAACCATCTTATACTTTTTCGGTCACAGTCCAGCTGGCCTTGGTGAGCTCCCCGTAGATCAGCTCCACTGTCTCAGTGGGTGGATGTACGCCTCGTGGTCCCGAATTCTTTGCTCATGTTCTCCCTCCTTCTGCTCCTCCTTGGGACCTTGGGAGCTCAGTCCAGTGCTCCTGTGTGGGTCTCTGTCTCTAACTCTATCCATCACCAGATGAAGATTCTATGATGATATGCAAGATATTCGTCAGTATTGCTCTAGGATAGGGTCATTTCAGGTTCCCAATCCTCAGCTGCCCAAGGAACTAACTGGGAAAGCATGGGATAAAACCGGACTCTCTGAACATGGCGAACAATGAGGGCTGATGAGACACCAAGGACAATGGCAGGGAGTTTTGATCCTACTTAATGTGCTGGCTTTGTGGGAGCCTAGCCAGTTTGGATGTTCACCTTCCTAGATATGGACGGAGGGGGGAGGACCTAGGACTTGCCACAGGGCAGGGAACCCGGACTGCTCTGTGGACTGGAGAGGGAGGGGGGGAGAGGAGTGGGGGGAGGGGGAGAAGGGTGGAAGGAGGGGGAGAAGGGTGGGAGGAGGGGGAGAAGGGTGGGAGGAGGGGATGGGAAATGGGAGGCTGGGAGGAGGTGGAAACTTGTTTTTTGTTTATGTTTTTTTTCTTCTTTTCGCAATAATAAAAAAAACCCCATCTTATAGTAAAAAGAAACTAGGTTCGTTCTTGTTTATGGCTAAGCCTCTATTGTTTGAGGCTTGACTGTGCCCCACCTGTAAACTTAACTAAGTACACATGGTTCTCTGCTGCTTGTTTCAGGGACGGGCAACCATGTCTTTGTTTCCAAAGTTGTTTATGGCCATGTTATCACCCTGCCTTTGTATAAAGGCTGTTATACCTACCTTGTTTTGACTGCCTTGCTAGGACCACCTTGCAATCACTTCTTTATTTTAGGAGGTTGTTGTGACTAATTAGTTATGATTGTCTTCTGCTCCTGTAACCCCTATCCTGCCAACTATTTGGAAACCCCCTACCCCTGAGCTATAAAAGCCTTGTCTTCCTCACAACCAATGCCGACCTCTCCAACCCCGTCTTAGGGGGAGACAGCCCACGTACATGAACAAAAAAGTTTGCCTTAATTAATTGCTTGTTTTAATTAATTTGGCCATGATAATTTGGGTCAGTAGTCTTTCTCCTCCCATTTTTGGGATTAACAGTTCTGCCACAGAGGCCTGCCTGGTGTACTTGTTCCAATAATCCTACTCTGGGTCCCACCTGGCCCAGAAGAGCTGGCAGAGCTGTATGGCACCCTGGAGTAACGTGACACAGGGACCTGCTGACTCCTCAGCTGACACTGGTTGGGTGCCTTTGCTTCCTGGAAAAAGAGGTGGCGCATAGGCCTTGGGGTGAACACCAGAGCCTCATTTTCCTCATCTGTCCCCAGGCAGATTCCCTTCTCAGGGGTCCTGAGAGAAGCTGAGGGAATATAGGGCTTGGCTTGTAATAGACATCTCGTAAGAGTCCCCCTTCCAGTATCCCTATACTGTACCATGCACTGTAGTAGAAGAAAGAACATCAACCCCTAAGTAGAGGCACCGGGGTCTCTAGTCCCTTGGGAGCCTCGTCAGCAGGGCCAGCTCCAAATCGATCTTTTCTCCCCCATTTTTGTAGTGCATGTCAGCATCTCTTGGGATGGGTGGAGAAACTGTCCGCGTCAGCACACCGCCCCCGCCAGACACTGTGGTTCTTTATGAATTACCCGCCAGATGTTAGCTTTGCATCTTTTATCAGAGGGAGCCTTCACCAGGACCTTGTATGTCATGTCATTAGAGACAGGCAGAAAAGCATGCCTGGAGGACGCCAAGGTTGGCAACACGGCTCCCTCCTCTCAGGGCACACAGGCACCCACCTGGAGCCCCTGCTGCCCTGGGAATGCCCTGAGCTGCCCTGGAGGTATGCAGCTTTTGGTCCATGAAGATGCTGCTCCCTACAGCCACCTTGAGGAACAGAACCTGTCCCAGCCCTGTTTCCTTCTGCTGGAGAGAAACCTACAAGCCCGTTAACCCAAATAAACAGCCCTGTGACAAACTGGGGTCTGTGTCGTCAAGGAAACTGACAAGGTTCCCAGAGGGGGCAAATGGCGGGCAGAGGACCTAATTTAGATGGAGCAGTTTGTCCCCTGGGGAGATGACAAGTAACTATAGACTCACGAGAAGAGCCAGGGGCAGAAGTTCCAGGCAGAGGGCACAGCAAAGGCAAATACCCGGGGCAGGAGTGAGGTGGGCACACTGAAAGAACTGAGCCAGGATTTCAGAAGCCAAGTGTATGAGAGGCGAAGGCTGATGGAGCTGCAGAGTCTGGGTCATACACCCTCAGGGGACACAGGAGAGATGTGGGTTTCATATCTGTGGGGGACACAGCAGAATCACCACAGGCTTCTTGGGGTAAGGAGTAGGCTGGTTTCAAAACGGCCAGTGTGTCATGTAGCTTGACAAGGATATATATAGCACTCACAGGTGCCTGGTGACAGCATTTGTGGTCATCCACGTAGGAGATGGAGAACAGGTTTAACTCCTCTTTGCAGGTGGGTCAGGCCCACCTGGACTCAAGTTTCTCACTCCAGCCACACTCAGGACTGAAGGGCGGCAGTTTTCACCGGACTGATAAGGAACTGGAGGGCAGTTGGCAGCAGCAAGGTCAGGGTCACACAGCGAGAAGCAGCAGGTGGAGTCTCTGAACAAGGCAGCCACACTCTTTCCTGCTTCTGCAGGCTGACGTGCAGCAGACTGCAGGGGCCATTCCCTGCCACTTTCCATGGCCTGCATCTCTAATCCCCAGGCATACAACAAAGCCACTGGGCAGAGCATGCCCTGAGCTGTCTGGGCAGGAAGCAGTGAGCCCCAGTCCCAGGCTGCCCCAGCCTACTGGACCCGTGATTGGTCCAGAGGTCTGTGGAGGCAGATGCAAGCCTGTGGCATCCAGATAGGCACGGCACCATCACCCTGGGTTATTATTTTCCACCCGATCCACATACCATCTGATAAACAGTGATTACTTCGGATTTGCATATAATAAATATCACCCCCAGGAAGGGTGCGCATGTGCACGAGGGTGGGAGTGCGGAGCCAGGGCTCATGTCTTATTTATGAGAATAAACAAGAGCAGAAGCTGGCATAATCAACACATATTTAATCTTAGTCACCTTTGACTCTAATCAGGCAGGGTCTTACAGTGCTGTGTGTGTGCGGGCTGTGGGGAACATCCCTGCCACAGTCTTCCTGCTCGGAGAAGGCTTGGAGCTGGAGCATAGACACCTAAGAGAATTACTTAGCAGAGGCAAAGTTTGCCTTTTTATTCCTTCCTCTCTTCTCTTTTCTTTAAAAAACAAAAAAGAGCTGGGGGTGGTGGCACACTCCTTTAATCTCGGCACTCAGGAGGAAGAGGCAGGTGGATCTCCGTGAGTTTGAGGTCAGCCTGGTCTACAAGAGCTAGTTCCAGGACAGGCTCCAAAGCTACAGAGAAACTCTGTCTCAAAAAAAAAACAAAACAAAACAAAAGAAAAAATCGGGTCTCATGTAGTCTAGGCTGACCTCAAAATTGCTGTGTAGCTAAGGCTGGCCTTGAACGTCTCGTCCTCCTCCTGCTGCCATATACACACATGTCATCATGCACAATACAGTTTTTAGTTAATTTTTTTCATATATATATAGTTATATATATGTAATTTATGGGGCAGGATTGATATAGAGGTCCAGTTGTTTTCTTCCTTCTATCTTGTGGGCTCTGGTTGGGGACTAAATTCAGGTCACTGTCTTCATAGGAAAGGCCTTTACCCACTGAGCCATCTCCTTGTTCTTTGGTGTGTGTGTGTGTGTGTGTGTGTGTGCACATGGTGTGCGTGTTTGAGTACCCGAGACATGGTGTGTGTTGAGGTTGGGGGACATGTGGGTTCTGGGTACCAAACTCAGATCATCAGAATTGTGCAGCCGTATGGACTCCAGACCTGGATTCAGATTGCTAAACTTGTTGGCAAGTGCCTTTACCCACTGAGCCATCTCGCTGGCCCATAACAGTCCCTACGCACCCACCCAGTGTTGCCAAAATACCTCTGAACCATCAAAAGTGCTTGAAGACAGCAATGCAAATTGCAGCGTTCGCCACAGTTCTGTCTGTGGTGACGTCGACCATCACACATTTTCAGTGCTACGAGGAAGCAAAGCTGAGAAAGAAGAGAGGAGGGAGAAGCATCAAGCACTGTACTGGAAATCAGGAAATCAAGTCATGTTTGTGCATGCCAGAGCTGAGACTCAAACCCAGTACCCATTCTCCACGCCACTATCCTAACATGGCAGGAAAGAAACCTGGGAGAAGCCAGGCAGTGGTGGTGCATGCCTTTAATCCCATCACTCAGGAGGCAGAGTTTGAGGTCAGCCTGGTCTACAGCATGAGTTCCAGGACAGCCAGGGATACACAGAGAAACCTTGTCTCAAAAAGCCAAAAAAAGAAAAAGAAAAAGAAAAGAAAAGAAAAGAAAGAAAACTGGGAGAAACTCTCATTCCACTTTCTCCAGCTCCTAATCCATTGTTAATTGTTAAGGAAACTGAGGCACGCTAAAGGGAAGGGGAGCTGCCCACATTTGTGCACAGAGTATGGCAGAACTAGAATTCAGATCCAGGCAGTAACCATGCATGCAGTGTTTAAGCAAAGGCTTTTTTTTTTTTTTTTTGAGACTGGGTTTCCCTGTAGCTTTGAAACCTGTTCTGGAACTTTCTCTGTATATGTAGACCAGGATGGCTTTGAACTCACAGAGATTCCAGCCTCTTGAGTGCTGGGATTAAAGGCATCGCCAACTGGCTGAACGGTCTTTTTACAAATTTACTTATTTTTTTTCTATTATGTGCTTTTGTGTTTTGCCATGTGTGTCAAGTCTCCTGGAGCTGGAGTTACAGACAGTTGTGAGCTGCCATGTGGGTGCTGGGAATTGAACCCAGGTCCTCTGGAAGAGCAGCCAGTGCTCTTACCCACTGGGCCACCTCTCCAGTCTCCCTCAGCATTCTATGTGGTAGGGATGAATACAGACAGACATGGCGGGTAGAGTTGTCCTCCTCGGGGAGCTGAGGAAGCTGTGTGAACCAGCCCTGAGTGCATGAGTGCTGTTGACATGCACATGGCCATATCAAGGACCCCAGAGCCTCAGACCCAGTGGGAAATGGCAAAGCTTTCCTCCCTGGTCCAGTGTGTGCAGAAATGTCCACCTCAGCACCCTACCCCTGGGTATTTTCAGCTTGAAGACTGCTCCTACCACGATGAACTAAAGATGCCCCCTTGTTCGTCTGTACACCGTACACCCTGCCTCTTGTTGAAATGTTTGCGATAACCCTGCCTCTCTGTTCTACTCGACAGAATAAACACGCTGAGCTCCTGGGCTGCTGTGGTTTCTCCATCAGCACCCAGACTACCCAGTGTCTGATTTTTCTGTGTGTCTATGTCTCTCTCTCTCTCTCTCTCTCTCTCTCTCTCTCTCTCTCTCTCTGTATTTATCTTTTCTTTATTTCCTCACCACCCCAGTCTGGTCCAAGCCCCTGGAACCATGTAAGGACAACGGTGCTTCTTTGCTCTGTGATGACTGCATCCTAACTTGGGGCCTAAATGACTTGAAATACACCTGCGGTTCCTTCTGCCTGTCCAATGTATTCCTTGGGTCTATCCGAGTTGCATGTATCTGGGTTGAAATGCCCACACATCTAGTGATCAGATTCCGTGCAGAGGGTGGCTGCAGCTGCCCATGTCCTCCTCTCCTCACAGTTTGGGCTTCCCCACAACATGGCGGTGGCAATGGCGTCCTACATCTTACATGGTAGCTGTCTTCCACCAGAACTGATATTCTAAAATCTTGGATATGTTTTCTCCTTTGGTGTCTATGTTTGTTGTTCGTGGGTACAATGTTTTATATCAATGTGAATGGTGGTTGTGTGGTCTTAAGTTTAAGTGGCCCAGGAAGTAAACCCAGAGATCATGCAAAATTGCAACCCATAGAAATCTGCTCAGCAGCCATGACCGAAGCCAGCTAGCTACAGAGTCCAGCTCCTGACTGGATGCTGGTCATTCTGGAAACAGGCCCCTTTACAGGTCAACCCCTGAGGAAAAGGCCATCAGGAGGCAGAAGCCAGACACTTGTGCGCAGGACAGGCACCTCTCAGTGTTCCTAATCACTCACCCGAGTCCCCGAGACCTCAAACTGTCATCTCTCCCTGACCTTTGGGGGGCAGCTCCTCTGCTCCTATATGGAGCCCAAGCTGTACGTGGTACCCTGCCCCACCGCTGTTTTTCACCACCATCGCCATCAGCGTTATTGCTCCCATAATGAGTCATCACCACCATTGTGACTAATAATGACATTGTTATAACCATTGCCACCATCACTGTCCCACTACTGCCGCTGTTGTTCCTGCCATTGCCATTAGTACTGTCCCTGCTGTCGCCGATACTACGTGTTCTTACCACTTGACTCTGCTGCTGATTTTCCTTTCTCTTTTTCTATGGCAATTGTTTGTGTGTGTGTGTGTGTGTGTGTGTGTGTGTGTGTGTGTGTATGTGTGTATGACAGAGCATGGGCCTGAGAGCACCGTGGCATTCGTATGGAAATCAAAGTCAGTACACAGCCTTGGATGTTACCGCTCACTTTCAACCTTGTTTTTGATCAAGGTCTCTGTTGTTCACTGCTGCTTCTGCCAATGTAGCTGTCCTGCAAGTTCCTGGAGTCTCCTGTCCTGGCCTCTCAGTTCTTAATAGGAACAATGAGATTACAGATACACTCTGCAGCTCCCAGCTGCTCCCAGCTGTAGCATGACTTCTGGGGATTTGAACTCAGGTCCTTGTATACAGCAAGTGCTTTGCCCACTGAACCATCTCCCTACCTACAGTAGTAACTGTTATTGTTACTTTTAAATTCTCATTACAGAGGTAACAAATTTTCATTAGGTAAAAATTAAGAAATTATAGATCATTTCAAAGAAGAAAATAAAACTCATTCCCAAATGCCAGCCTGCCGAGGCATCCGTTCTAACTCTGTCCCCATCCTCCGCGGAATCTGCAAGGCCTAGCGTGGTTGGCACTGCCTCCCCTGCCTTCCTGCTGCTTCTCTGATGGACGTCAGTCAGAGACAATCCCTAGCATCCCAGAGCTCTGTCCATGCTTCTTGCCTCTGGACCTTTACACATGCTGTCTGTCTGTCTGTCTGTCTGTCTGTGTGGCAGACCCCTTCCTCACCCCTATCTGGCCCTCATGATCCCTGGACTGCAAGCATAAACATCATATCTTTGGGGATGACTTCCCTGAGTGCCCAAGATCCTTATGCTGGGTTGAGGGCATGAAGGTCCCCGCCGTTCCCAAGCACCCATCTTGATTAATTTCTGTTCCTATTGTCTTCCCCAGTGTAGAAAGCAAAGACCATGGTTGAGTCAGTTCTGTATGCCCAACATAGAAATGTCATCCAGCTGAGACCTCCATATGTCTCCATATGTCAGCTGAGACACAATCAGTCTAGGAGTGTTCCCTGGAGGAGGCAAGCTCAAGCCAGCACTCCTAAGTGGTTCTGTTGCTGGTAACAGGCCTAGTGCCCCTGACCTGGGTTCCAGCACCAACCTTTGCAGCCCCAGTAGGTTCTCACCAAACTGGCAATGCCGGAGCCAGTACAGATCCTTCATAACTGCCAGCCCCCAGGACATCCTCTGAGCAGGGAGACAGATGTGTCTCTTGCAGTACTCCCTACCTGCTGTAAAGAAAGGAAAAGAAGTGGAAAATGTTGACAATCTTTGCATGGGCAGATGCCAACTAAGGCTAAGGCTCTGGGCTAGCCCTCCAAGGGAGGCTGCAAAAGTGGGGTAGTGGGGAGAAGGCAGGCACCAGCCTGGGAGGCTCCTGAGGCCTCTCCGATGCATAGGGAAGTGGGGGAGCCATGCCCAGAAGGGAGAGGGTGGTCAGGCTATGTGGGGGGTCAATACAGCAGAGCGGCACTTCCTGGAGGTTGCTTCTCTGCATCTGATGGGGTGGGGGTGGAGTGTAGAATCGGGGTTGTGGGATTTGCGGAAGCCTGGAGATGAACCCTGTCTCCAGAAAGGGAGAAGAGCACCAGCTTCCCTGTCCTCCGGCCTCCACATGCTAGCCATGGCATGCGTTCCCTCCCACACACCATGCACATACATACAAGAATGATTAATTAATTAATTTTAAAAATTTACAAAAGCTCAGGATGTATATGGCCACCTTTCCTTTTATTGATTTTAGCTGAGCATGTGCATGCCTTTAACCCCAAAACTCCGCCAGCAGAGGCAGATGGAGCTCTGTGAGTTCAAGGCTAGCCAGGCCTACACCATGAGACCTGGTCTCCAATAAACAAACAAAAATTTTAAGTTTAACTTTCTTTGTATGAGTGTTTGTTTGCCCACATGTGTGTATGTGTGCCATGTACATGGTTGGTCCCCACTGAGGTCAGAAGAGGGCACTGAGCCAGGCAGTGGTGGCGCATGCCATTAATCCCAGCACTTGGGAGGCAGAGACAGGCGGATTTCTGTGAGTTCGAGACCAACCTGGTCTACAGAGTGAGTTCCAGGACAGCCAGAGATAACACAGAGAAATCCTGTCTTGAAAAAAACAAAACAAGCAAAAAAGAGGGCATTAATCCCCTGGAACTGAAGTTATGGAGCCACTATGTGGGTTCTGGGAACCATCCCTGGGTCCTCTGCAAGAATAACATGTGCTCTTAGCCACTGAGCCAGCTTTCCAGCCCCCATGGTACCTCTGGAAAGTCCAGAGCGGTCTCAACTGAGCGTGCTCATCAGAAAGGAGTCTGTGTTCCTCAGTTTTCCTCTGTTACAACAGACAGGGAAGTTTCACCATGGCCCACGATTGCTCGCTCCACTGCTCCATGACGTCACAATGGAGCTTGGGGAGAAGCAATGCAGGTGCCTCTGGTTGGCTGGGACACACAGAGGGAGAGAATCAGAAGAGTCTCCACAGTCCTCACCAAGGATGGCTCTTAAAGCATCCTCTGACCACCAAGACTGGGGACCAAGACTTTACTATGTGGGTCTCAGGGGACACTTATCCAGACCAGAACAGGACTGATCCAATGAAAACTACAAAGCTGGGTGCAGTGGCACACCCCAATATTCTGAGCACTCATGTTGTAGAGCAAAAGGATCCGAAGTTCAAGGCCAGCCTCAGGAACACAGAGCGAGAGAGGTCAACCTGGAGATCCTGTTTCCAAGACTAAAACTGAAAATGAACAGAGAGTGATGCATACTATTATGTATTTACTTAGAGGGAGGACTCAGGGTTTATTATGGATTTACTTAGAGGGAGGACTCAGGGATTTATTATGGATTTACTTAGAGGGAGGACTAGGCAGTTAGGACAGAGGTGAGCAAGTGGTGTTGGAACCAATAGAGAAGAATGGATGTAAGTTATGACAGTGACAGCCAAACTTGCGCGGCACTGCCACTTACGTAGAAGAAACACGCATGCACTTGAGGCTCATTAGGAGCATATGGGAGCTGGAGAGTGGAGGACCAAGGTTTCGGGGCCAGGCTCAGCCAGACAACCCTTGATGGCAATGCAAACTGTAGAGACAGACAAGGCCCTTGCTCCCTGGACTGGAGCCCAGGGAAGGTTTCCGACACAGATGGATGTTGAAAGTAGAAGATGAGGCCACGTCAGTGTCCTGATAGCAGCTCTGTATCTAGTTTACGTCTGTGTGTGGTCATGGATATCCAGGATCACGAAAATCATCGCTGATTCAGAACTGGGGATGTAGCTCAGTTGATGGAGGACTTGCTTAGCCTGCAGAAAGTCCTGGGATGATCCCCTGTACTGAATAAAATGGATGTGCCCTGAGAGCTGGAGGCAAGAGGACTAAGGGGTTTAAGGTCATCCTTAGTTAGCTGGCAAGTCCAAACCCTCCTGGCAACCCTAAGGAGCCTGTTTTGGGTGGAATCTTCTTAGTGTTCTGTGACGTTCACACCACCCAGGCACCTACCTGCCGTCTGCCTATGCCTGGACTCTCCTAGATCACAGCTGACCTGCTGTGTGCCCTGGTCACTGGCAATGGGGTGGGGAGTCCATAAAACATCTTCACAGATGCTCCTCTGATTTAGGGTTCTGTAGACAGCCACCTCAGAGCCAAGCTGCAGGCTCGCAGGAGGTTCCACGTAAGCTGTGAGGAAGTGGACTTGTTTTCTGTGCACGGACTGGACCAGGCAGGGCCTTCCCAGGGAGAGATTCTCCTACAGGAGTCATCCTGACTCTCGGGCGGGCGCTGTGGAGGGGGTTGCAGGCCTCAGTGAGACTCTGGGTGTCTGCCTTGAAGGTTCCAACCGCCTGGGTCTGGGACGGAAGAAAGTACTGAGCAGGTGGCCCCGTGGCCTTCTGGGTAGTGGGGATCTCAGGAGAAACCCCGCTTCAGTCTGCTTCACGTTCTGTTTTCTTCCTAGCACCCCTCCACCCCACTCTGACCTTCCCATGTGCCAAAATGGGGTCTCCCACTCCCCTGGCGCAGGACAAAGGCATGGGGAGGTGAGAGCAACACCGTGGACCCCAAGAGCAGAGCCTCTCTCTGTCCATGTGTGCTCCCTTATGGCTCAAGGGACAGAGCAGGCTGTCCTAGGGACTAGCTCAAGCCTGCAGGAGCTCCAGTGTAGTGTCTGATGCCCCTTCCTCCTCCTCTTCTCTGCCTTCCTCCCTCCCCTTCTCCTTCCCCTCCTTCTCCCCCTTCCCCTCTTTTCCTCCTGTTTCTCCCTTCCTTCCCCTTCCCCTCCTCGCTCTCCTCTCTCTCCCACTTCCCTCTTCCTCTTCTTTTCAGGCAGCTAGACAGATACTCTACCACTGAGCCTCTGCCCATGTTTCTCTGTTTAAGTGGCCAATGAGTAGCTGATTTTGATTCTGAAAAAATTAAAAGCAACAGAAAAGCCACACACATTAACTACATATGTAGCTCCCAACAGAATCCCAAGATGGCCTCCCCAGCCCTCTGTTCAGTCCTGGGTCAATAGGGAACTGCTGGGCCCTTCAATGGCACCACTTCTTGGCAGGACAGCCCCTTCTGTCCCTCTCCCAGCCTCTCCTCCCCTTCCCAGACCTCCGTTTTGTCTCCCCAGTCCCTCTGGAGCAGGGCACCCAGTGGTAATTTGTGAAACAGATGTTTACTGTGGGGTTTTACATGCGCTTGGTGTCTCGCCGAACATTATAGTAATTGGAGTCTGTGTTTAATTACTGATCGATGTGAAGTTAGGACCAGGCAGGCCTGGAAATGCCTTTGGGCTGGGCTCTGCTGTCTAGCTCAGAGACGGCAGGTGTTCTGGCATTCCAGTCTCAGGCCGCGCAGAGCAAGGCCTGGGCGGGGCAAGGATGGGCAGAGCAGCTTCCGCTAGAGCCATTCTTTGTGGTACCACCTTGCTCCCGATGCCTTCTCTGTTCCAGGCACTGAGCCACCTTGGTGATTTACATATGTGACCATCACAGGTGATCCATGATAGTTAGGTGCTGGCTGCACAAGCGACAATTTGTGACTTCCCATACCTCGGCCCCTGCTTCATTTCCTATTCCACCTGTTCCTGGGAAGCCAGCATGGGGTGAAGATGAGGAAACTCCAGAAGCACCGAGGAAAGATCAGAGGGGAGGACCGAAAGTCACTGTGCAGACTAAAGCCTGCTGCAGCCCCAGCTGGACATCCCAAGTGCGGACGTCTGGGTCTCAGTGAGAGACAGCAGCATCACTGGGTCCTCATGAGATACTCAGGCAGAAGTACCAGGGAAGCCAGTCCCAGCCTCCTGTCCACAAACTGAGGGACAAAATGCTTAAGTTGTCACTATATTTGAGAGCGCCATGATTAAGAAGGAAACACAGGAAGCCTGTCAAATACTAAAACAGCTCATGTGACAAGGGAGTGCAGGGACTACACAGCTGCATAAGATGCAAATGACAAATTAGTAGAGGTTTGTGTTTGTTTATTTATTTATTTATTTTGTTTTTCAAGACAGAGTTTCACTGTTTAGTTCTGGCTGTCCTGGAACTCACTCTGTAGACCAGGCTGGCCTCAAATTCACAGAGCTTTGAAGATGGACTTTATAAAAGTAGTCCCACACTAACTTAGAATTGAGTATTATAAAGGCTTCTTTATTCAGAAATAGACTCACAGATCACAGTCCTCTGCACAAACGGGGAACAGGAACCTAATGGAGCAGCAGCAGAGAGAGGAAGAGAGAGAGAGAGAGAGAGAGAGAGAGAGAGAGAGAGAGAGCTCACAAGCTTTACAGCTGCATTTATAGTATAACAGACCACACTCAAGTGAGCTGGTATCTTAAAGGCTATTGGCTGAAGGAATTCCCATAGCACCTTTCCCTTTTGTCTAAATAAGAGAGTTCTAAGCCTAATACAAAGCTATATACAATAAGAACAAATGTCAAGTATAAAAATTAGAATTACAACCAGCATAAACAATATCAAGCAAGAAACATATGCTAAATGTTTCAATAATTATCCTATCCTAAGGAGTCTAAGTCTTTTATTAGAAATATCTTGGCCTTAGCCGGGCGGTTGTGGCACATGCCTTTAATCCCAGCACTCGGGAGTCAGAGGTAGGTGAATCTCTATGAGTTCGAGGCCAGCCTGGTCTACAAGAGCTAGTTCCAGGACAACCTCTAAAGCTACAGAGAAACCCTGTAGCTCGAAAAACCAAAAAAAAAAAAAAATCTTGGCCTATGAAAGGAAAATAACTCTGACTATCTCATCTTCAACCCCATCGGAGACCTGAGAAGGGAAATAATGTTACTTGAATAAACAGGAAGTGCAATCAAGCAACTTCCAAAATGTGCAACAAATGACAGAGACAGCTAGCTACGTGGGCAATCACCCAAAGTCTCATTTGCGATGTTGGAGCGACCAACTTTGGCTAAGGCCTTGAGTAACTGACAGACCATTTTCAGAGGCAGGAAAGTTTCCAAAACTGTCTTACCCTGTCTTGGCAAAGTTTGACAGTCTTTTTTCTTGTATTCTGCTTGTCCTCTTCAGACACCGTGCATTTTGTCAGTGATCGAGGCATGGGCAGTTTCTTGCCCAAAGGTCAGCTTTGCCAAGAAGAAAACTGTAGGGTTAAGACAGCCCCTTTAGGGGGCGGGGTTTGCCTCGGGCGAAGGCCTGCCAATAAATGGGCGCGTGGAGAGGCGGCTTGGCCCTTTTTTCCTTCCTACCTCCTGTGCCACGTGGGAACTTCGGTTCTGTAAGTTTATCATTAAAGTGTGAATATTGTTTAGTATCTGCATTGCATTTATTTACGCCCATAGAAAACAAGCTCCAAGTGGAGTGTCTTCGGTGCTCAGCATTCTCTCAGCAATAGATAGATGTTGCCAGGAGCAATTGTGTCTCACATCAACCAAACCCTAAGTTATTTAAATGCCATATTCTACAGATCTTTGAAGTGGTTGAAGATAACTTATCTATGCAGAATACAATCTCTAGGTATCTAAAGAACCTGATTAGTCTAACTATAAGTATGACAAACATGAATGACTAATGACTTTTAATTATTAATACCTATATAACTTAAAGACTAAGACTTCATATCAGAGTATTAAACAATCTTTAAACAACTGTGCAACAAATGGAGACAATGACCTCAAAATGTAAACAATTTATAAGTATCTTGATCAGAGGTAGAAATGTATAGAGCAATATGATAATTATATCCTAAAACTGTATCAATATACAAATTGTCTTAAGCAGAGGTAGAAGTATGCATGCATTCAATATGACAAAATAACTTTGCCTAGGTGCACAAATATTGTAAACAGCAATAGGAGCATATTCAATATAATTTGTATTTGTATCAGTATACAAGAATCTATACCAATGTAAATTGCCAATAATTAGTAGCTCACAAGTATTTGCTCTATTACTCACTATTCTTATTAGTATGAATAAGCTCACACTAATCTACCTATTATCCCATCCACTTTCCCTTTTGTTTTAAAGAGCCCTGAGCCCACGTACTTTCCACCCCAAACCGCAGCCCTATACCAGTTATAATCACCCCCTAATTGATGTCCCTAACCCTGAGGACAAATTTAGTTGGGAGAGGGGACATCATCTTCTAAAATTAATTTCCAGCTATCATGGATAGTTATCTTTTCCTCTTTAGGCATCCAAATGTCCATGGTCTCTTGACTTTTTGAAGATGTGTATTTTCCTGCAAAGACAAGAACAGAACCTTGTTCCAACCCCTATGAGGTTTTCTTATCACCTGTATGGTTGTCACCTCTGTGAATGAGCCATCATTTCTCTTAAGAGGCTTTTCCTTTTCAAATCAAATATTTATTAATTTTGATGGTGTTCATAGTTTTTCTTCTCCTGTGGAAACATAGCACATCTCCTGGTTTTCATTCTGAGGTCAACACATCCTTGAAATACATTGTCTGATTTAATTCAGAAGTTTTTTTATTATCCAATGTCTCTCTGCTGCCATTGTACCTTTCTCATTAGCGTTAAGAAAATTCAAGGTTAATAAAGCATTATGCAATCTATTTCTGGGGGTATTTTCCATCCCTTTCTGTTTGTTTAGCATATCCTTTATAGTTCAATTTGATCTTTCTATAACTGCCTGACCTGTAGGATTGTTTGGTATGCCTATAATATGCTTTATATTATAATAAGCAAAAAACAGTTTCATTTTCTTAGGGATATATGCTGTACCATTATATGTCTTTATTTGTGCAGGTATACCCATGATGGTCATAACTTCTAATAAATATATGATTACTGAATCAACCTTTACTGAGCTCAAAGCAGTTGCCTATTCAAAACTTGAATAAGTGTCTTGACATGGTATATATATAATTTAATTTTATAAAATGTGCAAAATGAAACACATTCATATGCCAGATTTTATTTCTTTGGGTTACTCCCTACAGGTAGTGGTATTTGGTTATAGAAAGAGCAAGTAGGACATCTTTTTATAATCTCCTTAGCTTGTTGCCATGTGATAGGAAAGTCTTTCTTTGCCTTTTGGACAGAATTATAAGGACTTTGTTCCACCTTACTTAAATCTTCTGATTTGCAACCTGCTTTTCCTGATTTATTTGCATCAGTATAAAATGATAAAATGTATGGGCTCCTATTATTGGTGTGTCATGTACAATATGGGGAAGGATCCAAGTAGTTCTCTTTATAAGGTTAATTCTATCACTTTTGGGAAACTTCTATTAATCTCTCGTATAAAAATTAGCACAAGCTCTTTGCCAGGGCTTATTATCATCCCATAATTTTTTAATTTCATCAGTAGTAAAAGATACTCTAATCTCTGCTAGGTCTATTCCTGCTAATTGACAAAGTCTCAATTTTCCTTTTATAATCAATTCAGAGACATTTTCAACATAAGTTTTTAATTTTTTACTTGGCTTATTTGGTAAAAAGATCCATTCTAAGATAATATTTTCCCTCCACATTAAAATTCCTGTTGGAAAAATTCTGGAAGACGATATAAGTAGAATGCAATTAAGATTTGGATTCACCTGATACACATTCCTCCTGTAATTTCTCTTCAATGACAGTTAATTCTTTCTCAGCTTTAGCTGTTAATTCCCTGGGACTATTTAAGTCTTTGTCACTATCTAAGGTTTTGTTTAAATGAATTATTAAATCAGGTGTTATTCCAAAAGCTTGTTGTAGACTGGAAATGCCTCCTAATAAGCTTTGAAAGTCATTAAGAGTCTGCAATCGGTCTCTCCTAATTTGTGCCTTTTGTGTTCTAGTTTTCTGTAAACCTTTTTTATAACCTTGGTGATTGACAGAATCTCCTCTTTGTATTTTTTCAGGAGCAATTTGTAATCTCCATTTAGGCAAAACTTTCTTTAGTTCTTCTAACATTTTTTCTAAAGTATCTGCATTTGAATCAAATAGCAAAATGTCATCCATACAATAGTAAATAATAGATTTAGGAAATTGTTTATGTATTATTTCCAATTGCTGACAGTATTGGCACAGGATGGGGCTACTGAGCATTCCCTGTGGGAGGATGTTCCATTGATATCTCCTAGTAGGCTGAGAATTATTATAAGTAGGCACTGTGAAGGCAATTTTTTCTCTGTCTTTTTCTTGTAAAGGTATAGTGAAGAAATAATATTTTAAATCAATAACTATAAGAGGCCATCCTTTAGGCAATAAGAAAGGTAAAGGAATTCCAAATTGTAGAGGGTTCATAGGTTGAATTACCTTGTTGACAACTCTTAGATCTGTTACCATTTTCCATTTTCCAGATTTTTTAAATAATAAATATAGGAGAATTTTAAGTTCTGGTTGATTCTTCAATATGGTGAGCATCTAGTTGCTCCTGTACCTGCTGTTCTAAAGCCTGTAGTTTTTCTTCTGTTAAAGACCATTGTTTAACCCATATTGGTTTCTCAGTTAACCATTTTAAAGGTAGGGCTGTTGGTACCTCTAAAGGTTTGCTAGTTGATTTGTGTTCTTGTACAGCCTGAATGGCTGGTGACCTTTGTTTATGGTGCCTTGTAATATCCTTCCTAGAAACATGAGCTTCTGGGACTGAAGGAGTGTTAACTTGGGTATTCCATTGCTGCAATAGGTTATGACCCCATAAATTCTCTATGATATTAGCCACATATGGCCTCAACATTCCTCTCTCTCCTTCTGTTCCTATGCATTCAACCCTTCTTGTACTTTGTTTCACTTGTGATAGGGTTCCAATTCCTAGAAATTGAACATCTGCCTCTTGAAGAGACCAATTCAGATGCCAAGATTCTGGATTAATGACAGTCACATCCACACCTGTGTCCAGTAATCCCTCAATTACGATGTTATTTATATGTACTCTTAGCTTTGGTCTTTGATCATTTATAGAAATCTGCCAAAATATATGTTTCTTATTTCCTATTGAAATTTTTGATTCATCTTCCATGTTTATTCCATCATCTAGAACAGTATGTTGTTTTCCTAGTTCTTGAATCCTGTCCCAAGCATTTAAGGCTGTTGTGTGGCAGAGTGACACGATGTGTTTATCGTACAGAGCTTGATCCTGCGGGTCAGCATAAGGGCCCTCACCAAGAATTTGATCTTGGGTAGAAGCCTCAAATCCTTTTGCTTTTCTCTGTTGTCTAAAATTTTTACCTCTTCTTGCCAATAGCATTTCCATAGTAGCTGTGACCCATCTTCCAGGACCACTAAAACTAATTGAAGCCAATTGTGTGTGGTAGCCTTATTGCTGGAAGCCCATGTCTTTACCATCTCCCTAACAAATGGTGAATGCAAACCATAAGGTACTATTCCCTTCTTTTCTTTTCTTTCTTTCTACATTCTTTGGATCCTTCTGGGCATTTAGAACTTGATGCCTTTTCAGAGGTGATTACAGGGTAGGAAGCTAAAGCCCAGGGTAAGTCATTTCTGACTTTGATAGGTACTGGCGCTATTAAATTCTGTCCTTATACATTCTCTCCTTGCTCATCAGCTCCGATAATTTCTTCAATCATTTCAAATCTTTTTACTACTGTCTTTTGTAAAGCCCAAATCTCTTGGCATATATATATATATATATATATATATATATATATATATATATATATTTCTATTGATCTCACTGATGTACCTAGCCTCTGGTCCTCATTCTGTGCATGTGGTTCTAAAGTATGAAACTTTTCCTTTAAAGATAACATCTCATCCTTGGACATTATTTGGATAGTGTGAAAATTGCTTTCCTGGAGAGATGCTCTATTTGCTAACCTATCATAACTTTTTAACATATTTTGGTTGTCAAATTCAACACTATGAATTTTTTCAGATAATTTCTCAGTACCCTTTGACACAGATTGAATTTTGTCTATCAATTTAATGTTATCCTTTTCAATGGTATTAATTTTTTTCAGCTAACTTTTGATTTTCAATGGTATTAATCCTGTCATCTCATCTAGCTGTTCATTATTACTCTGTAAAGACTGTATCATTTCTAAAAGTGCCTGACTCTTGGCTCTGTTATCAAACCATTTTCTTAAGAATATAATATGAAAAACAATACTAAGTCCCAATATCTAATAAATGGCTGCATCAGAAAAAGCATATAAGCCTTGCAGAGTACCATCCATAGTGTTATCAAAAGGTTATTAAAGTTCTGGATGGTAATAATGTCTGCAATAATATAACCTTCAAATTTATTGATTTATGGGCTGGAGAGATGGCTCAGCAGTTAAGAGCATTGCCTGCTCTTCCAAAGGTCCTGAGTTCAATTCCCAGCAACCACATGGTGGCTCACAACCATCTGTAATGAGGTCTGGTGTCCTCTTCTGGCCTTCAGGCATACACACAGACAGAACATTGCATACATAATAAATAAATAAATAAATAAATAATTTATTGATTTATTTATTAATCTAATACTTACCTTTGTTATGAGATTTCAGTACATTGTTGTAGATGTAATAATCTTTATTGACCAGCAGGTGTTGTGGTTGCAGCCACGTGTTGAAGAGACGTGACTGGCGGCGGCATGAACAGTCCCACACCATTTTGGCCTGACAAATACTGACAAATATGCTTTGTTTGACAAATTAAGAGCAATTAAACCAATTCCTTACATGGAGCAAGGAGCCCAAAGCTCACGAGCAGAGAACACAAACTGGAAGTTGCACAAGTCTCCATGTGGCGGGGAAAGTGGAGGGGGGAGGGGAGCATGTGGGAGTCAAGGAAATTGCCACATTGCTGCACAGTAGCTCTGCTGTGGCAAGGTTTTGGGAAAAAAAAAAAAACGCCTAGTAGGTGAAATCAAGCCAGGTAGGCATTGGGGGAGACTTTCTGGGCCATGAAAATTTTGGGCCTTTTAGGCCAGTCCTCCCAGTAGGTGTGGAGTTGGGATTCATGTGTGTAGTGAGCCGGACAGGATCGCCATTACAAGATGGCGCCGACATCCTGTCTTGTTGGAAATAAACAACTCCATATTTGGCTATGCCTTTGAGAACTGCATGTCCCCCACTTCCCGCATGCGCAGTGGATGAGGATCCTTGAGCCTATCCCGATGCGGTCTGGTGTCAGCCGTTGGTGGCAGCCAATCACGGGGTGACCCGTGTGCCAATTCCCTATTTAAGCAGCTGCCTCAGTGCCCTTCACCCCTTCGCTTCATGCTCTCCCTGCCCTTCCTGCCCTTCGCTCCCTGCCCTTCGCTTCCTGCCCTTCCCTTCCTGCCCCTCGTTTCCTGCCCCCTTTGCTTCATGCTCTCTCTCAACCAAGGGCACTCCAGTAAAGCGTGATCTGAGTGGAATCCTGATGTGGTGGTTGTTCTTTCTCACCGGTCGAGAAGTCCACCACACATGTGGGTGCCTGATGAAGATGGACATTAAAATACAATCCTACACTAGCTCAGAACTGAGTATAATAAAGGGTTCTTTATTCAGGGATAGACTCACAGATCACAGTCCTCTGCATGAACGGGGAACAGGAACTGAACCCAGCAGCAGAGAGAGAGAGAGAGAGAGAGCGTGTGAGCATGTGCAAGCTTTACAGCTGCATTTATAGTATAGGAGACCACGCCCACGTGGGCTGGTATCTTAAAGGCTATTGGCCGAAAGAGCAAAAGAGCTCCCACAGCAAAGCTTCACCTGCCTCTGCCTCCCAAGTGCTGGAGCTAAAGGCATGTGCCACCACTGCCCAGAGAGATTTATCTTTTAAAATATTGATTTAGTATATGCGTGTGTATCTGTCTGTATGTCTGTGTGTCTCTGTGTTTGTGTGTGTGTCTGTGTGATACATGCACTGTGAGGCCAGAAAAGGATGTCAAGCATGTTCCTCCATCAGTCTCCACCTGTTCCTTTTGGAGTAGGGTCTCTCTCTGAACCTGAGTCTTGTGGTTTCTGAGCTTGGCTGAAAACTAGTAAACCCCATCAATGCTTCTGTCTCTCCCACACTCAGAGGTGGGGTCACAAGCACATGCAAGACACCCAGCTTGTTACATTGGTGCTGGGATCCATACTTGGTCCTCATGACTGTGCAGCAAGTGCTCTTAACTGCTGATTCATTGATGTGTGATATTACAATACCACCATCACAATAAATGTGAATGAGTCAAATTCATCAATTAAAATGGCAAAAAGTATTTTCTTCTTCACAAAAATTTCATAAGATAGACACTATTGTATCCACTACACAGATGAAGAAGCCAAGGCTCAACATGGGGAAGAAACTTACCCAAGATCACTCAGCTCAGGGTTGGTTTGGTTGGGATTTGAACCCAGGCACTCCTAACTGCAAAATGCAGTGATTATAACACCACACTGTATTTTTATTTCCTTTGTATGGAAGAGGAAACTGAAACCCAGAAAGGGTCTCCCAAGGTCCACAGTAGATCATTTCCAAGCTGAAGCAAACCCCAGGAATCTCACCCACAGCCTGTCTGCTACTGACATTAAAGCTCTGCTATCAACACAGAATAAAGATATTGAAGGCAGCTGGGACCGTGGCCATGGGACCCTGTTGGGTCAGGTGATGGGGGCTCCTCAGGAAAGGGTGGGATGAACACAAAGCAATGTGCAGGGTGAGGTGCTCAATGCATTGAGCCAAGTTCCTGTAATTGCATCAGCTGCAGAGTAATTTGTATCTGGGTGATGAATGTCTGCATTTTCGGGCCTGATTGCCCTATTTACGCTTGAGATTTGCTGAACTATTGTTAATGTGTCCTGGAGGCCTGAGCCAAGGGCAACCAGGAAGCCCCCTTTCTCCAGATCTCAGGAATGAGTTCCCAGGCTTCCTCAGAGTTTTCTTGGAGCGAGTGACAGCAAAGCTGAGTTGAGCTAAGCTTTTTCAACCCCTTGGAGACCCGTGTACACACTTAGGTATGCACACACCCAGACACACACTCACAAACTTACACGCTAGCATGCACACACAGGAGATGTACATGAGTAAGCAGAACACCCATGTGTGCATACCCAAGTGTAGATGCGTGTAGACAGGTGCACTGTGTGCATATTTTCTCACGGGTGCCTCCTGTGCTATGGGCAGCAGCAGGTAGGCTGCCTGGGCCTCCTGACCCCAGATTGATGACTGTCGAGAATATGAACCACTTACCCAGAAGGCATCTCCCAGCTCTGCCACTCTCAGCAGCTGTGTGACCTTGAGCCGGTCACCTCGCCACTCTGCACATCTCATAGGGTTGTTGTGAGGATGACATGAGTAGACAGAGCATGTTACCCACATGTCTGAAATGCAGGCAATGTGCTGTTTCGTTAAAGAGAAAATTAAACATATTCTCCCACACCTGTGGACTCAGAGCACACATGAAAGCCTGCACACACTTGCACGTGTACACACACACACACACACACACACACTCCTCCTGCCCCTTCCTCTGCCATCTCTGCCTGTTCCTCCCCCTCCTGGAGCATCAAGGGCAATCTCTCCAGACTGCAGATGGCAAGCAATGTTTGTCGATCCCTAGACTGAGGAGGAAAACTCACCAGAGCTCAGTTCAGCCACTGGCTGGGAGAGGAGCCAACCCTGGCACCAGATGGGGCGCCCTGCAGAACCACCTCAATTGGGTGACTGGTGCTATAGACTGCATGAGGGCCCAGTCTCCCTATTTCCTAACAGGATTGCAGAGGAGGAAGTGACTTCAAGCAAATGATAACGACAATTGTGTTAATTCTTTAAGTGTACAAGCCAGAACCTCTCCTGGCCAAAAAGTTCTCTTCTCCAACCAGATGTTTGCTCCGAGGCACAAGGGCAGGGGGACACTGACTGGAGTCAGGAAATATGACACAGCCAGATCCCATGCACACATGCACACACACACACACGCACACACACACACACACACACACACACACACACACATGCAGATGCTCCATTCTTAGAGAAGTACCTTCATATAAACATGAGAACACATGTGAACAGTCAGACACCCATGGTCCAGCTGCGTGGGAGGACTCAGTACCTCAGACATCTGCTCTTGTCCTCTGTAGGATGTGATGAGCCACAGCTGGCCCACATCTGGGTGTGGTGGAATGAACAGAGACAGTGGATGGTGTGTTGGTTAGAAAACTCACCCTGAATGTGGACAGGGCTGCTCTGACCTCTGCGGGCACCATGTATACATCCATCTGTACTGTCAAAACACGGAGAGGGGGCTAAGCACCAGAATTCATCTCTCTCTGCTTTCTGACTGTAATGCAGTGTGACCCAGCTGCCTATGTCCCTGCCATCACATTGTGACTTCCCCAATGTGCAGTGTGACCAGCTGCCTATGTCCCTGCCATCACAGCGTGACTTCCCCAATGTGCAGTGTGACCAGCTGCCCTCTCTGCCATCATGACTTCCCCAATGTGCAGTGTGACCAGCTGCCCTGCCTGCCATCACACGACTTCCCAATGTGCAGTGTGACCAGCTGCCCTCCCTGCCATCACGTCATGACTTCCTCACAAAAAAGGGCTGTGCTCTCAAGTTGCTATTGTCAAGCATTTTGTCACAGAAAGAAAAGTAACCAGAACTGGGGGAGGGACACGATGGTGGCAGGCGGTATGCAGGAGGTGTCAGTACATGGCAGCCATGCTAGAACTTCTTCTCTGGCGAAGTTTAAGGCTGGAAGAGGCCCTCCAATTCTGGTGGCTTTAAGGTCCTGTAGCTCTGTGGTTTTCCTTAGAGTCTTTCAGCTTCCTAGATTGGCGGTGGGTTTTGTCAAGTTTCTAGAAATCGCCCTCCCCAAATGGTGACTGTAATTCTTCACCTGACTACAGAGACACATGAGGAAACTGAGGCCAGAGTCGTGCAGAGTCACCGAGACCACCCCAGCACTGGCATGCGGTGGTGCTGCAGTAGGTGGCATTGGGAGCTGTGGTCCTTTCAGGCTGGGCTCCTGTCCACCGTGTGTTCTTCAGTTTCTGCTGCTCTGTGCAGAAGCAGGCAGGGCCTGGGGGCCTCTTCTGGGTGTCCTGATGAAGAGATAACTTCTCCAGGGGAGCCAGGACCCAAACAGAGCCCCCAAATAAAATCAAGTGAAGTCGTACATGACCCTGGTAACAGACACATACTCGTTCTCATCCCATTTCACGGTCCTATTCCATTTCACGGTCCTAAGCAGGAAGTAGAAAATCCCAGGTTCAGGGTCACCCAGCTCAGGAGCAGCAGGCAGGACTCAAATTTGAATCTCTTGGAATCAAATTCCTTGACTGAGGTGCTCTGGGGATTCCCCTGTAGGGCCAAGCAGAGGGAAACAGGCGTGCAAATTGTGCCTACCAGGTGCCCGGCACAGAGGCCTCCGCAGCCTCCTGGAGACAGGAGAGGTGGCATGTGGCCCCAGGTGCCCATAAGGACCTCCTGTTTCACCCTCTAGGATGTGCCGTCTCCCTGCCGCGCAGGGAAGGTCGGCAACGAACACATTAAATAAGGGCATGAATTTATCATGAAGGCCTGGAAATGAGCAGGCTTATCATTTATGGATGGAATAATTAAGCCCTGTTCTCTACAGGTTCACCGAGGCCTGCACCCGGTTGCCAGACGCTGCCAGCTGCTGAACTGGGAACCAATCTGAGGCCTCCATTACCATCCCCAACCCAGACATCCCACTCCACACTGTGGGTGGAGAGTCTACAGATGCCCCAGACATCTGGGTGGGCTCCACCCCATGATGTCATCGAAACTGGCCCGAGACAATTCAGGGCATCCCTTCCTGAAGTGCTGCCTGTATGGGGCTATAGCGTCTAGGGCAAAAGAGATTCCTAAAAGTTAGAGGAACTTGGTTGGACCTATTCTCTAACTTTGTCTGTCATGTTCCAGCTGTTTTTCTGAACTGGCCGCCTCCGCTCTCTGATCTTTGAAACAATGGGCAAGTAAGCTATGGGACAGTTGACAGAGCGCTCTCCCAGTACGCACAGAGCGCCTGGAAGTGGAGGCAAGAAGACCAGAAGTTCAAGGTCATCCTTGGCTACGGAGGAACTGGAGGCTAGCCAGGGCTACACAAAGCTTGTCACAAAAATAAAAATAAAAAGGATAAAACCTGAAGCAAAACAACAAAAACCACCAGGGGAGCAGGGCCATGGTGGCGCACGCCTTTAGTTCCAGCACTCGGGAGGCAGAGGCAGACAGATCTCTGAGTTCAAGACCAGCCTGGTCTACAGAGCAAGTTCCAGGACAGCTATGACCACACCGAGAAACCCTGTCTCAATAAAACAAAAAACAAAACAGCAAACAAAACAGCCAGAAGTACAGGAGTTTGTTCAGCATAATGTACTTAGTTGTATCAAAATTAAAAAATAAAATTGGGGGCAAGGAAGATGGTTCAGCAGATAAAGGTATTTGCCCCACAAGTTTGGCGAGCTGAGTTCTAGACAGGAAGTCACAGAAAGACAGGCTGAAGAGACCAGCTCCACAAAGATAGTCTCTGACCTCCATATACAGACCGTGGCATGATTGCCCACACAGATGCCAGTACATACACACACAGGAGGGAGAGAGAGAGAGAGAGAGAGAGAGAGAGAGAGAGAGAGAGAGAGAGAGGGGAGCTAAAGTTAATTTGTATTAAATTAAAAACAAAACAAAACGTTGCTTCGTGGCTTCTGTGTAACATGAAGCGCCCAGCGAGGATGCAGCACAGCGCATGCGTCTCGAAGATTGAGTATTTCGTTGCTTCTCCCAGTGGTCGAGCAGGTGGGAATCAAGGGCTCAGAGAGGCAGTAGGACTTGACGAAGGATGTAGAGCAAGACATCCCTTCCTTCCTTCCTGTCGTCGACATTCATGCCATTCATTCACCGGGAGGGCAGGAGGGCTCTCAGCCGGGTCACCGGCAGAGTTGGCCCCTCCCCCAGCTCTCCCGGTCACTGGAAAGACTGCCTCCTGAAGGTGACTGGCACTGTGATCCGTGCTCCTCAATGACGATTCCCCAGTTCTGTTTCTGTGTGTGTATGGGGGGGGGGGGGTGCTCACATGGGCCACCGTGAGCAAGTGGAGGTCAGAGGGCCACCGTGGATGCTGGTCCTCACTGCCTACCTCTCTCTTGTCCACTGCTCCTGAGCTTTTAGAGTCTCATCTCTCCAGAGAGTGCTGGGGTTGCAGAGGGAGCTGCTGAGCTGGCTCTCTGTGAGTTCTGGGGATCTGAACACAGCAAGTTACCCACGGAGCACCTCCCCAGACCTGTCCTTTCCCTTCTAAAGGAGAGGAAATCGAGACCAGCGCCCATTCCCTTGTCCCATGTCACACAAGTGACCTCTTGGGTCCCAGCCTAGCTGTCTGAATGCTTCTAGCGAAGCCCAGAATCATATCTTCTGTGCTGCATCTTCCTTGAATGGGCCCAAGCCTCGGTCTACAGATGGGAAGACTGAGGCCCTACTGCAGAGCTTTGCCAGTCTGGCCACTGGTGGACGACACCAAGGCAGATGGGATCATAGGGTCTTCTGGCACCTGCTTTGGGGAAGGGTCCAGACAGACCCTCCTTGCCTTCCCACCCCACCCATCTTCCATCGTCAAGGCAACCATGCAGGTGAGGCTCATCACAGCTAATCCTCTAATTACCAGCCACCTCTTCAATCGGCGGTAATTACTTTGGGGACACAGTTAACCTCTCATTAGGAACGCACGGCCGCTTTCTCCAAAAGCACAGCAGTGACATGCCTAGTAATTTACCGCCCCGGCTCACGGCCGCTTTGTGTTTAACTCGGGCACCATCGCATCCCTGTCATTACTCCAGCCCGGTTGTCATGACGATTAATCATTCAATCCCTCATCAGCAACTTTTGCCAAATGTCACCCTGCTCTTGATCAAAATCCATCCCGCAGCCCGACGCTGGGGGACTAATGACTTGGAAATCGGCTTCTCCGCTCCTGAGGGTTTCCCACAAGATGCTCGCCGAAGAGGAAGAAGTAACTGTGGGGAGCGAGGCAGGAAGATGGGGGCGTGTTTGCTGTGTGTAACAGGACAGGGTGTGTTTAATTCTGTTGATCCATTTTCCAGAAGGGGAAACTGAGGTTCTAGGAGCCAAGTTGTTTACCAGTGAGCAAGTATGGAGACGTTCTTACTCAGTGTGTCTGGATCCAGCATGGGCTCCTTCCACCTGAGGCAGAGAACACGAGGCATACCAGGATGAAGGGCACCGAGAGACAACAGGGGGCAGCTGAGAGAGGGACTGTTTGGAGCATGGATGCCCGAGCCACAGGCCGCAGCCTCTGGCACACCTCAGAGCCCTGGGCAGAGACCCCAGGAACACACCAGCACCAAGAGGACAAAATCACTGAGCTGAGGAGACCAGGGCCAGAGTAGCCCAGGCTGGACCTCAGCCCCCAGGTGGCATGTGCCACCCTCCCCAGCTTAGAATAAGAACCTGACCCTGGGAGCTGAGCCCCCAGTAAACAGTGCAGAGCACATTCAGATGGGCACGGACTGTTGCTGGCCTATCTCCCACCACCCTGCCCCTAACCTTAGTTTACCAAAGGGGAAACTGAGGCCTGGGAAGAAGCCAGGACAATCAGAGTGAGGAGTACAGGTTGGAGCAGGAATGAGCCCTGGATGTCAGACAGTGAGGTAGGCTTGAGCAGGCTGGGCAATGCACAACTCCCGGGCACCGTCCCTGAGAGCCTCAGTGGCTATGACACCCTCTCCTGGAGTTAGGTAAAAGGGGGATTTTGGTCTCCTACACTACAGCTTCTAGCCCACTCTGGTCCCCAGCCTCCTGGGGAAGCCCAGCCCCCTTCTCTGCTGAAGGAATCTCTGCTCAGCCCCTCCCAGGGAATGTTCCTGCTGGCTGCGCCCGCCCGCCAGCGTGTGTGAGACATAATTACAGCGCGTTGTAAATGGCATTAACAGACTGTCACAGCAGCCACATGGCATTAGCAAATGGCTCTGTCTTCATCACGCCGTCCCCACGGCCCTGGCTGGAGCACTTCCCAAGGGGTCTCCTTCCAAGTCCAGGTTAGAGCATCTCCTTGTGGGGGAGGGGATGGGGGCCATGATGCCATCCACAGAGCCCTTACTCACCCTGATCGTGGGGCTTTTTGAAGTCCACCCCCCCTCAAAGAACTGATCAGAAAGTTAGGAAACCGGAAATGTCACCCCGGCTCCTCCTCGTTTCCACGCGGGAAAAGCACCCTTTCCCAGGCTGGCATGCGCCAATGTCATCTTGTTAAGCCTTGTTACTGCGCCGGAGATGCTCCTACTCCTACTGTGGTTCAGAGGCCAAAGGTGATGGGCCCAGTTTCTTTTCACCAAGCTCTGACACCTCCCCAGCTGGTACTTTTCCAGTCACATTGTTGCCTACTTGGAAACTTTACTGATTGACAATCGATGCTGTAGCCATGAAGGTAATTCCCCAAAGCTACTGGCCCAATAAAAAGTACCACCTGATCTACTGCGTTGTAATGCTTTGTATTTCTGCCTAATTTCTCCCATGATTCTTTGCAACAAACCCACCAGGGACAAGGCTGAACTCTAACGCACAGAGACCCACTTGCCCCTGCCTCCCAAGTGCTGTGATTAAAGGTGTGCACCACCACCGCCCAGTCTGCAACTAGTCAGTTTTGAGAGTTGAGAACCAAGGCCCAGAGGGGGAAAGGAACTTGCCTCAGACTGCACAGCTTTCTGTGGTAGAGCCAGAAGACATTCCCTGTCTTCAAATTCCTGCCAGCCCAACAGGTAGGAGATGCGGGCGTCCTCAAGCCTGTGCTGGCGACCTAGGAGCTCAGAGGGGCCCTTCCCACTTGTGGCTCTGCCTGTGGCTACAGTGATTACTGCTGCATGGGGCAGGCCTTCAGGAGGTCAGTGGTAGTGGAGGATGGACTGCCTTTGACTGGTAGGCAAATGTCCCGCTGAGCAGGTCAGAGTTTATCCGGGACACCACCTGTCAGCTCATTTGCTTACAGACACAGGTGCTCACTGGGAGGAATTATCCGGGACTTAGCTCAGAGACCCTGGCAGACAGAGAGACAGCCAGGACTAGGAAGGAAGCCAGGGACTTGACCTTGAGATCTCCACCCCTCCCACCCCCAACTCTCTCTCAGTTCTGTAACCCTTGAAGACGTTGTGGGCACAGGAGAGGTGGGGCTTCTCCTTGCTTTGGGGAAAGCTGGTACTGACCCCTAGCCCTGTCCAAAGCCCTCTGCTTTCCATGGTTTGGCGTCTGGATCTCTGCTCTCTGAGGCCTTCCTCTGTCAAAATAATTCAGGGACAGGAATTACCCCAGAGGACACCATGTCTGGTTCTTTATATATACCTCCTCATTTTATCAAGACCAGTAATGCAGGTCGACCTCCCCCACCACACACACACACACACACACACACACGGCTCCAGTGTGTAGTCCTGGCTGTCCTGGAACTCCCTCTGTAGACCAGGCTGGCCTTGAACTCACAGAGATCCGCCTGCCTCTGCCTCCCGAGTGCTGAGACTAAAGGTGTGCACCCCCACTGCCTGACTAAAGCAGGGGTTTTTACATCCCCCTTGACCCTCACAAACCTGCAGCGACAGTCACATATCGAGTGCAGGTGGCATCTGGGCCCTCTTCCCTCCTAGATATTCCAGGACACACCATTTAGCCCGGTTCCTTCAGAAACCTGCCCTTTGTTTTTTCTAAGTTTGTCAGCTGTACTTATTTTCCATTTCTGTCTGTTTGTTTTCTCATTGAGATAGGTTTCACTGTATAGCCTACGCTGATTTGAATCTGAGCTTCAGTCTCCTGGGTGCTGGGGCTGCGGAGGTATGCCCACTCCAAAGTAATGGTCAGGATCATATGTACAGGAAAAATACTTCAGATTTACAGAACATCATGTAGCCAGACAGACGGTTCCCTGTACCACTATATCACTTCCCCTTACATTAGCCTCTGTGTACACTACGTCACAAGGGATGAGCCGGCGTCCTCAGATCCCTGTTAACTGGAGCAGAGATCCTTCGTTTTGACCAATGGTCCCTTTTCTTCGCTATATACTACTTAACAGTAGCTTTTCCTTAGTAGCTTAATTGGGAATTTCTGGAAATTTCCTTGGTTTTGTTAGTTTGGGGACATGTGTCTTGCGGGGGGGGGGGTGCGTGCACGCACGCGTGTGAATTTGCTTGTGCTTGTAGAGACCAGATGTTGACATCAGGTTCCTCTGTCACTCTTCACCTTGGTTTTTGAAGCAAGCTCCCTCATTGAACCCATAGCTCAGCAGAGGATGAGGCCAACCCCTCCTGCGTCCACCTCCCCTGTTCTGGGATTGCCTGGCTTTTTAGGCAGGTGCAGGAGATCTGAACTCGGGTCCTCATGCTTGAGCAATGCTTCCACTGAACCATCTCCCCAGCCTTTCCCTTGTTTTGGTGACCACGTGGATCATGTGGGGCTCTGACCAGACAGGGACCATGTGGTGAGATGACTCCTCCAGTTAGGATTGTAATTGCTGTGAAGAGACACCATGACCAAGACAGCTCTTATAAAGAAAACATTTAATTGGGGTGGCTCTCTTACAGTTTCAGAGATTCAGTCCATTACCATCGTGACTGGGTGTGTGGCATCGTACAGACAGATGTGGTGCTGGAGTAGTAATTGAGAGTCCTACATCTTGTAGGCAACAGGAAGTCGATTGAAGCACTGGACTTTATCCTGAGCCTAGGAAACCTCAAAGCCCACCCCCACAGTGACATACTTCCTCCAACAAGACCATACCCACTCCAACAAAGCCACACCTCCTAATAGTGCCACTCCTATGATATTATGGGGACCAATTACAACCACCACAGACCCCGTCTCTCACATTGATCAGAACCTTCACCATGAAGCCCAGGGAATGTTCCTGAGACTCCTCTGTGTGAGGCCTCTCTGTCCTTTTCCTTTTGCGCCCTCCAATAGGACTACAGACTTACAGATAGACTTGGCACCTCCTCCTCAAGGAAGAAGGTCCAGAGAAACGCCCAGAATCACTCTGCCAAGGAGACCGCTGCCCTTACTTACGGCGTGTTACCCGTGTGTCAGCGTGTTCTCGTGGTCAGTGTTGTCGACCTCCCGCCCTAGCTGAGCCGTGCTCTATTCTGTCTGTGCTTTTTGAATGACACTGGCTGCTTTCCCCCTCGGCTGATCAGTATCCCCCCTAAATCTGTTCTGAGGCAATCTCATTCCAACAGGGTTTTAATAGGCAATCCTCTTAAAATAGTTTCTGGAGGCAAAGTCATCCGAGGTCACAGCGCAAGAACAGAAATCTCAGCTGCAGGACTTGTCAGGTCTTTCCTGTGCTGATGCCACGAGTAGTGAGCCGCTCAGAAGAGGACCCGAGAGACCGCCCTTCCCACGGTGCTGTTCCTACAACCCCGTCTGGAAGGGAGGATGGCAGACACTCGAAATCATTCAGTGCATGGGGGCGGGGGTTGTGTGTGAAAAATTTGGCAACAGTGAAAGGTATCTGAGAGTAAGGGCTAAAGGTTAACTCAAAATCAAGCGTATAGTAGAGCCAAGGGTTTGCTGCTGTGCCTGCCAGTGCTGCACTTCAGGATTTCACCGCAGCCATGGGTAGAGCTGCGTGTGATGCTTACTGCTACACTCATGCACACACTCACCCCACACAATGCCCCTTGGCTCAGCTTTGAGACCGTAAGAGATCAAATGCATTGTTTTTACTGAAGGTTGTCTGCACTTGTAAAAACGTTATGGTTTAATTATGGAAAACAAAGATTTTCGGCATTTTTCTGCCATCATACTCAGCATGTGTCAAATTAATATTCCTGTATTGTATTGTGTTAGAATGTCTAAGATTTTCCTTAAATTTTAATTATTTTATTTTATGTGTGTGGGTGTTTTGCCTCCATATATGTCTGTATGCTGTGTGTGCCTAATGCCCACAGAAGCCAGAGAAGGTGTCAGAGTCCCTGGAATTGAAGCTACAGGGGGTTGTGAGCCCCCGTGTGGGTGCTGTGAATTGAACTAGGACCCTCTAGAAAGGAAGTCAGAGCTGTTAACAATGGAGCCGTCTCTCCAGCTCCTAGGCTCAATTTTCTTAAGGCTTGCCAGGAGTAAGTGATTTGTCCACCTGTCTTATTTGCTGTGTGCCTGGGGTTGTGGGATGTTTCTGCAGAGGGGAGGGCCTGCGTGGCTTAGGAAGGTGTGAAGTAAGGGGACGCGGACGCAGGTAGAGAAGAGAGAGGATGGGTGGGAGGACAGGTGCATGGGAGATGGGAAGTGGATGTTGCATAGATAGATAGATAGATAGATAGATAGATAGATAGATAGGTGCATGGATAAACAGAAGGTTTGTGACTAATGGATGGATGTGAATGGACAATTTTATATATTGATAATGAGGGTGTGCCGATTAGCTTTGGTCACATTGACACAAATGAGGGTCACCTGGGAGAAGGGACCCTCCCTCAGACTGGCCTGTAGCAGGTCTGTGGAACCTGTCCTTGACTGATGATTGGGAGGATGGAGCTCACTGTGGGTGGTGCTACCCCAGTGGTAGGTGGTCCTGGATTGTAAAGAGAACAGCAGAGGAAGACGTGGACCTCTGCCAGTAAGCAGCACTCCTCCATGGCCTCTGCTTCAGCTTCTGCCTCCAGCATTCTGCCCTGACGTCCCTCAGTGATGGCCTGAGATGCAGATGCATGGGGCAATGAAGGCTTTGTTGCTGGACTTGTTTTGGGCCCTGGTGTTTATCAGAGCAAGAGAAAACAAACCAGGAAGGAGCAGCTGGTTGGACGATTGGCGGACGGAACATCGGTAGAAGGTGCCTCCTGGCTTTGATCATCCCTTTGGTCCATACTAAAACTATCTTACCTCTCGTTTGCCCACAAGCTCCCAGAACCAGCGCCTGAGGTCACTGTCTGCAGATGTTAGTGAGGACAGGGACAGCTGGCTCTGCCCTGCCTGCCGGCTAGCCACGTGGCATGCGATGATCTAGAAGGTAGATATTGATATTTCTCCCCATCATTCAAAGAAAGCAAGCGAGAACCAGAGATGTCAAATTCCCTAGCAAGAGAGAGAGCTGGACTGGAAAAGTCTTTCGGCTTCCGGACTTCACACAATGGCTGGGGTCTCGGCCTATAGCCTCCTTCAACTCTCTTCGCTCTGGAAGCTCTGGCAGCTCAGAGGGAAACTGGCCGAGTTCTCAGGAGTCGGGGCTGGAGTGAGGAACCAGCACAACAGCGCTAGGCGGGGGAAGAAATGGACACGCGACATCCCAGAAGCAGCAAGCCTTCAGACCAGATGTGCCAGCGTAAGTGTGTGCACATGCATTTGAAGGGGTGTGTACATCTGATGATCCGGGGTGTTTTATGTAGCTGCCTGGATTGCTTCCAAAAGATGATTTGAAGTAGTTGACATTAAAGAAAAAAATCTCTGCCTAGTTAAAATTATACCATTAAAATTAGAAATACAATACAAGGTCTAAGAATAAATGCTATTGGGAGCAGAGAAGCACCTCACTCTCATCAGAGAGAGCGAGTGGGGGAGGCCTGTGCTGCTAGACAGAGGTGAGAATCTGTACCCAAAAAAAGGCTCCCTTCTCTAATTCTTGCAAGGTCAGTATTCCCTTATAAATAATTTAAAAGGCATTTTAAAAAGGATTTGAGTTCTTCTGTAGTAACCTATGAACAGGATGATTAACCCAGGTTAAAGTCCATAGCAATTTAGTCTAAACTGACGCTGAGTCTCCTAGTAGCCGTGGCAAAAACAAACAAAACAAAAACACAAATCAGTTTTCCTACTCGTAGTTTACTAGAAGCAACATTCAAAGAATAAAATTACAAACTTCTAAGAGGTTTTTGTAGGCGCTAAAGCCTATGTGTTCCCTGGACCACTCTAAACGCTAGATGACCCAGAATGAGCCCAGGAAGCATCCTGCTTTCTTGAGACAAGTCTTACTATGGAGCTCAGAATAGAATCAGTCTTGAATCCGCCTGCCTCAGCTCTGGAATGCTGGGACCACAGGCATGCTCCACCACATGCAGTCATGGCTTCCCAACGGCTGTCTGACGTCCCATCTCCTGGACATACACATCTGCACTCAGGCAGGATTCTGTCGTCAGCCCTCGATGAGTTCTGAGGGCTGCGTTACCTGTGGGGCTGGTGGCAGGTCTGGAATTTGATCTGACTTAATCTGAGGACCAGGGAAAATCCACACTCAGACAGTGGTATTTGCTGGCAGGAGCAACTAACGAAGCGAAGCCCCTCCAGAGCTCTGTAGACCTAGGCAGGCCAGGCAGAGCTGGACACACGGCTTGTTCTCTGGTGCACAAATGGGACCAGCCTGGTCAGTCTTTACAGAAAGCCATAAGCAGGCCCTCCACCCATCAGGGAAAGGCCACACTCAAATCCACAGCAAACCTGGAGATCAAACAATCAAGGTTCAAACCCCTTGAGCAACCCCATGTAACATAGCAGGCTCCGTCTTCAACACTACTTGGATGTGTACGCGTGCGCACACACACACTCACAAACACACACACACACGTATCCTGGTTCTGTCCATTGAGCCCTGTGACCTTGGGTGAAGACCTTGAGCTTCTAGGAGCCTCAACTTCCTCAGGACAATGGCTCCCCACCACCTAGCCCCACCCAGCCCTGCAGAAGCACCAGGGCTCCCGTGTTATCTCCTCTGGCCCAGGGAGGTGCAACCTGATGCTCTGAAAATGGAAGCTGTCTGGGATCCCCTGGTAGGTTCTGCTATGTCTTTGAACCCCTGAACTACTGTGGAAAACTGAGCAAGTAGATCCACTCTCTAGGAAGGTACCCATGCCTATCAGAAAGAGGCTCCCTGATGGAGTCTAGCTGATGGATGGGAGGCTCCTCCCCAGTGCTGCCCATCCACAGCCTCCCAGTGCAGCCCAGGGAGCTACAGACGCAACTGGGAGGTCAACCCAGTGCCAGCTGATCCTCTCCACGGTGTTATAGGGACCCTAGGAAGTGCTTGGGGTTGTGAGGGAAATGAATGTGAAATTCTGCCTGAGGTCCCTGAGCTGGGGTTTATGTTGGCTTCACCAGTCTGGGTCACTGTTCTACAGCCTTTTAGAAATCTGTTTTCTTTTCTATTTTTTTCTTTCTTTTTTTTCCTCTCTCTCTCTTTCTTTCTTTTCTTTTTCTTTTTGGTTTTTCAAGATAGGGTTTCTCTGTAGCTTTGCTTGGAGCTTGTCTTGGAACTCGCTCTCTAGACCAGGCTGGCCTCAAACTCACAGAGATCCACCTGTCTCTGCCTCCTGAGTGCTGGGATTAAAGGCGTGCACTACCACCATCCACCAAGGTAAAGCCTTTTGTTTGTAGTTGGTTGTTTTCTTTACTCTTTGCTATTTGGGGGTCCCACCACCCAGCTCCCAAATAAAGTTCATGGAGACTTATTCTTACTTATGAATGCCCAGCCTTAGCTTGGCTTATTTCTAGCCAACTTTTTTAAAATTATCCTATCTACCTTTTGTCTTGGGGCTTTTAGCTTTCTCTATTCTGTATACTTTTCTTTACTTCTTACTCTGTGGCTTGCTGTGTAGCGGAGTGACTGGCCCCTGATGTCCTCCTCTCCTTCTTCTTTTACTCCACAATCTCTCTTCCCAGATTTCTCCTCTTATTTATTTTTCTCTTTCCGCCAGCCCTGTTTATCCTTCCTCCTGCCTAGCTATTTGCTGTTCACCTCTTTTCTTTCCTTCCTTCCTTCCTTCCTTCCTTCCTTTCTTTCTTTTTTAAGATAGGATCTCAGGTAGCTCCACTGACATCACCGTATAACCGGGGATGACCTTGCACTTTTTGATCCTCCTGCCTCCGCTTCTGGAGAGCAAGCATGCTATCACCAGCTGAGACTGCCTGGCTTCTACGCTGCCACTTGGGAAGCAGGACCCACTTGCCTGGCAGAGCTGGCTTCACACAGGTGAGATCCAGGCGAGGTGTGGGTCATGCTTGCTGTGCTCAGCCATCCCTGGGGTGACCCTGATCCATCTGGCCTGTCTTTCACCCTTCTAGCCCCTGGTGTGTGGGTGTAGGAGGCAGGGTGCAGCTTCCAGAGCTACACACTGGGGCTATCATTTTATGGAAAGATGGGTAGGCCCTGTGGTCCCCGGAATCCTTCCCTCTACAGGAGCACCCCCCCCCCCAGGCTGCCCCATGACCTCTAGTTTCCCCTCCCCCGTGGCCTCCAGTCTGATAGATTTCCCCAGTCTGCCCTGTCACAGTGACTTATCAAAGTGCTGGCCCACTGGCTGGCCCTCAGAGACCTGACAAATGAGTCTGCTTGTGGGAGTTCAGGCTGGACACAGGGTTCACTTACACCCCAAACCACCCCAAGGCGACCCTGAGACAAGAAGGGGGAAGAAGCCTAGGGACAGGGGGAGCTGAAAGAAGGTCCTTCCACACCCTCTGAGGAGCTCAGCTTCACTGCTTCTGTGCCGTTTGACTTTAAGCAGACAGCCTGCCTCTCTGAGCCTGGTGTTTAGAATCCTGTATGTCCAACTTTGCCTCCTCAAGTGCCCTGCCCGCTGTGATCCAACTACTGGCAATCACACTGGCTCAGTCCCACTTCCTGGGAACCGGGGGAAGGTGCACGTATTCTATCAGCGTGAGTCCCTAGCACTCCACTCATTTCTTTATTAATTTATCTATTTATTTATTTTTTCCTTTTTGATACAGAGTTTCTCTGTATAGCCCTGGTTGTCCTAGAACTCACTCTGTAGACCAGGCTGGCTTCAAACTCAGAGATTCACCTGCCTTCGCCCCCAGTGCTGAGATTAAAGGTGTGGGTCACTATGCCTGGCGGTGTGCCCAGCGGTGTGCCCGACCTTAGCACCCAATTTTAAAACAATAGTAAGAAACACGGTAAGCTTTGGTGGTAAATTCCATGGATTCCACTGATTTTAGTAAAATGCTGTCGCCAGGGTCTGGCTCACTGCAGTGGCAGGGGCTCATTGGTGGCTCAACGGTGAGCAAGCGTGAAGATCATCTGGATTTTTCTTCTTTGGTGGTGGTTTACATCTTTAATCCCAGCACTCAGGAGGCAGAAGCAGGCATATATCTATGAGTTCTAGGCCAACCTGGTTTACACAGTGAGTTCCAGGCCAGTCAGGGCTACACAGAGAAACCCTGTCTCAAAAAAAAAAAAAATCAAAACAAAAACAAACAAACAATAAATAAATTTTGTATTACATTGTGTGGGGGGGTTGGAGAACAACTTGTAGTAATTAAATTTTGACTTCTACCATCAGGAATATGGGGACTAAACTTGGGTCATCAGCTTGGAGCAAGTCCTTTTTCCACTTCATATTTTCATTAGAGTGTTAGCATAAATCAAAAGAGAAACCATGAGAAAGTTAGCACTTGTGTGGGAACGGCTTCTCTTCTAAACACTGGGGAAATGTTTCCTGGTTTTTATTTTTTTTTTTAATACCATCACATGTAAACATGACACACATTAATGTTCTCTCCATGGCTTGCTAAATGTGGGACATTAACAAAAAGTAAACTAGGCCCCGGTTCACAGCGCTTGCCAATTCCTATGGTGTAAATACTCTGGTTTTAAACTGTTTAGTGAGCGAGGAGCTGAGCGGGAGTGGAGGTCTCATGGAATAGTGTACCCCAGAGCTTACCAGAGATAGTCCCCACAGATGCCCAGTTAGCTGGCATAGCCTTGCGGTCCATCTCTAGTACTATGTGAGGGAGAGAGAATACTGTAATGGTGCACACCTGGAATCCCAGCACTCGGGAAGCAGAGGCAGGAAGACCACCAACTTAAGGCTAGCCTCGGCTACACAGCAACTTCAAGGTCAGCCCGGGCTGCATGAGACTCTGTCCCCAAAGGAAAGGTAAGGAGGATGTGATGACAATCTGCAATCCCAGAATTCCAAATGCAGAAGCAGGATGATTTTCAAAGTCTTTGTTGGACAGTGTAGGTTTGAAGTCTGCCTGGGATTTGTGAAACTCAGCCAGAAGAACGAGCGAGCGAACAGAAACATGCCATGAAATCCGACCAAGGCTTCAGTACCAGTGGTTTATTTCACTGTGGGTGGTTATGACATCAGCTTTAGCCACAGTGGTGCACACCTGTGATCCCGAAGTGTGGGAAGTGGGGCCAAAGGATGCCAAGTTCAGCGCAGTTTGAACTATATAAGGAAACCTTTTCTCAACAAAATAAAAAAAAAAAAACAAAAACAAAGGCAAGGGCAAGGGCCGGGTAGAAAACACCTGCCCAGCATGTTCCTGCAAAAATTAGCTGTTCTGTTCATCTACCTGTCCATCTATCCATCCTTCTAACTCATCCTTCCATCCAGCCATCCATCACTCATTCATTCACCTACCCACTAACCTATGCATTTATCCATCCATCCACCCATCCCTCCATCCCTCTCTCCCTCCATCCATCCCCCCCACCCACCCACCCATCCACCATCCTTCCCTGTGTGCTGGTGATAGAGCGTGTAGCCTTGGTTCCTGGGAGGGAGGGTCTTTCGATTTGAGCTCAGCATTTGGAGACGGGGTCTCCCTGTGTAGCTTTGTTGCCCTTGAACTAATGATCTTTTTCCAGTCTCACAATATCCAGCTCACAGGCAAGTACCACCATGCCCAACCTGGCAGCATCACACCCGTGAGGGTTTGCTTGTTTGTTTTAGGATTTTTTTTTTAAGACAGGGTCTCCTTTTTCCCCCAGGCTGGCCTCAGATTCCTCATCCTTCTGTCTCTACATCCCTAGTGCTGATTCCACAGCCTTAGGGCACCAAACTCAAATTCACACTTGAAATGTTTCTGAGATGCTTCAGGATGAGGGCTGATTTCATCCTGTGCACCATCATCCCAGTGGCAAGCATTTCCCTGAGTTCCGTGAGCCATTCAGTCACGTTTCAAAGAGGAGGGGGTCCTGGGAGCCTTGGGTGGAGTCAGTGGGCTCTACCTATGTGGGGGAGAACTGGTGAGCCCTGAGCTTGCAGCTGGTGTCAGAGCTGAGGGCAGCTTTGCTGGGGGCTGTACCCTTTGCATGTGGGGTCAGAGCTGGGGACTACAGCACACCAGCTAACAGCAGAGAGGTGAATGTAACTGTGGCCTCTGCTCCAGACTCCATGGCTGGGCCATGGCATGTGCCCTTCCTGCAGCCCGGTGCCCTCTGTCACCCGCACTCACAGTCCCAGCCTGTCATCAATCACCAGGGTATCCTCTGGGTCAAGGACCATGGGTACTTGGGAAAAGGAAAGAAAGATAATGTCTGTAGTAGGAGCCCTGAAACCCTGCCCAGAGCCCCAGGACCCTTGGGTCCCTCTGGGTGTTCCAGCCCCCTGGTCATGAGCCCCTGCTTCTGCTTAGAACTCCCCTTCCAAGGACTCATCTGGGTTCCAGGACTGCCCAGGGACCAGCAGAGCATCCTGGACTGCTCCTAGCCAGTGGCTGAGCTTAGCGCCCTCTCCTGAGGCTAGACAGTCACTTGTCACTCCTCTGGAGGTCCTGGGTCAGGAGAGCAGGCTGTCTTGGCCTCCGTGGGGCCTGAGTGTGTGAAGCAGCATATTTGCCCTCTTCCCATCAGCCCCAGCGCCCCATACTCCCTCCCTCTTCTCTCTAGCTAAATAATCACTGCAAGGCAACCTTAGTCTCTGGGGCAACCTAAGCTCCAGTGCTACCCCCTGGAGCTCAGTTTAGTTACAGAGCAGGTCACAAGACCAACTCCCTTTCAAAACGTCTAATGTTAGTGGAGACCAGTACTCTACAGGGAAAGGACAAAACAGGGCCCAGAGAGCTGCACACATGCCTAGTGAGAGCAATGGGGAGGGGGGAGGGACGACTCCCTAAAGGAGGTGCACTGCAGGAGGAGAAGGGGTGAGAAGGGAGGAGGCTTCGGGGTCAGATGCTCCCTTTTAGTGTGAGGCTCCCATTTAGAGAATCAGTGGAGGGCTTTCCTGAGAGAGCAAAGGTTGCTAGAAGGTCCCACAACCTGCAGGTGCGAGCTGGGGCCTGCCTCCGCCCTGTGCTCAGCTCTGATCCTGGGATTGAGAAGGAGCAGGAGAGAAAGCGTCCCAGAGATAGTGTGGTGGTGGGAGTGGTAGATCTGAGCATGGATCCTGTACACACATGCACGTGCATATGTTCATGCGTGTGTGTGCACGCACACACACACACACACACCCTATACCACAGAAACACGGCAGGGACAGGAGCCACTGTCATGCCCCAAGGGTCTATTTGGAACCCTCACGAGGCATGTGCACTAGCCTGAGTCTCCCAGCTGGTACCCAGTTGACTTCTGAGGAGGAAGGGTCCAGGGTAGAGAGCTAGCTCTGAGGGTGGGAGGAGGAGCTGAAGGCACTGAAAGCTGCTGCCCATCCAGTCCCCTGCCCACCAGTGAGTGTCCCCTTCAAAGCCCGACTAGCCGTAGGCCAAGGCTCAGGGAGGGACATAGAAGGTGAGGGGTTAGCCTGTCCATAACCATGAGAGACAGATGTTACTCACATCTGGAGGCCCAGATGACCCAGGGTGTGCAGGGGGCCTGGGAGAAGTGTCACCCACCTGGTCGGGGCCACTTCCACCCCACAGGGGGGCCAAGCCCTGGCTGGGGCTCAGAGGCTTGGAGGCCTTTTGTAAGGGCTGCTGGGCAGCCACGGCCAGCCAGGAAAGGACTTCAAAGGCTCTCTAATCCCTGTGACATTTTCTGACACAGGAGTTTGCTTTTTGATGCTGCACACTGAAGCCCCAGGCTTTACAAATAACCCTCATAAAGGCAAGGGGCCTATAAAGTCAAACAATAAGTGTGAGCCTGAGAGAATACAGGAAGTCAGCCCTTGCTCCCGCTCTGCTCCTCCTCCTGGCTGAGCCCCAGGAAGGCAAGCACTGTGGGAGGCCGAGGGGGACAGGTGTCCAGAGGCCTGGACTTAGACTCAGAAATCCTTTCCCCACCACCCTTCCACAGACACCCTATAGGAATTGGCCTTTCCATGAAATTGTTTCTTCACTTCTTCCTTCTTCTAGTCAATCGACAAACACTCCCCTGTGCCATCCTAATACAAGGGCCCTGACCTAAATGTGAACTTTTGGCGCCGTTGACATTAGAATCTGAATACTGCAGCTTCCTGGCGGGGGAATTCTGAAGGTCACCATCCTCAGTTGTGGAAAGTGGCTTCAGGGTGGCACCAAACCAATTTAAAGATGAGAAACACCATGGCACAAGAGGGTGGGGACATTGGACTGGATCACCACCAGGTAGGGCTGGTCCCATCAGCCTCCTTTGCTACAACTAAAACAGTAGCTCAGACCCTGCTAACCACCCCCACCAGGCTTCCTGCCCAAGCCACCCCAAGGGAGTGAATTAATGACTGGTAGCACACAAGCCACCAGCATTCTGGCTCTTGGCAAAGACAGAGGCTGGGACAGTCCCTCTGCAGTCCTGACCCCAGCTAACCACACAATCGGGTACCACATCTGCCCTGGGAGGCAGGACATATATCCAAGGTGACCTCAGCAAGGAAACTCTGGCAGAGGTGACATTTGACCTGGGACAGACAATGAGAAGTCAGTCAGGTCAACTAAGGCAGAGGGACTGGTCTCCGTATCTGAGACACCTTGAGAGCTCAGAGTCGCACGCTCACTGGCCAGATGAGAGGCTATTCCTGAGAGCACCCCGATGGAGGGCATCTGGAAATCAAAGGTCACAAGGCCACCCGTGAGCAGTTTCCGGGCTGTGAGATGTTGTGTATCTGACTTGCCAGGTTACTTCAAGAATGAGCCGCTCCCCCCCATCTCCCCCACCCCCCACTGTCTCCCCCATCTCCCCCACCCAACCCATCCCCCCCATCTCCCCCACCCCCCCGGGGGGGTGCTGGAGAGACACTTCAGCAGCCAAGAGCATTCCCTGCTGTTCCAGATGGCTGCCAAGTGTGGTTCCCAGCACCCACAGCAAGTAGGTCACAGCTACCTGCAGTTCTAGCTCTAGGGGATGCGACACCCTCTTCTGGCCTCAGCAGGCACCAGTATACATGTGGCATACATATACATAAATAAAAAAGGTTTTAGAATGTTTTTTCAAGACAAGAGGTTCTGTATAGAGCCCTGACTGTCCTGGAACTCACTTTGTAAACCAGGCGGCCTCAGACTCAGAGATCCTCCTGCCTCTGCCTCCAGCATGCCGGAATTAAAGGCGTGCACCACCATACCTGGCCCAAAAATGATTCTTAACAACTGTCAAATTCTAGCAATCACGCGTAACTATTGAGCACTGTTGTATGCTGGAGACTTTCTGAGATCTTGGGAGGCAGCTCCTGCTTTTGTCCTGATTTTATACCCGAGCAGTCAGAGAGCATGGGAGGGCAGAGCCCAACACAAGCCAGCAAAGGTTGACTTTTATCTCCCCTCCCTCCCTTCTCTGCCAGGCCAAGAGTCCAAGCCTGCCCAGACTGCCTCCAGTGTTGACTGAGGGTGTCCTTCGTGGTCCTCTGGAGTTACAGATGCTCTGCCATTAACTAAAGTTAGACCTAAGCAGGTGTGGGAGCCAGTGCCCATCATCCTGGCACTCAGGAGGCAGAGTTCATGACCAGGTTCATGGCCAACCTGGGCTACAAAAGATCCCAATCTCAATAACACAAACAAACAAAGCAAAACAAAAAAAAAAGTAAGTAAATAATTGAAATAAAATTGATCCCCAAAGGCAGCTCTCAGCTTCACTGGATTGCTCCCCAAACTCAAGACCTGGGATCCCTAAGACCAGGGATCCTCAGTTATACACAATGCCACCTATGCTGGGCCAGTCAAACTATGACAACCTCAAGGTGACATCTCACATATGGCTACTTGGGCTGGGGTGCCAGGCTATTGTTTGGTACTGGGGGAGGGGCAGTACCACAGTGAGGAGATCCTGGGATTGGCACAACCCCCCTTCCACTCCCAGCCAGCAGCCCCCCAGAAGCCCAGCAGCTTCACTCGGCACAGACCTCATTTATCACTCTGAGGGGGGCAGTGCCATTGTGAGGTCCCTGGGGACAACTCCACCCTGGCCCCATCTGATTGAAATCCAGGCCCAGCAAACACTCCACATGGGAAAGTGGCTGCTCGGAACCCGGCATAAATAACACCGCGGGCAGGAGGCACAAATCCACCGCTAATTATGGCATATCCTGATTAAATGGGGTGCGTAAATAAATATTGCAGCAGGAAGATGAATCGACTGGCAAGGCTGCCGAGGCCGGCTGGGTGAAAGGACCTGGCTCTGACGGGACTGGAGGGCAACCATTCCGCCCTCGGCGCCTTAATTTCCTCGCGTGCCAAGCAGAGCCTAAGCCATGCTCTCTGATCTGTGACTGTGTATGGCAATGAACAAGAAATTCAAGGCCTGGTAGTGCTGGCGGGGGGAGGCTCACCATGACTCAGTTTCCCCATTAGTAAATTGCGCATGTAGAGATCCCTGCATAGCACGTAGTATGTAGTTCAGAGGAGACAGCTTCAGTCGACAGAGCCAACACCACCTTCATGAGGCTCCTGAGGCGGCCCCAGGGAAGGCCACACTTTCCACCCTACGCCGCGACTCTCCAGAGACCTCTGTGTTTGCCATCACGGATGCCATCTAGTCATTTCCGTGACACAGTCATAATAGCGGTGAGGAGGAGGGGCATTCGTTCTGGAAAAGTTTAAATCAATTAACTCCCTTCCAGAAAGCAGGCTGGGAAATATAATGGGGAAATAATGACTTTTCTCCACAGGATCAAATGACAAAGACCAGAGCCTGGCAAGGATGCAGAGAAACAGGCTCAGTTTCCACTGGCCTGTGTGGCCCTGGACAAGTCTTAGTCCCATCCTAAGCCTTGGTTCCCCAGGGTTGGGGCCTGGTTTCTGGATAGCACACCTCTCTCCCCTCCCTTCCTTCACCACAGCAGGCATCGTGACTAGGAGCAGCATCAAGCTCACTCTGCCCTGTCCAAGCCATCCCTCCAGCGCTGCCTCCCAGGTGGGTCCAGTTAGCACACAGGCATCAGGCTGGGTTTAGATGGTCTCCAAGTTCCCCTCGTCATGAGGCTAATACTCACCAGCGGGTTAGTTCTGTACGTCGTGGCACTAATGATGGTCCTTAACACTCACTGAATGTTAGCTATGGGCCAACCACGGTTCTTAACGCTTTCGTGCATAAATCAACACATCACAGCCATCAGACCATGTGGTCACTATCACAACTATCTCATTTTAGACAAAGAAACCAAGGCCGAGAGAGGGAAAGGCAAGTCAGGATTCGAACTCATGTCCCTGTCTTACCTGCACCCTTCTCTTGTCATTGGAAGTCTAGGGAAGGGGTCGCTGTTTTCCAAGATAACCTCTGTGCCTAACTGAACACACATTATCAGCTGGAACTATGACTAGCCTTATTTTAACTGAGGCTCTGAGAGATGGCCGACCTGTTCAGGGTCACGTGGCTTACCGTTTGCTTGGGATGGAATGGTACCTTCTGATGTGTGCTGTGGTTCCCATGGGCAGGAATAGTGACTGCCTATCTTGGCATCTCCAGAGAGGCACCCAGAACCTGGCACAGCAGAGCAGAGGATGGGATGAGGGATGAGCTAGCAACTAGGAGCCTGGCTCACAGAATACACCCAGCCTCCTGCCACCAGTCCTTACACACCCATCTCACTGCTAACCTGACCTTACTGACACACCTGCCCTGGCACTATGACCTCTTCTCTCCTCTTCTCTCAACCCCTGATGGCCCTAGAGGCATCTGCTCTGGGTCCAAATCCACTGCAGGAGAAAAGGAATGTCCCAGCCCCATCTCCTCTGCAGCTACAGAAAAAGGATGCGTCAGGATGGAGGGTGACAGTTCCCTCCAGGAGGCAGCTCACCATGTCTGCTCCCATGTCCGTTCACCTCCCAACTGCCTCTCTCTACCTCCAGGATGCTTTGGACAAGCATCACATAAGTTACTGCACACAGCAGCTGGTGGGGGTTCTGGACCCCTAGCAGTCCCCAGGGTGGTGTCTCTCAGAGAACCCACAGAAGCCCCAGAGGGTCTGAATTCCTGAGTAGTTACCTGGGGTGACATTCTTCTTCGCTCTGGCCTCAGTTTCCCTATTAGTGAAATAACTGGGTTGATGTGTTTTTGTTTTGTTTTGTTTTGCTTTGCTTTTTAACTGTTAGGGACAGGGTCTCAGGTAACACAGACTGACCTCAAGCTAACTATGCAGCCAAAGATGACCTTGAATTTGCGATTCTCCTGCTTCCGTGTGCTGTGATGACAAGCATCTGATACCATGAATGCCATATATGCTCAGTGGTTGAACCCAGGGCTTGTGTGTGTTACATAAGCACTCTACTCTCATGGGACCACATACCCAAGCCCTGTAAACATTCTTTTCTTTAAAAAACAATCATATGCCAGGGCTGGAGAGATATCTCAGCAGCTAAGAGCACTAGCTGCTCTTGCAGAGGACCCAGGTCTGGTTCCCAGCACCCCCACGAAGGATGACAACCTTCTCTAGTTCCAGTTCCCAGAGATCTGACACCCTCTTCTGGCCACACAGGCATTGCACCCATGTTGTGCAAAAGCTAATACACATAAAATAAAAATAAATTGTAAAAAGAAATCAAACAGCTGGTTCACTCACCTTTAATCCCAGCACTCAGGAGACAGAAGCAGGTGGATCTCAGTGAGCCAGAGCTACACAGAGAAACTCTATCTCAAAAAACCAAAAATAAATAAATAAACAAACAAATTACATAAATAAGAAAGAAAAAAGAAAAAGAAACCAAATGCCAAGTTTCATGATGAACTTGAGCCTGCTCTTGAGGAAGCTGGTGGAAGTAAGTGCTGTGGTGCTAACTGCTGTCCTTTACCTTACCCTCTCCACGCCCTGCCACCTACTTCCACCCACGAGGCCTCTTCCCAAAACCCTAACATTTCTAGAAAGAGTTTGGAAGTGCAAGAACTGCTCATCCCTTCCAAGTGTTTTGTCCTGGAAATATTCAAACACCCGGGGACACATTGAAAGACGTTTACGAAGAACCTAAAGTACCCACCACATAGCATCTGCCATTAATACTTTACTGTAGTGCCCTTATCAAATGAGGGCACCCCGGCAGCTCACTCAGAGAGGGACGTGCTGGGGTGTCAGAGGAACTGGTACAGACAGCGCCAGTTACCTTGATGGGCAGACTCCAGGGTTTTCAGTCCAAAGCCAGGGTCAATGGTGGGCATGAGAGCAGCTGTCTTCTGCGGCCATTCTGGGATACAGGTGCATCCATCTTTGTCCCTGCCCTGCTCTCTGCCTTGGAGTAGACAGGAGAATTGACAGGGAAGAAGCCAGCCTCTCCAAGCACCGCACTTACTCAACATTATTGGCAAAGCCATCCCAGAAAAGAAATACCCCGCTGGGCACTGCTCCCAGCCTTCATTCCACCCAGAAGGGGCTTGGTCCTGGGCAACCAGCTTGCTGTCTCAGTACACATCCCCGACACACTGATTCATCCCCCTCCCCATCTCTGGGCTACCCTATGTCCTGAGGAGTTTAATGCCTCTCTACAAACATGTATTGAGCTCTTACTGTCTACCTGGGCTCTGTCCTGAAGTGGACCTGGCAATTCTTTGTCCTTAGCTTAGCCTTTTCCATTTTCACAGAAAACCATGAGATTTCCTAGCCAGTGAAAGTGGGTGGAGCTAAAATTAGAAACCTGGAAAAAGGACCAGAGTCAATGTGTCTTTTTAAATTTGTTTTGTTTTGCTTTTTAAGATTTATTTTTCAGTATGTGTGTATATCTGTGTCGGGATATTTGTATGTAGGTGTTGGATCTGCTGGAGTTGGAGTTATAGAAGTTGTGAGCAGCCTGATGTGGGTGCTGGGAAATGAACTCAGGGCGTCTACAAGAGCAGTATGTGTTCCTAACTACTGAGCCATCTGATGAACCCTGTTTTTCATTTTTCTTTCCAGAGACAGAAAGAAGGTATGTTGACCTGGAAGACATGATCCTCCTGCCTCGGTGTCCTGGGTGCTGGGATTACACGTGTGTGCTTATGTCTAGCTTGGGAGCTTTGTATTGGCACCTTCTGTGGGTCTAGCCCAATCCCAAGGCTCTTGCAAGAACCTTCCAGAAGAGTGAATGTTGCTTAGGCCCAGAATGAAGGAGAGCTTCCCTAGGACAACACAACCAACAGCCAAGATGTGAGTTCTGTCTTCTCGGCTTCCCGCTCTCTTCTGTTAGGCCCCTGAGGCTGATGCTGGGTTTTTGTTTTTATGTGTGAGTATTTCATCTATGTATGTCTGTGCAGCATGCATGTGCCTGATTCCTACATAGGCCAGAAGAGGGCGTCAGAGCCCCTGGAACTGGAGTTATAGACTGTAAATTGCCATACAGGAGCCGAAAATCAAATTTAGGTCCTCTGGAGAAGCAGCCAGTGCTCTTAACCATTGAGCCATCCTCCAGCCCCTGGTGCAGCTTTTCTGACCACTTTATGTTCATCCTTTTACATTTTTTTTTCAGTGTTGAGGACCAAAACCAGAAGTTCTTCCCACTGGCCTAACAACATGTTCTCGTGTGAGAGAACAGAAAGCGCAGAGAAGTAAAGTGACTAACCCAAGGTCAGACAGCCAGCTTGGGTTCAAGCCCTAGTCTGTCGGACCCCAGCGGGGCACATATTGGTTGGTGTCTGTGGTGTTTATGGTCTGGCACCAACGTAGAAATATTTGAAGGGTGGCAGAATGTCTTCTCCATTAACTGGGCACAGTACATTCAAAGGCAGTGGAAAGGTCTCTGAAAGACAATGTTTTATAAAACAGATTAGCAGAGCCCCTCACAGCTGGATCCCAGCCAGAAAGGGGAGGGGAGGGGCCCTCTCCTGGAGTGCTTTGGGTCAGAGCTCAGGGTTGGGGCTCCCTGGTGGGGACTGGGCAGGAAGGGACCGGTCTATCAAGGAGGACAAAGGGTCCAATCAATGCTATCTCCCCAGGCCATGCCTGGCCAGACATTGATTTCCAGTGCTGCTGTTAAGTCCCTGTTTATGTAACGCCTGAACTTTGCACAAGTGAACATTTAATGTGCGGAGAGGGCCTGTTGCCATGAAAACCGAGCTGCACTGACAGCCGGGATGCGGCCGTATCCCTGTTTTATTGGCCTGCACACAATGTATTTTAACCTTGATAAGTCAATAACTTTTTATACAAAAGGAAATCTGCCAGGAGGGCTTAGGACCCACTGGCCTCCCTGGTCAGAGGGGAGACACAGCAGCTGGCTTTAATCCCCTGGAAATCTCTCTGCCACTCACAGTCACCGAGAACCAGGCCTGGCCTGTAGAGGCCAGCACCTACCAGGGGGCTTGGGGCAGGGGCCACCCTCACTTCCAGTCTCTGTATCTGGTTACTGACAGCCTCCAGCAAAGTTGGAAACACTGACTGGAAAAGACCCAGGAAGGTCCAAATCCCAGTCCCATGTTCCATTGACCTTTGAGCAAGGACCAAGGTCACCAAAGCCCACATCTGTAACCCAACCAGTGTGTCTTCTCCATGGCTCATGCCAGGTTTACAGATCAAAACTCAAAAGTACTGGGGGCAGTGGCTGGTCACAGTGACCCCCTCAAAGGGCTGTGATTGCCATTGTCACATTCTTTCTTTTTGTTTTGCCATTGTGACTTTTAAAAGCCTGATAACAGTGATCTGGTCTCATTACATCACTGAAAAGATGAGAGAGAAGGGCTTGCTAGTCTTCAATTTGCTTTCTCCAGTCTTAATGGATCCTGGATCCTCTGACAAGGGGATGCTGCCTCCCATAATGGGCAGCTCTTTCCTATCTTAGTTCACATACTCAATACAGTCCTGTCCAGTCCCATCCTCCCCCTCCCCCGCTCCCACCCACATCCACAGGCCAACCTGATCATCATCCCTCACGGAAACCCCTCTCCCTGGTGAAATCTAGATCCTATCAATGTGACACCTAAAACTAGCCATCACGGGGGTAGGGAAGGGTGTCTCAGAAGAGGAGGCAGGTGTGTTTGAGACGGGACCTGAACCACACTAAGCCAGAGGTGCAAAGAGCTAAAGGGGCAGGCAGGGTGG